>NC_092411.1:206867532-207214199 GCF_040894005.1 Engystomops pustulosus | reverse complement strand
ATTTTGTTATAGAAAAATTATTTGTCTATTGTAAAGACTTTGTGACATTTCTTGATGTGCTTTTAGAAGCCATTGCCAAAGATGCAGCCAAAAGCTGGAAAAATATGAAGGAAAACTACTGATTCTAGTTGCATATGAGTTACACAATACATATGTTCCTATGAGCTCAACCTTGACAAGAAATCAGAGCGCCAAATCTACACGAAGTGTTGCAATCAATGCTACATCCTAAAAGAAAGGTGTTACCAGATTCAGTTTTTATATGGATTTTTCCAGTTTTAGTTTTCACTGTGTTTAGTTACAAGTACTATACTCTGTCCTGCATTTTACACTCTGGTTACTAGGCCTACTAGTACAGGCCCCCAATTCTGTGGGGGTTTTCTTTGCAGAAGTCACCTAATTTATATCACAAAAAGGTAAGGTAAGAAAACAATAATTAGGATTATGTACTCACATAGAAAACATAATTTGGAGAAGATTTATCTGAAGTGATTGAGAGCAGAACTGTTTTAGTTGCCCATGGTAACCAATCAGCGCTTGGCTATCATTTTCGCAAAGATGTTTATAAAATTATAGCCGAGCTTTGTTTGGTTGTATGGGAAAATAGAACATGTTGGTATGTTTGGTAATATCAGCTTCATGGGGATAATATTTAGAGTTTCATCCATATGGCTGACACTGTATCCATACCTACCAATAGTCCCGGATCCAGGGGGACATTACCGATTTTTGGGCTCTTAACCTCTGTCCCGCCCAGCGGGAGGTATGTGTTGGGACACCAGCTCTGCCGGAAGCCAATAGAGCGAATTACAGTGATAGTGCACAGAGGCTGCAGCTCCCTGCACTGTCACTGTTCCTCTGCTAAAATAAAAAAAACACACTCGCGTTCCTCCACAGCAGCTTCTCTCTGTATGTCGCATAGTCAGCAGGTGATGACACCATGTGATGAGGTCATCTCTGCCTGCTGGCTTCACTGCTTCTGACAGCAGAAGCAGAGGAGAGATGAACTGGAGCGGGGAAAGGTGATGGGGCACAATAACGGGTAGCTGCTGGGGAGGATGGCAAAATAAGAAGGAGAGCTGCTGGGTAGAGAGGCACAATATTAGGGGGAGTTGCTAGGGTTTTTTTTACAAATCTGGGCTAGCACAAAAACAAGGGCAGCGGCTGGTGGGGGCAAAATAACAGGAGGAGCTGTTGGGGATGGGCACAATAAAGGAGGGAAATAATAGAGGCCACAATGTGAGAGGGAGAGGGTGGAGTAGGGGAAGAGCAAAAGGCTTGGCTTGCAGTATCTTTTGTCCCCTTTTGTCTCTTTTTCTCTCTGAATAAAGTTGGGAGGTATGCATTTCCCTACAGAATCTCCAGGTATATTCTGTATGTTGCTTATAAATGTATATTATAGTGTATGGTATAGTTATTCTTCAATTTATTATTGTAGGGCACATTTAAATAGGGATATCAACTAAAAATATTGCACTGATCACTTTCCCACATAAGAGCATCTTTATCTTTATATTCCAAAGATGTAGCCCTAAGTCCTATAGCAACCAGTGACTTCTACCATAGGAATCATAGCAAATGCTACAGGTCCAACACGCTTTAACGATCCACTTGCAAAAACAACATTGGGGCTGATTTACTAAGGGTCACGCTGCTCACTTTCATGAGACTGTGTGCCTTTTTCGGGAATTACATGGCTTGCACAGGTATTTAACAACTGTCTACACGCAATACTTTTTTGGCGCAGCTATGCTGGCTTCCATGCAGCACAATTTAGGGGGCATGTCTTTGGACGATCCGACTGATTCGGACTGAGCGCAGGATTTAACGTTCAAATTGTGTCGCAAGCCCAAGCACTTACATGCACCACAAAAAAGATAGTGAACTCATGCAGGATCTTAGTGAATCGCGGCACAGTGCTTTATTGTCGGACAATGCTCTCTCTGTGAACTCCAGCGGCCTTGTATATAAATGTGTGCCATTATCTATGTCAGTGCAAGCAGGGTTCAGGCAAGGTTGAGATTGTAAGGTGGGCAACACAGATTGCTAGATGTAAGCAATGTCAGATGTAAGCTGGGGTCAAGAACAAGAACATGGAAACAGTTACTAGACAGGAACATGCAGGAACAATTTTGCTCTCTGTAGGTATCTATTGTAACCAGGGACTGAGAGGGATTAACATGAACAATTAGAATGTGCAATGTCCCTTTAGAACTATAAGACGAGCCCGCCATCAGGGACAGAGCAGGAGGAGCCGTATTCATGCCAACCTTTAAAGGGCTTAGAGTTCATTCCGATGGTTCCTCTGGACTGGATGCCGGGTGAACACAGGGCTGGAAGGAGTAGGTGGTAGAGGAAAGTGCTCTTCACCCCTCCCCCCTGTATAAGTAGATGAGCAGCTGTGTCACAAAGTATAGGACATGCCCTGGCTTATACTTTGGCAGAATTGTGGCTCGGCTGCTCAACTCAGTTGTGGTGCGGTAAAGCACTTGTTGCCGCTTATGAACTTTAAAAAGGACTTGTGACCCTAAAAAAATGCACTAGGAGCTGCTTACTAATTGCCCCATTTTTAACAGTGTTAAACTCCTAGCTTTATTTGATCCCACCGATAAAGCTTCTTCCCCAGATCACCCATCGCACGCCACAGGCTGGCAGTAACTGCCGAGCTTCATGCGGAATCCTTCGAACCGTCCCCTTATGAATACGCCAGACCGCTGGAAGCTTGGTTCTTAGGCTATGGCGCTGCAGTGTCCTATAGCTTTATTGGAGGGTTCCAATAAAGCAAGCAGTTTTAAGGGGTTTCCACGAGATAGGACTTAACTTGCTGATCATTAATTGTTCTGCTCCATCAATCTCTATGGAGCTGACAGAGATTGGCGAGCGCGGGGCTCGGCAATTTCCATCAGCTCCATAGAGTTTAATGGAGCAGGACGGTCATGCGAGGCCGTCTGCTCCATTAGTCTGAGGAAACGGCGAGGGGTCCGTTTTCACGATACTCTGGGGTCTCTGCAATGAGACCCCCAATGATCAGCAAGTTAGGCCCTATCCCGTGGATAGGGCTTAACTTGTCTTCATGGGAAAACCCCTTTAACACTTCTAAAATGGGGTAGCGTTAGGAGCTGCTTCCTACAGTAAGCAGCTCCTAGTGCATTTTTTTAGGGTGACAGGTCCTATTTAAGAAAGTGAACAAAACCAAAACCTTGTCCTTTATGGCCATAACAAGGTACAGGTTGACAAGGTTGTCCCAACCCTAAGGAGCAGCTGGGTCTCATTAATAATGAGAATCATATACAATTTGCCCAAAAAATTATAATGATAGTAGATGCTATCAATACCTCATCTTGGAATTTACTCAGAGTATCTGGAAGTAGTTTGGGTAGCAGAAAAAGGTTAAAACTGCTAAATAAATGTCCCATTTAACTCCTAGTTTTCTAATTAGCAGATTTTATGTATCTATTCTACATTGTAGACAATCTATTATTGTTATTTTCACCCATTGTCTGTGGCTTCTTTCCCATCAATGAGAACTGTAACGAACATCCATAACATGTGTCTTGTAACAGAATAGATTAAGCTTACAGAAGTAAGAAGAAAAGCATCAAAACCTGGTTTGATGTAACGTATAGGCTGCATGCTTTTCATTCCAGCTCCTGAGTCTTCAGATGCTTCCAATTTACACCCTGTTATAGGTCAGCGAGCTCAGATACAGAAAGAGCATAGGAAAGTAAGTGTCCAACACCAGCTGAGACCATTGCTGATCTGTAACTCTGTCCGTCTGATGGCGATGAGAATTCTCATCACTTTCTTTGTGTGTATGTTAGAATGAAATAACTGTATGATAACTGGATGGGTGAACAGACTGATAGATTAGTTAGAACCACAGTCTTATAGGAAAGCTTAGGTGAGTTGATAAATGTGTAGACAGAAAAGACTTGGAAGTAGAAATAATACAGCACAGGTTTGCAGTGTGAACAATTCACCCGAAGTTTTGACATCTAAGCCGTCTTTTTTAAGCATCTTTTCCTCTACAGTGGAAGCGTTGTGTTTGGGTAAATAAAGCCAGCTTCACACGGCAAACCTGCGCTGCGGTTTTTCTACTTGCAATTGTTGTCTCCTGGATCCGCGAAATGTTGGTAGTGCTCTCATTTTTTCTTTTTTAGGTATAAAAAACTGTAAGGATGGATGGATAGATAGTGTAATACATAGATGGATTGGAAAAAAAATTAGATATTTACAGAGTTATTATAGGTAGATGATTTGAAAGATAATATCAATATTCCAGATATAGTGATATATTAAAGGGGTTGGCTACTTTTCAATAAATGTCTTCCGTTAGATATATATACCTATGTCTTTGCTTCCTTTGAAAGCTTTGGCCTTTCCCTGTTCTCACCATGCTGCCCCATGCATATATACACAACTACCTCTCTTGCTGCTCTAGAACATCCTTATGGCGTCACCCACTTTCTCTGTCCGTGCTCACTGACCGAGACTGGGAGAAGGGAGGGGGAGGGAGCAGGATGAGTCAAAACTCTCTTGCACTCTCTAGCACCTCCTTTTCAGCAGAGCTCAGATTTGTAAAAAAAAAAAAAAAAGTATAACAAAGAATTCACACACAGCACAAATTAAGTATCGGGAATGCTGAAACACTTAACAAACGTTCAAGGTTTAAAGGCACATGGGCAACTTATGTCAAAGAGTGGCCAACCCCTTTAAGAGGTAGATACACATATAAATAGATTAGATGGGAGAAGTAGATAGTATAGATTAGGTCCAGTTCACATCTGAGTTAGATTTTTTTGTCCTATATAGAGCGCAGTACGTCCAACATCAGTCATAATTGAAAAAAAATTATGCAGGCTGCTTCCTTAATTTTTGCACTATAAATAAGGGTTGAGGAGCCACCAAGCTCAAAATTAGATAAATTAAATTAGATAGATGTAAAAACAGATCAGATAAGTCGGTAGAAAATTTGATAGGTTTGATAGTTAGATAACATGAATATTATAGATTAGATAGATGGAATAAATTAGATCACTGGATAAAAAGTTAGATAAAAAGATTAGATAACTTAAATATTGTGAATACATATCGATTAGATAGATTTGATGGGTAGATCAGAAGTCAAATAAAACAATAGGAATGCTAGTATAGATATATACATACATTAATAACCTAGAAAGGACTGATTAAGTGATGGGTTGATGCATAGATAAGTGGAAGAAATTAATAAATTAAAAATAATTATATACATAGAGATAGAGAATATCTAGGCAGACAGATACTACTAAAATATAGGTAAGTAGCTCTATACAGATGATAACTATACAGACAAATATGATAAGTGCAAGTGCCAGGCTCATTCGATAGATATATCCGAGGTATACCTGTATGCCGATGCCATGGATGAGTGAATGCTGCCCTTCTCCCATCTTCCAGACCACAATGCTTTCATAATACACACATACTGTAATAAAATGTAAGAACAAAGCACATCTTTTATTTTAGCAACAACAGGAAAACAAAATATTTTGTTTAATTTAAGGCCTTCTCCTGAATTTTTGATCAAATGTGGTTAAATGTATTTTATTGTTAGACATCTCTCAGGATCATGCATTTTAAAAAGACATTAGCAGAAGCAGATTTTTAAAGTGAGGATTTACCTTCCTTGTCTGCTAGAGGGCACTGTGGGACAATATAAGAAGCCTGCATATCTGTCTTTTATTTTGAAAAATACAGCAAGAAATCTTTTTTTAAAGAGACCTACACAACAGCCACATTTCCATCTAGTTCCCTTCACATATCTTTCAATATTACACCAAATATTCAGCAGTAAACTAGTGTAATGTTTGCATAGAATAGTTTCTCACTTTAAAGTATATTGTATTTAATTATGTAAACCATTATGATTAAAATGATTTTAGTTGTATTTTCCTTGTAAAATGAGCGCTTCAAAAGGGGAATTGTCCAATATTCTTATTTAGACAAACGAAAGACCTTGACATCATGAGTACCAGCTGAAATAAGACTAATAAAGAGATGTATGTGTGCATAGCTTTATTCTCTGTCACCTGTTCAACCAGGCATTGGGGAAAGGGAAACATGTCTGCCAGAGAAGCATATCATAAAACAGAATTCTGACAGGTTCTGCAAACTAGGACCTGGAAGTTCTTCTTGGTTAGAATCCAAATATGTAAGGACACGCCCTTTTGACAATGTATTGATTAATTTCTATAAGAAACTACATAACTGTGACACTATGCAGAGTTAAAGGGACTGTCAAATAAAATAATTATATTTAAATTAACTCTGCAGGGGGCAAAGTGATAAAACACTGTTCATCATTCACTCCATCAATTCCAGTCCCCGTTTCATTGCACTTTCTGTGTGAGAACAATAGGAAAGACCTATGGCAGTGGTGGCGAACCAATGGCACGCGTGCCAGACAGACACGCAGAGCCCTCTCTGCTGGCACGCACGCCATCATCCTCCACCGTGTGCAGTGGCAGGGAGTGCACTTGCGACTGGGCCCTTGAGAGAGAGAGGCACACAGGTCCTCAGTTTAGAAGAACAGCATCTGCCCCTTGCGCTCAGATACAGAGCAGAATGGTCACACTGCGCCCCTCAGATGCAGCACTTGGCCGGGTGCAGGATAATGTCTGTGCTCCTGTCTGTGCTCTAAATGTTTATAAGAATTTCGCAGTGCAGTGCTGGGAGCAGGAAGCAGCGTGTGGAAGCCTGTACCTCCCCCTCCTACTAGGAGACCTAAAGTGGAGCCGGGACAGAGAGAGAGGGGGAGAGGGATGCTGTGACCAGGAACATCCAGAGGCTGCTGTGCGCCTTTCTCATAGATAACTGTAAGTTGTACAGTGTCTAAAATTTGTTTATACAGTTCACATACATATATACCTGTGCAATGCATATATGTGTGTGTATATGTGACATTTACACACATATGTATAACCAGGGGCGGACTGGGAAATTAAAGAGGCCCTGGAAAAATTTGTAAGAGTGGCCCTTTGTTGTGGGTGGAGTCAAATGTAGTAGGCGGGGTCATGTAATATGGGTGTAGTTCGCAAAATGTCACTCAGAGCCACATAACAAGAAAGTTTTAATTACCTTTCTTCAGTTTCATATAAGTATAAGGCTGCATTCACACACATGTATGGAGGATGTATATATGGCCGCGTATATACGGGCGACATACGTCCCCCATACACTTCTATGGGCTCACAGCACCGTGCGGGAGTGGTACATTGCAGCACACCTGCGGCACCGTACCGCTCCGTAGCCCGGGAAAAGATAGGACATGTCTCCTATGGAGAGGGGCGGGGGTGAGCAGCGCTCACCTCCTCCTCCTCTCCCCGTGTGCCCGCCATACCGCAGTGTGCATGTAGCCTAACACAGAGAAAACAGAGTTGGATACTGTCTCCCATGTACTCCTAGCTACTGTACCACTATTACAAGAACAAAATTTAATATTGAATATTCTAAAATTCTGCCCTTTCATCAAATATAACTGCTATAATACTGCCCCCTATGTACAAGAATATAACTACTATAATACTGCCCATTATGTACAAGTATATAACTACTATAATACTGGTCCCTATGTACAAGAATATAACTACTTTAATACTGCCCCCTATGTACAAGAATATAACTACTATAATACTGCCCATTATGTACAAGTATATAACTACTATAATACTGTCCCCTATGTACAAGAATATAACTACTATAATACTGCCTCCTATGTACAAGAATATAACTACTATAATGCTGCTCGCTATGTACAAGAAAATAACTACTATAATACTGCCCCCTATGTACAAGAATATAACTGCTATAATACTGCCCCTAAGTACAAAATATTTCTATGAAAAATATTAATCTACAGTAGTGTGCACAGGAGCAGTATACACACCCGTTCGTTTTTGCATTCTGTTTTTACTCCCCTCATTCCAAAAGCTATAACTTTTTAATTTTTCCATTAACATTACATTCCCATGTATATGGGCTAGTTATCTGTGGATCAAATTGTACTTTTTAGTGGCACAATTTAGTATTCCATGCAATCTACTAGAAAGCTGGTAAAATATTTCAAGTGTAGTGAAAGTGACAAAAAAACACAGTTGCAGCTTTTTCTGTGGGTTCTGTTTTTACGTCCTTCACTGTGTGCTCCGAATGACACTTGCCCTTTATTCTTGGGTCGGTAAGATGAAATGGATACATTTTTATAGGTTTTATTAGGTTTTAGTAGATTTTAAACAATGTGAATCTTTTGTACAAAAAAGAAATGCATTTTGCCACATTCTGAGGCCAATAACTTTTCATATTAGCACTTGTGTAATGTGCCATTTTTCCGGGATGCGCTTAGCTTTTTATTTATATCAATATGGGACCTATATTCAAATATTTATTGATGGAAACATTGTTAAAAAGTGATGATTCGGACATATGGGCACTATTTTCCATTCTTTGTTTTGATAGATTGGACATTTTGGGACGTGGCAATACCTAGCATGTTTATGATTTTTGCTGTTTATTTTTATGGTCTATGTACAAGAATATAACTACTATAATACTGACCCCTATGTACAAGTATATAACTACTATAATACTGCCCCTATGTACAGGAATATAACTACTTTAATACTGCCCCCGATGTACAAGAATATAACTACTATAATACTGCCCCTTTGTACAAGAATATAACCACTATAATACTGTCCCCTATGTACAGGAATATAACTACTATAATACTGCCCCCTATGTACAAGAATATAACTACTATAATACTGCCCCCTATGTACAAGAATATAACTACTATAATACTGCCCCCTATGTACAAGAATATAACTACTATAATACTGCCCTCTATGTACAAGAATATAACTACTATAATACTGCCCCTATGTACAAGAATATAACTAATATAATACTGGCCCCTATGTACAAGAATATAAATACTATAATACTGCCCCTATGTACAAGAATATAAATACTATAATACTGCCCCTATGTACAAGAATATAACTACTATAATACTGCCCCCTATGTACAAGAATATAACTACTATAATACTGCCCCCTATGTACAAGAATATAACTACTATAATACTGCCCCTATGTACAAGAATATAACTACTATAATACTGGCCCCTATGTACAAGAATATAACTACTATAATACTGCCCCTATGTACAAGAATATAACTACTATAATACTGTCCTCTATGTACAGGAATATAACTACTATAATACTGCCTCCTATGTACAAGAATATAAATACTATAATACTGCCCCTATGTACAAGAATATAACTACTATAATACTGTCCTCTATGTACAGGAATATAACTACTATAATACTGCCCCCTATGTACAAGAATATAACTACTATAATACTGACCCCTATGTACAAGTATATAACTACTATAATACTGCCCCTATGTACAAGAATATAACCACTATAATACTGTCCCCTATGTACAGGAATATAACTACTATAATACTGCCCCCTATGTACAAGAATATAACTACTTTAATACTGCCCCCGATGTACAAGAATATAACTACTATAATACTGCCCCTTTGTACAAGAATATAACCACTATAATACTGTCCCCTATGTACAGGAATATAACTACTATAATACTGCCCCTTTGTACAAGAATATAACCACTATAATACTGTCCCCTATGTACAGGAATATAACTACTATAATACTGCCCCCTATGTACAAGAATATAACTACTATAATACTGCCCATTATGTACAAGTATATAACTACTATAATACTGTCCCCTATGTACAAGAATATAACTACTATAATACTGCCCCTATGTACAAGAATATAACTACTATAATACTGGCCCCTATGTACAAGAATATAACTACTATAATACTGCCCCTATGTACAAGAATATAACTACTATAATGCTGTCCTCTATGTACAGGAATATAACTACTATAATACTGCCTCCTATGTACAAGAATATAAATACTATAATACTGCCCCTATGTACAAGAATATAACTACTATAATACTGTCCTCTATGTACAGGAATATAACTACTATAATACTGCCCCCTATGTACAAGAATATAACTACTATAATACTGACCCCTATGTACAAGTATATAACTACTATAATACTGCCCCTATGTACAGGAATATAACTAGTTTAATACTGCCCCCGATGTACAAGAATATAACTACTATAATACTGCCCCTTTGTACAAGAATATAACCACTATAATACTGTCCCCTATGTACAGGAATATAACTACTATAATACTGCCCCTTTATACAAGAATATAACCACTATAATACTGTCCCCTATGTACAGGAATATAACTACTATAATACTGCCCCCTATGTACAAGAATATAACTACTATAATACTGCCCCCTATGTACAAGAATATAACTACTATAATACTGCCCCTATGTACAAGAATATAACCACTATAATACTGCCCCTTTGTACAAGAATATAACTACTATAATACTGCCCCCTATGTACAAGAATATAACTACTATAATACTGCCCCCTATGTACAAGAATATAACTACTATAATACTGCCCCTATGTACAAGAATATAACTACTATAATACTGCCCCCTATGTAAAAGAATATAACTACTATAATACTGCCCTCTATGTACAAGAATATAACTACTATAATACTGCCCCTATGTACAAGAATATAACTAATATAATACTGGCCCCTATGTACAAGAATATAAATACTATAATACTGCCCCTATGTACAAGAATATAAATACTATAATACTGCCCCTATGTACAAGAATATAACTACTATAATACTGCCCCCTATGTACAAGAATATAACTACTATAATACTGCCCCCTATGTACAAGAATATAACTACTATAATACTGCCCCTATGTACAAGAATATAACTACTATAATACTGGCCCCTATGTACAAGAATATAAATACTATAATACTGCCCCCGATGTACAAGAATATAACTACTATAATACTGTCCTCTATGTACAGGAATATAACTACTATAATACTGCCCCCTATGTACAAGAATATAAATACTATAATACTGCCCCTATGTACAAGAATATAACTACTATAATACTGTCCTCTATGTACAAGAATATAACTACTATAATACTGCCCCCTATGTACAAGAATATAACTACTATAATACTGCCCCCTATGTACAAGAATATAACTACTATAATACCGCCCCCTATGTACAAGAATATAACTACTATAATAGTGCCCCCTATGTACAAGAATATAACTACTATAATACTGCCCCCTATGTAAAGGAATATAACTACTATAATACTGCCCCCTATGTACAAGAATATAAATACTATAATACTGCCCCTATGTACAAGAATATAACTACTATAATACTGCCCCCTATGTACAAGAATATAAATACTATAATACTGCCCCTATGTACAAGAATATAACTACTATAATACTGTCCTCTATGTACAGGAATATAACTACTATAATACTGCCCCCTATGTACAAGAATATAACTACTATAATACTGCCCCCTATGTACAAGAATATAACTACTATAATACCGCCCCCTATGTACAAGAATATAACTACTATAATAGTGCCCCCTATGTACAAGAATATAACTACTATAATACTGCCCCCTATGTAAAGGAATATAACTACTATAATACTGCCCCCTATGTACAAGAATATAAATACTATAATACTGCCCCTATGTACAAGAATATAACTACTATAATACTGCCCCCTATGTACAAGAATATAACTGCTATAATACTGCCCCTAAGTACAAAATATTTCTATGAAAAATATTAATCTACAGTAGTGTGCACAGGAGCAGTATACACACCCGTTCGTTTTTGCATTCTGTTTTTACTCCCCTCATTCCAAAAGCTATAACTTTTTAATTTTTCCATTAACATTACATTCCCATGTATATGGGCTAGTTATCTGTGGATCAAATTGTACTTTTTAGTGGCACAATTTAGTATTCCATGCAATCTACTAGAAAGCTGGTAAAATATTTCAAGTGTAGTGAAAGTGACAAAAAAACACAGTTGCAGCTTTTTCTGTGGGTTCTGTTTTTACGTCCTTCACTGTGTGCTCCGAATGACACTTGCCCTTTATTCTTGGGTCGGTAAGATGAAATGGATACATTTTTATAGGTTTTATTAGGTTTTAGTAGATTTTAAACAATGTGAATCTTTTGTACAAAAAAGAAATGCATTTTGCCACATTCTGAGGCCAATAACTTTTCATATTAGCACTTGTGTAATGTGCCATTTTTCCGGGATGCGCTTAGCTTTTTATTTATATCAATATGGGACCTATATTCAAATATTTATTGATGGAAACATTGTTAAAAAGTGATGATTCGGACATATGGGCACTATTTTCCATTCTTTGTTTTGATAGATTGGACATTTTGGGACGTGGCAATACCTAGCATGTTTATGATTTTTGCTGTTTATTTTTATGGTCTAGAAAAAGGGGGCCAATTTAAACTACTTTTACAGCTGATCTCTATTGTATGGAGAGATCTCAGCCTGTGAGCTTTCTCCATACAACCCCAGCAGAAATACTAGTACATACTGATACACATACATCACATATATATGAACTCATATATATGTATGTCAATAACATGTAAGCACTTTACACATTCCTGCACTTACTATTTATGGAGAGAGAGAACTAAGTTCTTTGTGGGGAGAATCAATCAGCAGGGAAGCAGGTGCCTGGCAGGGCTGAGATGTACATGGCACTTATGTTCCTCCCCAGCCCTCTCCGTCCCGTCTAGCAGCCTCCTGCTTCCTGGTTATGGGAGGAGGGGCCGGAGCAGTGCCCTGTGCCTGACCTCAGTGCTGTCCTGGAGCCTGCAGAGCTCTGTGTAGTTGCTGATCAGCTGTCACACAGGGGCAGCAGCCTGTATGGAACTTTCTGCTGCTGACCCTAGGACAGTGCAGGGGCGGCCTGTAGTGTAGGTGAGGCTGCTCTCTCTCTCTAATAGTGCAGTGCAGGCTGAAAGTCTGTCACATTCTCCTGCACGGACCGGCCCCAGATCACTCAGGCAGGTCGGCCCACCGGGATTTCTCCCGGTGGAGTTAATGGCCAGTCCGCCTCTGTGTATAACACAGATATATAATGTCTTTGTTATGCACATGTGTGTGTTTATGTCTGTGTTATGTGTCTATAAGTATATGTGTGTGTCTGTATCTGTGCTGTGCATATTTGTGTGTGTGTATATGTGTGTGTATATATATATATATATATATATGTGTGTGTGTGTGTGCCATGCATACTGTATATATGTGTATGCTGTATATGTCAGTGTTACGCATACTGTATATATGTGCACTGTATATGTCTGTTTTATGAATACTGTATATATATGTGCACTGTATATGTCTGTCTTATGCATACAGTATATATGTGTGCACTGTATGTCTGTGTTATGCATACTGTATATATGTGTGTACTGTATATGTGTTATGCATACTGTATATATGTGTGCACTGTATATGTCTGTGTATGCATACTGTATATATGTGTGCACTGTATATGTCTGTGTATGCATACTGTATATATGTATGCACTGTATATGTCTGTGTTATGCATACTAATAGTGGTGGTAAACATGTGGCAGTATTATTTGGCCCTTATGTAGGTAATATTGCTCTAAATTACCATGTTGGCACTTTGCGGTAGATAAGTGGGTTTTGGCTTGCAGTTTGGGCACTCGATCGCTAAAAGGTTCGCCATCACTGACCTATGGTATTCCATTATACTCTGGGTGCTTCAGAGATCTTCAGATTGTAATATGACTAGTTTTTAGTATGTAAAAGTGAACCCACGGATAGTCCTCTGACATTATAGGCAGTTTCTCTCAGACATATGGCTCTTGTAAAACATAGTTCTGTATTTGGCAAAAAGATCAAAGGAATTGCTGAACCTCCATATCTCCTTCATCTGTATTATTTTATCAGAACATACTTCTTCTAAGCTTGTGAATTGACTTTTTGTTTTCTGACTTAGTAGCAGTACATGGTTCAAGGCTTCCACTATCCATCAGTCCATAAGTATTCTCCAGATCTCTTGTATTCTCTATGATATTCAGCAGAGTGTGCGACCTAAGCCTGTGTTGCTTTTATTCACTTCATTTAGTGTTTTAGTGGTAGCGCCGCCATGTACTTGAGCCTTTTCCACTAGACTGGTCATTGAACTATGCTCCCCTGTCATTGTATGTTTGCCTGGCAGATGGGAACAAAATCTCTTTTCAGTAAACTAATATTCTATTGCCGCGCAAATAAATGTCACGATGTCATGGGCAAAAGCCTAGTTCATTTTTGTGAATACCTTACCAAAAACCAACTAGGTTTGTAGCTTCTTTAAAGTCTGTAAGGCGGGTACCTTACCAGCTGTAAACCGCTTCCATCCTCCTGTTATACATATGGTTCCATTGTTTGACAAAGACCCAGTAGGCTGAGAAGTCTAGAGAATCTAGAATATTGGAGCCTGAATTTTACTTGCTAATTTTACTGTTCTGTTGTCGTACACAGTACACATAGGGGGATATTTATCAGTACTCCTAAGCCAGTTTCCGTGGTAGAAGCACTGAAATAATTATTTTTGTGCCTATGCCGCCCCCACGCCTTGTGATAGGGCTTGGCGCTAACGGAGGGGGCAAGCACAGAGCATTCCCATTCTGTGCCAGCGTACCTTTTAAAAAGGTTTTACACAAAGCTTTGCTAGTTCAGACCTTGCTTAGTTTTTCCCAGTGTCTCACCCACCCGATGGATACATCAAGAGGCAAAGGCCACAAGAGGGGAGGGCATGGCCTTTATCATACAACTGCGCAAGAGCTCTGGATTATGATAAACTCCCGCATAGGGTGTAATATTTTACAAAGTGTCGGGGGCAAAGTAAAACAAATGAATGAGCCGTATTAGTAGATTTTCTCCTGCACTAATTTTTCCATAATCAATAATCTTTGTATTTTTCCAGAGACTGTGGTAGATACAAATTATTCACAGTTCAGGCAATGAATAAGGCGGGGTGGCACTCGCCAATCCTTAAAGGGGTATATCCATGAAAGAAAATTCTCAAATTGTAATTCCCCCAGTGATGTTTACACAATAAATATAATTTTTAACCCCTTTACAATTTTACTTAGTTTTATTGCTGTTTTAACTCCTATCACTCAGTGATGGTCAGTGTAAGATTCCAGAGTGTGGGCAAGACTCTCTAAGCAGACATTTTATGATGCATCTAGTTCTGTGTCGTGACAATGTAGATTATCAGGATACAGGTTTACATACACTTTTATTTAGCTTCTGAACATTCTACTAGTATCTGACACAGAAAAAGAGAAGAGACAGATCGGAGATGAGAGATACATATTACACATGACATACTCTGCTCTGCTATATCTCACCCATAACACATACTGTCAGATCTGCTTTGCCTCCCCCATATATCTTATCTGTATGTAGCTTTACTCTCCTCACATGCCAGCAAGAAATGAGTGTGTGTGTGTTTATGTGAGCTTGTCCTGGAATACAAGGGCGGGGCTGGATGCTCAGTGCAGCATCAGGCAGAAGAGGAAGATGTCTTCCACAACCCTAAACTCAGAAGATACAGCAACCAAAATTGTGTACACCAGGACTGATGGAGACAGGTTGAAATTATATCTGTGAAATGCTGTATTTTGTGAACAGTGAATTAGAGAATGTGTGTTATTTTGCTATCCTGAGTATACCGGTAGTTAAGAGATGTCTTTGTGGGTAAATACCATTAAAGCCAAGTTTTTTACAAAAAAAATCTTTGGAGCCAAACTCTTTTGGGTTTTGAACCAGTGGCTTATGTGTCTCTAGTAAA
The DNA here is from genome assembly GCF_040894005.1 of Engystomops pustulosus. Classification (NCBI taxonomy): domain Eukaryota; kingdom Metazoa; phylum Chordata; class Amphibia; order Anura; family Leptodactylidae; genus Engystomops; species Engystomops pustulosus. Next base: position 207,198,299 of record NC_092411.1, on the reverse strand, counting down.
TTGTTCTGTACATGCCAGCTTTGGAAGCCATAATAGAGGCTTTAAGGATTGGTGAGTGCTAACCGGACTTTCTCTATTATTGGAGTTTTGTTATTTTGGTCACCATGAAAATCTTGTATCAAGCAGCACCTCGACCCCAGAATATGTATATTGTAGCTGGTAGAAGTGTCAACCTACTGTTTATTAAGTAGTTGTAATTATGTAATTTGTAATAAAGTGATTGTCTGCTAAGAATTAAAAAAAAAAGAAATGCATTTACATATTTCTCACAGTTTCTTTAGTAACATGTAAAGTTGACAATCCACATGGCTTCTATTAGTCATCAAAATTCACATGCTCCTAGACAGTAAAGTGGTAGATATTTAAAGGGAATCCATGAACACGATTTACCTACCTGAACTAATTGCTTTGTTACGTAGGGAAATGCCCGCACATGCCATTCATACATATGTTTTTATATCACAACTGCTCCTTCTGTGCCAAAACTTTACTAAATATACAAACTAAGCTTAAGTGCTTTGGCAAAGCATTACAGGGTCCGCATCTCACTGGACCCAGGAGTGAAGTAGCTGAAGGGGGATGATGAGAGTAGGTGCTGGGTAATGGCGGCACATCAGCCTAATTTGCATATTTCTAGAGTTCGCTTTTGCCATGGAAGGATCAACTGAAAAATCTTTAATTTCTATGGAACTTTTTATATTTTCTTAATCAACGTAAAGACACCTTGATATTTCTGTGTGAAAAGTATTTTTCCCAATAAAGGTTCATATTAATTTTTTTGAGTTTTTACTGTAAAGTGACACCTCTATTACTGGTCTCTCGATATTTATGACAAGGACATTACTCATTGCAGAAGGGTTGTGTTTCTACCGAGAACACATTGTTCCAACATTGATTGCATCTTCCTTGTCTTTCAGCTCTACGCTATTCCATGGTTCCTCACAATGTTCACACGTAAGTTTCATCTTTCCAATTTTGCTCTTGTGTTCTGTTTTATTGGTTTACGTCACTTTTTTTTTTGTTCTTGTCTACAGGCATTCTTGACATTTGTATTGCATTATGCTGCGGTTTATCGTGTTTGCTGATCACAGATATTAAATGTCAGCAGGCACCTAGCTGCGGGTTCTAGAATACCCTGTGCCAAAGCAAAAGGGTTAAAAGATTGTAGACAGATGGAAGCGGATATGTCATTGAAACTGAGAGGTAGATTGTTGTGGAAAATGAATACGCCGAGTCTCTGTGGAATGAGAAGACTTTGGAGTAATAGGAGTTCAATCAAGGTGGAAGATTAAAACCTACAAGGCCAAATTCATGCCTGCTGATGTGCTTGTTTCTTAGAGAAGGTTTCTTGTCTTATGACTCTACTAGTTTCTCACACCGAGAGCAGGTCGGGTGAAGAACTCTTGTCAGATTTGATTAAACAATTAATGACTAGATGCAAGAATTGCTTGCATCATCCAAGCAAGAGCAGAATTTGCAAGTAAATCACACTGCTTTTGACAGTGCCAGAAGAAGAAGAGGATCTGCTCATTTAACACTAGCCAAAACTCACTTTGGAAAGCAATTTGCACTTCTCTGAAATACACTTGAAATGAAAAGCCTTCTTTAATAGGTTAAATAAAAATCAAGACAAATGCTTCCCCCTTGTAATTACGAGTCTTTTGGAAGCGAATACATTTGTTCAGTCTTGAAGAGGACACTGGTGCTGTTATAATAATCTATTTAAGATGTTGGCATATCTTTTTATGTAAAGTGGCCAGCAACTGCGAAAGGGACTTAGCAATTCTTTAAGCCTACTTCACAGGCCGTGTGAAATACTTATACAAGTATTAATGGCCATGACTTATTTTGTTGAGCTGTGTAATTTAGAATGGGTTCCCCATTATAGGTATGTCATTAGTCATTGTGGTGACGGTTTCATTAGTGACTTATGCCTGTAGTAAAAGAATAGACCAGGTTTTATTTTTTGGGGCAAAGGTGACTCCACATGACCGTCCATTATCAATCTCTTGACAGGTGGAGAAGAGTCATACTCGTAGTATGTCCTCTTCTGGCTTAGTTAATGTTCCATAGTCCAGGTTTATCTTCACAGTTCTGGATGGTGGTTGCTGAAGGTAGCTTATGATGTTGTACTTGTCTTATAGTTCACTAATTAAGCCTGGAGGGGTAGTGACTCTTCTTTTCACATTTTACTCCTTAGTTCATTTGTATGCAGCTTTTAATGTTCTTATTCTATGTAATTCTGGATCTCCCAGAATATAGAAGGACATTATTGTGATTATGTCATTGTTAGTGACTGTTTTAGGCCTAAACACTCATGACTGGTTCCCTTTAAGTTGATCCATGAACAACAAATGAAGTATACAGTGGTTATGGAAAGTATTGAGACCCCTTTTAAATGTTTCACTTTGTTTCATTGTAGCCAATTGGAAAGATCGAAAAAGTTCTTTTTTGGCTCATTTAATGTACACTCTGCACCCCCAAAAAACAGAAATGTAGATATTGTTGCTGATTTATTATTCAAGAAAAACTGAAATATCACATTATATCACAGTATTCAGACCCCTTGCTCAGTATTGATTAGAGGCACCTTTTAAGCTAGTACATGAGTCTTCTTGGGAATGATGATGAAGTTTTTCACACCTGGATTTGGGGATCCTCTGCCATTCTTCCTTGCAGATCCTCTCCAGTTCCCTCAGTTTGTTTGGTGAACGTTGGTGGAAGCCATTTTCAGGTCTATCCGGAGATGCTCACCTGGGTTTAGGTCAGGGCTCTGGCTGTACCAGTCAAGAATGGTCACAGAGTTGTTCTGAAGCCACTGTTTTGTTAATTTAGCTGTGTGCTTTGGGTCATTGTCTTGTTGGAATGTGAACCTTCAGCCCAGTCTGAAAGAGGTCCACTCTGGAAGAGGTTTTTATCCAGGATATCTCTGTACTTGGCCGCATTTATCTTTCCTTCAGTTGCAATTCTTCAATTGAAACATTTAAAGGGGTCTGAATACTTTCTCTACCCACTGTATATCTGCCGTCTGCGCATGCGCAGAAGAGCAGGCCCGCGCCTGTTTCGGAGCAGTGACCGCGCAGGCGCGGGCCTGCTCTTCTGCGCATGCGCAGATGACAGGATCGCCGGACGAGGCCGCGTAGCTGCGCGCCGAAGATGGGTGAGTAGGGGTAAAGTGGCTACCGGGGCGTGGAGTAGCCGTCTCGTGTAACCTCACATGCGGCTACTCCACGCCCCAGTAGCCGCATAAGTAAATTTGAATATATGTGTAATAAAAGTTATCAAAAAAGTGTGGGGACGTGAGGATTAGCCCATTGATCCACCTACCACCCAATCTACCTTTATAGGTAGATTTGTGGTGGTAGGTTTCCTTTAACATTAAAAACTGGCAAAACCTATTGACTCAAGTATAAGCCCTTGGCAACCAATCAGGGCTTAGCTTTTATTTTCCCACTGCTGTTTATAAAATTAAAGCTGAACGCTGATTAATTTACATGTGCAATAAGAACATTTTGATAAATCTCCCCCTGTGTGTCTATGGAGGCTTTCATGAGCTCACATCTAATCTCTCTGTTTAGTTCACAGCTCTGAGATCGGAGGATTAACCCATTCACTTTCAGCTTGGTCTTTGAAAATAATGCTTCTAGCATACTACAGGCAGGGAGAAAACTGAAAGGGTTCACACAGCTGTGAAATAAACAGGAGAGGAGAGGGAGACCCATCTTCAATATTGTTGACAGATTTGCCCTAGCAATGTAGGGGTAACACCGTAGCTAAAGGGGCACATTGCAGCTGGTTTCTTTGTATACTGAACATGGCTAGGCTGTCCAGCCCTGAAACTGCAAAAATACCCTCGCCCTCAAGCGGTTAAGCACAACTTTTTTTTTCTTGCTTTTAATACTCAATCATTTTAGCAGCGCTTGTGCATTAATTGAAAGGAGCTATAGATACTAAATCACCTTCTGTTTGGTAATGTGATGTATCATTTAGCTAATTTCAGCTGTCACTCACATAATTGTAACTTGGCTTCTTTTTAAGCAGCAGCATCAAAGTAACTGGAAATTGGCAATTTTGTTACTGAATTGACAGAGTACCAGAAATTTTATAAAAACCTCAATTGATTTAATAGATTATAACTTCAGCACTGTTATTAAATACACCATGAACCTTTGATTTATTCATTATACTTTCTAGATATAGTGCCAAATCCTAGAGTCATTTTCCAGGAATTACTATTGATTGCCTATCCACTGGTCATCAATAGTTGATCACGGGTGGTGACACATGGTCCCTACACCAATTAGATGAGGCTTTTTCAAGGGGTTTTCCAAAGAAAGAAAATTCTCAAATCTCAACCCTCTAGTTGTGTTAACACAATTAAGGTTATTTTAACCCTTTACCTCACAGTTTTACTCAGTTTTATTGTGTTTTTTTAAGCTCTTATCACTCCAGAGCATGGGTGGGGACTCTCTAAGCAGACCCATTATGATCCATCTAGTTCTGTGAGCTGACAATGTGGTTAGTGTCACGGGTCAGGGGTAGTGGACCCACTGAACCACCGCAGACAATGACCTAAACTGACACCTGAGAGTGGAGTCTAAGTGGCAGCCTGTTTTAACCAGAGCCAGCCGCAAAGCAGGTTAGACTTGCTGCGGCATGGTGCCACCAGGTCACTCCACAGGCCCGATTTTTGTCCACGGTGGTGGCCAAGGCATAGTACAGAATCGTGAGGCAAGACAAAGTCATGGACAGGCAGGAGGTCAGCACAGGAAGCACGAGATCAGAGTCGGAGACGTAGTAGGAAGTTAAGCCAGGCAGCAAAGAATTGCCGTCAGGAACAGGAATCAAGGTCACAATGGGAAATGACAATAATTGCAGGGAACATAGAAGACAAGCTTTCACCAAGGCACTAGGCACAAAGATCCGGCAGGGTCGACAGGAAGAGCCAGGGCATTTAAAGATCAGTGGATAGCCAGCGCCAATTAGAGGTGTTCTAGCCCTTTAAATTTCAGAGAGCCGGCGCCGGAAAACAGGAACCATCACAGGACCGCAAAAAGGTGAGTCAGCCTGGCACGGCCGTACTGGGGCACAGGGAGGTACGCCATGTGTCTCAAGAGCACTTTTGACATTTAGATTATAAGGGGAACAAGGTTTTTATACACTTTTATTTACCATCTGAACATTTTACTAGTATCTGACACATAGAAAGAGAGATCAGAGATGATGAGATCCATTGGATGCCTATTGTAACATCTCTGCTATTCCACACCACCCTAGATCTTCTTTGCCTTCCTGCTGTACCTCCCCCAGATAAAGAATTTATCTGTCTGTAGCTTGTAGTCCTCCGCATGCTGCTGCCAGCAGGAACTCAGTGTCTGTGTATCAGTGTGCATCAGCGAGTGAGCTCCGACCTGGACTGCAGAGGGGACGGGCTAGAGTGCAGGGAAGAGAGAGAAACTCAGCACGGCCGTCTCACAGAAATCCAAGATGGCGTCCCCGACCCTAAGTCAGAAGTTACATTGTCGTGTCTAGGGGCAACGGAAATTGTGTGCCCTGTGTGCCTTGCAGCGCTGGGGACCTAGGTTCAAGTCCCAGGTTAAACATCTGCTAAGAATTTGTATGTTCTCTCCGTGTTTAGGTAGGTTGATTAGATTGTGAGCCCCATGGGGACAAGGAACCATTTGGCAAGCTCTGTGCGTAATCTGTGCGCGCTATATATAAATAAAGGAATTATTATTACTTATTGCTACACTAGGACTGATAGAGACAGGTTGGAACTATTTCTGTGAAATGCTGTATTTTTGTTAATAACAGTGAATTAGAGAATGAGCTCTTTTGTTATCCTGAGTACATTTAAGAAACTTGTCTTCATCGGAATACCCCTTTAAAAGAGTGCATGTACCTGGAAGCATTTTGGTTTGGCCAAAGACCCATTTGCCCCCTAGCTGTGTCAGGGGAGATGAGGAATTTAAGTGCCTGATCGGCCCCAGGCAGTTGTATGATTGTATACGTGATATGATCATTGTCTCAAGGACATACCGTAACTGAAAAATACTAACCTCTCAGAGAGTAAGGTTTGTATTTAGCTTTTTGTGTCCCTCAAGCTCACCTCTGCCACTGAATTATATTGTCACTATTATACAACATGTCAACGAGTCTCTGTCTGTCGGACTCTGGCAAGATGGAATTCAAAAGAATATTTCAAAGTAAAAGACAGCATTACAGGGAGGGAGCAAAAATTAAGTTAGAAAAGTGGAAAAAAAATATTTAACACATTACAAATACACTTATATTGTATTATTAATTAGAGGTGTTGTTTTATTTTACAACATTAATATATGGACAAGATGGGTGATGATGTATGATTGCAGGTTGGATTAACAGCCTTGAACTCCCATGATGCCCAGAATGGGGCACATCTTGACCAGTTTCATACCCACAGTTCCATAGAAGCCAATGTAGCATAGGATGCAGGTGACTGGAGTAAAATGCTTATTAATGTTAATCGGCCAAAATCCCATTGTTGCTACTTTCAGATTCAGAATTGAATGTCAGAATTTTCAATTGCATGTTTTGAGCAATCTTTTTCCCAATAATGTTATCAGGGGGCCCAAATTTGTATTACATTTTAAAGAAACATATGGCAATATTAAAGAACGCATACACTTAGTTAGAAATGTAAGTTTTATTGTCTTGTGTTTACATTGATTTGCTGTTAGTAAGTTATCCTGAGAAGTGCAGTTATTGAAGCGAAGCAGATTTCCAATGCACAACACATATAAAGAGGATTTCATGTTTTTGATAATTTCCCAAAGCACATTCTTGTTTTTAAGATGTGGAAATGGTCAGGAAAGATGAATTCCCTTCAAGGAATTTTCTCCATTAATGATTGAACACAAACATAATGATTGAACTCCTGTCCTCCCTATTTTCTCACACTGCAAGAAAAATTAATTTCTGTCGTTGTAAGGGCAGCTCCATTGTATACCAGGGGTGAACTCTCACCTCTCTGTTCATTTGTGCCAGGCATAGAAGCACAGATGTGAGGAGCAGCATTAATAAGAGGAGATAAAAGATGCTTTGGCCTTTGAGTCTAGTGAGATGCAGCAGCATGTGTAGCAGATATGTGCCGATTGCTCTTGAGGTTACAACAGGGCAGCAAGTGGAAGCATCGGAATATCAATAGTGAAAATCATGTTATACTCTTGAGCTTCCAATAAAATGCTCGGCCTGGAAATAACACACATTACATTTCTCTTTGAAACATCTTGAGAGACGAATACTTCTGTTTTTTTATTGAATTTTTGCCGGAAAGGGATTATATTCATCTTTTTACACGGGGAAACATTTAGAAGCTCTTCTGCTATGGAGCCTGCAAGAGAGAAGAGTAAAACTTCATAGGTCTTCTACATACACTATTTGTGACCTTAAAGGGAACCTGTCAGGCAAGTGACCTATCTATCCCCCAAACCAAAGGCCCTACCTCATTTTCTGTAGTGAGTTGCTCTGCCTGATGATATTGAAATTAAAAAAAAAAATGAAAATATCTCCTGTGAATTATAAAATGAAACACCCCAGTCTGCATTGTAATCCTGTGAAGTGAATCAGACGGATTTCTGAGCTTATCCGGCTGCAACACCTCTTCCTCCTCATTCCTCTGGTAAACATCTCGCTTGCACACCGCCTGCTACGCTGCAGCACAGAAAGGGGTATGAATGAAGGGGGTGTTGCAACTTGACTCAGGTCAGTTCAGGAACACCTGGCTGACTCACATTACAGGATTACAGTGCAGACTGGGGGGTATTTTATGATTCACAGGAGTACAATCCAGAGTGGGACTCACTAGAGAAATATATATATAAAATATATAAATAATATGTGCCTGACAGGTTAAGCTAATGCTGTTTTTGTTGTTTTCTTGTTTTTTTTAATTTGAACCTTTGTTCTAAACATCACTCTACATAAGAAGGAATGTAAAATTCACCTCCTCTCACAATCTACATCCAGAACGTGGTTGGTTCCAACATGGATACAGAGCACAACAACTCCCTCTGGAGTATGTTGTGAGATTTCCTGTGTTGTCTAGTGATCATTGTAGCATTTCCTTGTGGATTAATTTAAATGCCATATTGCAGCACCTACCGGTAACATCCAATTGCGCGTTTTAACCCCTTCAACCCTTCGGGATGGTCTGTTTTAATTTTTGTAAATGTATGAAAACATTATAAAACCTATAAATACAAAAATACTATATTCCACATTCTCGATCAGTCCTGGTGTTTACAATTTTGGTTATCCCTGGATTTGACCATAATTCTTCTCATGGATAGCTTCTCTTGTCTGCACACTGTAGTGCTCTCTGCCTCCTGCCACTCCCCCTGCATTACAAAAGCAGCTCGGGCACTTCAGTGCGCAGAGACTTACTCTCATCTCTCTTTTTCACTGTGCTGAAGCTAAATAAAAGTGTAGTTAAACCCTGTACTATCACTGTATAAACACATTGTCAGCATACAGCATCTTAAAGCACAGAGGAATCATGAATTGTATGCTTAGAGAATCCCATCCACACTTTTTTAGGGAGTGATAGAACTTAAAACAGCAATAAAACTGACTAAATTTGGAAATTAAGGTGTTAAAAATTTACTTTATCTGTAAGTGGTTTCAAAAGTCATGGCCTGGCAATGGCTAAGTCGAGAGGTTTTATGTTGGAACTCCCTCCAACAGCCCTCAGATTAGCTTTCACTCATCTCTGTCTCATCCCCTGCTTATTATGTAATGCAGAGAGAATTACTCCAGCTCATTATCCATCATACACAAAGCCACAGTGTTGCCCCCTTGTTACAGGGCTGGCCCTCTTGCTCTTGGCATAGACTGTTGGAAATACCTGAAGCTCTTACATATAGCCGGATATATGGAGTATGTTTTGTAATGCTTGGAGACCTCTTATAAGGAGGAATTGAGTTCTTTATGGTTTAAGGTTTATGTTAAGGACTGTAAACCAAGACTCTCTGACAGCAATAGTTGAAAACTAATTATTACGTGTATGATTACGTTACAGCTTTATAATTTCAGGATAATAAAGAGAACTAGATTGGTACAACTAATATTAGGATCCTGGGGTTGCCTTAATTAACAAAAACCTCTAACCTCAGACCTATCTTGAAACAGATTTTCAGCTATGTTCTACAATGTTGAGTAAGTGAAGAGTTGGCCCCATAAACCCGGACATCAACAAATACTTGACATGATCTGTCTACTTCATCATTATAAAGTCACTTATCTTGTATTTCCTTCTGATATTGTTATGTTCTTGTTCTGATGTTGCTAGTTACCTATAATGTATGTTATCATTCAAATAACTTTATTATATTATTAAATTGCTTGACAGATTATGCCTCCATATTGAAAATGTTATTTTCATCAATAACTGTATTTTCTTCTTATCCTCTTTTCTTACAGACGTTTTTCCTCTACACAAGATCTTCCATTTGTGGGACACGCTGCTCTTAGGCAATGCCTCGTTTCCTTTTTGTATTGGGGTGGCTATATTGCAACAGCTAAGAGTCAGGCTTCTTGCCAATGGATTTAATGAATGCATTCTCCTATTTTCCGATTTACCAGGTATGACATTGCCATAACATCTGAACCGATAAAGCTGTACAAAGTAGTGTAACATATATTACTGTATTGTATATTATTTGTAATTTTCTGGTTTTGTTTCACAATGTTTTTATTAGTTTTTAAATTTTTAGAGGGGTACAGAAATAAAAAGGGGATAAAGGGGAGATGCACAATAAAAGCCAGTAAGAGCATTTAACATAGTATCTCTCAGACCCTACTTGGTCTGATAATTCCACATGTTACAAATTATAGACCCTTTGGGTCCGCTATAAGTTCTTTAAAACAAATTATCTCCAATATTTGACAGGAGGGAAGGGGAAACACAATTAGGAACGGAATATCGGGTGGGGAAGGGGGTCCTGATGGGATGAGAAATTGTCTATCTATATTACACTCTTGATTGATATGTAATCCACATCTGCCATGTTTCATTAAACAGTGTCATTTTATCATGTACTGTACAATAAAGCTTATCATTAACCATTATCCACATTAGTTTGTTTTTTATCAGTTCCAGGGGAACCATGGCCTTTTTCCAAGAGGCTGCAATTGCTATCTTAGCTGCTAGAAAGAAAAAGGATAGAAATCTCCTCATGGGAGCAGATATATCTGGGATCCTTTCGTTGAGTAAAGCTTGACTGGGGGATAGTGTCAGGTTTATCAAGGTTATCGAGTATAGCATGTTATAAATACGCCTCCAATATCTACGAATTTTTGGACACTCCCACCACACATGGAAATGAGTGCCCCTAGCACCACAGCCTCTGAAACACAAGGGAGAGTAAGCAGGGGCAGCTTGCGCGATACGTACAGGGACTAAATACCACCTAAGTAGTACTTTATAATTCGCTTCCACAAGTGCCATATTAATAGAAATTTTCGCCGTATTTTCCGCCATGTCCTGCCATTCCCGTAAAGAAAAGGATTTATTTAAGTCACTTTCCCATGCCAGCATATAGCCCAGTTTCCCATGTTGGTCATTTAAAATTTGATAAATATTCGATAGAGTGTGGGGTAGGTCCGCTGTTTTTAGACAAAGGTCTTCGAACAAGGTATGAACTGTTATATCTAGACAAGAATTTTTCAGTTTTTGGAGGAAATGATATATTTGTTGAAATCTGTATGATTCTGTCTCTGGCATATCGTATTTTGTTTTAAAGTACTCCTTTGATCGAAGACCTTGTCTATCATAAAAGTCTCCTATACGATACAACCCCTTGTCTGTCCACCACTTGAATTGGCCATGTTGGAGGCCTGGGGAGAAGCTAGGATTGTTTAGTATCCTCGCAACAGGAGTATGTGGCGACTGTAATCTATAGCTACGTTTAATTCTATCCCAGATCGAAAGCATAGAAGAGAGGAGTGGGCACATAATCAGCGGCCTTTCTCTGGGTTTCAACCAGGGTAGGGCGTCAATCGGTATCTGTGGGCATGCAGATTGTTCAATTTGCGCCCAAAGTGGTAAAGCTACCTTTTTGTGAGAGGTAACCAAAGGTACTAATCTGGAGGCATAATAGTATTTTAATATATTTACCGCCCCTAAGCCACCTTGAATCTTGGATGAGTACATCGTTCTAGCAGAAATCCTACTTCTTTTGGGTCCCCAAATGAATTTATTTATGTCTCTTTGAAGGGATTTTAAACTAGCTAAAGGTACATCAATTGGGACCGTTTGAAAACAGTATAATAGTTTGGGTAATAGAGTCATTTTTACCGCGGCAATTCGCCCGAGCCACGAGAGGCTTAGATTTGCCCACCTATTCATGTCCCTTCGCAGTCCTCCGAAGAGCGGATTATAATTAGCCGCTAATAAGGTGTCAAGAGAAGGGGTTAAAGACATGCCCAGATAAGGGATCCTATCCTCTTTCCACTGAAAGTTAAAGTTTAGCTGCAAGAGTTTGGCCATATCCGGGGGTACAGATATATTCAAGGCTAGAGATTTATCGTGGTTAACTTTCAATCCCGATATGGCTGAAAATTCCTTCAATATTTGGAGCAAGTTGGGAATAGAAGTGAGTGGAGACGATAACGTCAATAAAATATCATCAGCAAAAAATGCACACTTATGCATCACCCCTCCAACATCTAAGCCCTTCACATTCCTGTTTGCCCTGATCAGGTAGGCCAGGGGTTCTATTGCTAATATAAAAAGTATAGGAGACAGTGGGCATCCCTGACGCGTACCCCTGAGTATTGGGAAGGGTGTAGATAAGTGACCCGCTATATTAACTCTTGCCGATGGAGAAGAATATAAAACCTGAAGAAGACCTATAAATTTATCTCCGAAGCCCCATTTACCCAGAGTATACCTCAGGTAATTCCAATCTATAGAGTCAAAGGCTTTATGTAGGTCGAGCGATAGACACATAATATTATCTAGCGGTTGTTTACCCCACCCACTCCTTGCTAAAGAGATTAAATCAATTAATCTACGGGTTTGGTCTCCCGCTTTACGGCCTGGTATGAATCCTACCTGATCGAGGTGAATATAATGTGAGAGAAAAGAATTGATCCTGGTGGCCATAATTTTTGTCAATATTTTAATATCTACATTGATCAAAGATATTGGTCTAAAATTTTGGCATGTGGAGTGATCTCTATCGGGTTTAGGTATAACAGAGATTAAAGCCTGCAAAGAGTCAGGTATCGGCAGCCGTCCATTAAAAATTTGATTGTAATATTTTACCATATGGGGTCCTAAAATTGCACTGAGCTTTTTAAAGTACAATCCCGTGAAGCCATCAGGGCCAGGTGCTTTAGAGGGCTTAAGATTTTTAATTGCATCCTCAACCTCCTGTAGGGTGATAGGATTATCTACTATTTGTCTATGGGTAGGTGATAAAGAAGGTAAAGAGAGGCCCTCAAACATTTCCTCGGCTTTTGCAGAGTCAAATCCATTGCTATTGCTATATAATTTGGAATAGAACCTGGCGAATTCTGCCACCACTTCCCTCGGATGTTGGGATAGAACGCCCGATGGAAGGCGTAATCTCGGTACAGTGTAGGACCTAGGCAGGGGATTAAGGTTTCTAGCCAATAACGTCCCTGGCTTATTCCCTTGAGAGTAGAACCGGTATTGTGACCATCTCAAACTCCTTTCTGCCGAGGTGGTAAGGCAGAGATTTAACTCGGTTCTAGCTACCTCTATTTCCTTGCTTAAGTCTATCGTAGGATTGACTTTGTGTTTCTGTATTATCTCAATATAAGCTTTCTCCTTTTCTCTTAGCAGGGCATTTTTCTTTTTTTTAAATCTTGCGGCCATTTCCATAAGTTTTCCTCTAACTACAATTTTGTGCGATTCCCAAAATGAGACTAAGGATTCCTCAACTGGCTCCTTCTCAGTAAAATAGGTATTCACTGCTTCTGTCACTTCTGAGAACATGCTAGGGTCAGTCATAATATATTCATTCAAGCGCCACATAAAGTGGGGGGATCTGAACCACATAGGGTCCAAGGAGACCAACACCGGATCATGGTCAGACCATGCAGTCGGAACAATAGCAGCTTTTCTAATTTTAGGAATTAGGTGAGGACCTAAAAACATATGGTCTATACGTGAGTAAGTCTTATGTGCCACCGAAAAATATGTGTAGTCACGATCAGTAGGGTGACATGATCTCCAGGCATCTATTAAATTGTGGGAGTGAAGAATGGAGGCTAGCTCTGTACTAGACTGAGATGGGCCGCGAAGAATGGAGCGAGGTGCGGACCTATCCAGGGCCTCATCAAGCGCCAAATTGGAATCGCCTCCTACAAAAACGGCTCCTTGTAAGTGTGCTGACAGCTTTTGAAGCATTCCCCGGAAGAACCGCACCTGGTCCACATTCGGGGCATAGTAATTTAGGAATGTTACCTCCTGTTCATGTATGGTTCCTGCCACCAAAATATAACGACCTTCCGAGTCTGCTATGGTGATACGGTGTACAAATGGTACATTTTTGGACATAAAAATACCCACTCCTCTCTTCTTTTCTTTAGCCAATGCTAGGAACAATATGGGATAGTTAGCTGCCACATATTTTGGGCATGATGTTCTGGAAAAATGCAGTTCCTGCAAGAATACAATATCAGCCTGCAACGCTTTATAAGATTTGAAAGCCATTTTCCTCTTAGCTGGCGCATTAAATCCCTGGACATTATGAGATAAAATAGTGAAAGCATCATTAACCATTACCTGTCCATTGTGGGTAAGGCTGACTAGTTCCTCTCAGTGACCCTCTTTCTGAAGGGGAAGGGGTGGGGAAAGACAGGGAAGGAAAAAGGGAGGGGAAAAGACACACAAGATTCACTTTTAGTTTCAAAACATTTTCAAATAAACAAACGTTAACAATCCGGATAATAATCCAGAATTCTTCGAGGTCAGGGGAGAACCAGCCCCGAGCCAGCTCAAGGCTGCTAGTCCCTTCTGACATCACAAGAGAGGGCATGCGACCCCCCGAGGCCCAGCGGCCGAACTTAACCTCTGATACCAAACGGAAAACATTACCTATGCAGAAAGCAGTGTAATGAAAACTAACTACCACCTATTTGGTGGTCATGTAATTACTTAGACGTCAACTAATCTACATTCCTCCAATTAACCATGGGGTTATGCCCAGTGACTCCTACTAACTAAATAGAAGAACTGTGCGCCCATAATTTTTTATCATTTCTTTTTCTTAGCCCCTGTACGCCATAGAGGTTGAAGAGGTGGATCCGAGTCCATTGCGTTATTTGTAGAAGATGAGGAAGACTTTTGATGTTCCTTTGTAATTAGACCAAGCTTCAATAGTAGAGATTCCCCTTCTGTGAAGGTGGTAAAGCCATGTGACCTATTTTGGTGTTGAAAGATTAGCCGAAAAGGAAATGCCCATCGATATCTGATTTCATTTTCCTGTAGCACACGTAGTAATGGTTTAAGTGATCTACGCCTTTGGATGGTTCTCGGGGCTATATCTGCGAAGATTTGAATATCTGAGTCATACAGTCGTAAGGATTCCGAATCCCGGGACGCTTGCATAACCTTTTCCTTTACAGAAAAAAAGTGAGGCTTCACAACAATGTCCCTTGGTAAGCCGTCTGCCCTTGGCGCTGTCAACGCACGGTGTGCTCGATCAATTTCGCTAAAAGGATCAGTCAAGTCTGGGACAAGTATCTGGAGCAGATCTTTAACCACTTTAGTTGCGTCTGTATAGGTCTCAGGAATACCTCTGATACGGAAGTTGCCCCTTCTGGATCTGTTTTCTAGATCCTCTATCTTAAGTTGCGCCTCCTCCAATTGCGTATATATATCAGCAATGCGGTCACAATTCTGATTCACCCTAGCTCCAGTTTCATCCACTTTGTTCTCAATTGCCTCTATTCTGGACCCTATTGCCTGAAAGTCTCCTTTAAGATCAGAAGTGATTTGTGAACATGCCTTCGCTAATTCACTTTGTAGCATATGTGAGAAACGGGCTAGCAATACATTATCTGCCGAGTACAGAGGGGCTTGCATCACTGTAGAGGCTTGCTGTACCTCAAGAGATTGTTGGCTAAAAATGGCTGCCGCCATGGCTTGGTCCAATGAGGACATAGTGGAGGCCGGGGAAGCTATAAATAAATCAGGGGTATTTGTTATACCTTGGGGGTCCGGGGTCCCACCAGACCCTGATAGGCTCTCCTCCTCATGGTGCGATGAGGCCGGGCTATGGGTGTCCCGCTGTTGGGAATGATGCCTCATGGCCTTCGCGTTCTGGCGGGAGCGCTGTGCTTCCTCCCGTGCCGGAGTCGGCTGCGCATTGCCCGCTCCTGTCTCCTTCTTCTTATTTCCCCCGGGCATTCTTCCTCACCCGCGACCTTCCGCCTCTTTAACCAGCCGGTGCCTGCTCCGTTCGGCGCTTATAATAGCTCCTGGTCGCCGCGGGGCCTTCAGCGGTAGCGGAGCTCAAGGAGACGCGTCCGCCATTAAGCCCGCGCGCATGCGCTCCCCTTGTAATTTTCTGGTTTTAATGCCTCACATTTATGTCACATGTTTGTTCTGAAGAACCTATTCCACTACGACTGGAACATTTTGCCTCTCCTGCTATGTCGCTTCTAGAAAGAGCTTACATTCCCAAATATTAGAGACAAATGTAGTGTTTTTGCCCATAGCAACCATCCCACATCTTTGTTTCACTTCTCCTATGAACAAATAGTAGTAATTGTGTTGATTAAGGACATGCAATATGTTAATTTCACATCCAAAAAAATAGACCTTTAATAAATGCTGTGCCACAGATAAGAATATCACAAAATGTTTCATATCTTGGTTAACATCTGTACCTATGTATTATAGTCTTTTCTCTCTGTATATTTCATCCCTGCCTTTGGTTTACTAAGTCTTCCAACTTACTTACTGTGGTTTCCATTTAACCTATGTGAGTCGACATATTTGCTTGTGACCTGACCTCACGTACCGATGATGCACGAGCTGCAAACAACACATCAAAATAATGTAATTTAATGTAACTATAGGGTCGTGGGGTTCTATGTTTTACTTGAGCGATCCATATGGGATAAGGGGAACAAATTTGCTAACAAACACTTGCATAGTTGCCTTGTGAGCAGATTTATTAATTGTTTTAGAGATGTTGCACCACATGTGACAAGGGTGTGTTAGTAAGCAAAAGGTGGCTGTGGTCCTAGTGGAAGGAATGGGGCTTAAAATCATGTGATAAAATGGTATAAAATAAGCTAAAAAGGTGATGGTCCAATGTGCCTTCATGCACCATTTCTATTGGAATCACCACAAGTTGTCATAAATTTGTTGCAGTTTACAACCGTCTAGTCTTATTTACATTGTTAACTGTTTGGCATAATAGTAAATCTGCACCTGTGTATGTTTATACCTGTGAATGCTTTTCATGTCCATATGCAATCCTGGCAAATGATTAAAGTGAGTTTTTTTTTTTTAAATCTTACGTTTGTCAATAGTTGATGCTTTTGACAGTCCCATAGTTTTCCATCCATACATCTGGTAAGCTGCTATGTTGCTTTTGTATATGGAAGGTGTGCAGCCTGCAGCATATCAGGAGTGATAGCAGTCTGCTGTGGACCAGCTCTAACATTTCTCCCTGAGGACACATTCTTGTATCGGTAGACCTAGCTTGATTTTTGTGTCCTATTGTGGGAGGAAATGAAAACTTATAGCTCATGTATAAGAGGTATATTGTGTTATGATGTTTTTAGAGAGTTTTTATATTATGGGATTATGTGACATTTCCTGTTAATTTCCTGGCTTTTTCATTCCAGAATGTGAACTTTAGAGACAGCTGAATGTCTTATGTAGAGTCTTCTACATAATTCTTTGTACAAAAAAACTCCAAGATTATTAACTCATTTAGTTGTATGTAAGTCATTGACCTCTCTGAGCCATTCTTTGGTAAATATCTATATAAATGCCTCTGTATATCTATTATTTGGGGGGACCAATAACTGCTCTCCCCTACAACCAGTTATCGGGTTATGTGCTTGCGCAACAATTCGGCAAGACCGCCAATTGACTTAGGGAAAAGAGGAGTGGGATGAGAAGTGGAATTGATGACATGCTGAGAGAAGGCGGCTTGACTCGAGCATGAGTAATACGCTAGCCCGACTTGCTGAATTCCCTGCCCGGTTTCCAGGCAAAGAATCAAATTTCATTTTCTCCACTTGTGACCATCGAATGTGTTATAAAAAGGGTGTCCTTAGGCCATGGACACCTGTCTAAGACATTTTTTTTTTTTCAAACAGCGGTGATGGGTTCCCTTTAAGGTGTTTAGGATGAACTGCTCAACAAACATACCTAGTGACACTTCTCTGGTTTGCTCACCAGGGTAGGTAGCAAACAAATTGTAATTTGGAAGAAAAAACCTCTGCTGACCTCTGGAAAAAATGATCAATACATTAAAAATAGTTCAAAAAAAGTTTTGCTGCACAAACATTTGACACCAGTTTTGTTTGATTGGGTTAATGGGGGGGAGAGGGCTGGCAGACCTTTTTACCTTTACAATTTTGTTAATATATTCAAAACAAAAGCAGCACAAACAAAAATTTGAGCAGCACAATCGTAGCACATTTGATTGGCACCAGCTTTGTTTGATTTGGGTAATGTGGGGGGGGGGCTGGTTGACCTCTCATGACCTTTGAAAACTTTTATTAATATCTTAAAAACAATAGCGGGACAAACAAAAATTTCTGATGCACAAATGTTTGACACCAATTTTGTTAGATTTGAACAAGATTTTGGGGTCAACTTCACTCAGGTCAACTCGCCACACGGCAGCACCACCACTGGCCCTGTAACAAGTTTCTTAAAGATTTTCATGGTTATTTTCAGACTCTTTTAATACTCCTGTAATACAGTGCTGTAACATATTCATTCATGACAGAAGCTGAAATGCTGAAGCCCAAGGTGAATATTGAATTCTGTGCATGGATTTCCTGCCTGACATTCATTGTAATAAGCCAGTTTCTATGTAAAATGCTGTGGTTTCTCTCTGCATTGTGGATCTACAGCAGTGGTGGTTTCCCTTTGTGCTAGGAAAGCCTTGAGGCATTGACCTGGTGGAATTACAAATTACCATCATTATTATTTTTCAAAAGAGCAGATAATGCTTGTTCTGCGCTGAACTCCCACCGAGCTTTGCAGAGTGCTGCCGTATTAATTAATTCTATGGAAGACATGCTTAGACTATTTGCAGAACTTCTGCCGCTTATTCCTGATGTATACGTTTATTTAACCATATAATGTTTTATGCACTGTTTATAAAGTATAGTTTTTTTCTGTGTCATACAGGGGAATTAACTTTGTGTTAAAGCAGAACTCTATTCATTTTTTTGCATTTATTCTTTGGTAATGTCTGTTTTATATTCATACACCTTTAAGCTATTATGGTCAATGTTTGTGTGCAGTTGCATGCTTTGCTACGAGGAATCAGAAGCCATAAGTAGTCTGGATCATGTTTTAAAGGATTTTCCAGACTTGGATATTGATAACCTCTCCTTAGTATAGGTCATCAATATCTGATCTGTGAAGGTCCAGCACTTGGGATCCTAAGCAATCATTTTATATCAGCAAATGTGGTTTCCAGAATTTTACACTGTATAGAACCAGAAGCAAATAGCTCTATAATGTATTGTGCTATTCTAGGTTCCAGTTCTTTATACTGTACTGTTCCATTAGCAGCTGATATCAGCTCATCAGTGGTGTACAAGGTTATCACCGGATAACCCAGTTAAAGATACACTCACTTTATTGCTCTGTTGCGTGTTGCATCTGTATATTTCTTCAGATGGCAGATGTTACATTATTGTGCACAAAACCTATAATCCTATTCACATATTTCAGCATAAAACTGTGCTTTTTAGGGAAAGCTGCAATTTTCTAATTTCAATCAAGAATAGTATTTACAAAATATTTGCATGCCTTTTTGTTATTGCCTTTAGATTCATTTTGCAGAGTGATTTGGCCTAGCTACTTTTGGTACATGAATATGTGAATGTATGCTTATGCAACAAGGTTGGCTGTAGGGTATATGCACAAGCCCACCGGGAATTGAGCTAATGGAGAGCAAATTTTCAATATTTCAACAAGAGCAAAAATAATAAACTGCAAGCACCAATAGGAAATACTAGGAATAAAAGTGCCAGTTTAGCTATGAGGCAGCTAGATGCATGTATAAAGACAGGATACATTTGTACAACCAAATTACATGTAATATTTTCATGTATGAATTCAACTGGGACATTGGGGGTCATTTACTAAGGGCCCGATTCGCGTTTTCCCGACGTGTTACCCAAATATTTCCGATTTGCGCCGATTGTACCTGAATTGCCCCGGGATTTTGCCGCACGCGATCGGATTGTGGCGCATCGGCGCCGGCATGCGCACGACGGAAATCGGGGGCGTGGCCGAACGAAAACCCGACGTATTCGGAAAAACCGCCGCATTTAAGAACGGAAAATGTGTCACTCGGGACACGCTTACCTTCACTCAGCCCGAGCCGGTGAACTCCAGCGCGTTCAGATGTTTTTCAGTGCAGCAGCGCCACCTGGTGGACGGCGGAATAACTACCTTATTAAATCCCGGCCGGACCCGAATCCAGCGCAGAGAACGCGCCGCTGGATCGCGAATAGACCGGGTAAGTAAATCTGCCCCAATGTCCTCAAAAGTCAAAATATTCAAAATGTGTTACTAATTTTTAAATACATCAGGGCTTATTTACCAAGGGTCCCGCAGGCGCATTTCTGTCGGGTTTTCCAATGTTTTCGGGAATCGAGCTGCTGGGAAAGGGATTTAAAAGGGGATTGTGTCGCACACAATAGGATTTCAGGCTTTCATGCAACAGAAATCGGGTGGCGGGCCGTTGGACGTTCCGACTGATCGGACAGAGTGCGGGATTTAACTTTTAAAATTGTGTCGCAAGCCATGCACTTACATGCACTGGGAAGAAGAGAGTGAACTCCGGCAGACCTGAGCGGGAAGCGACAGGATACTCCATATCAGGGAACGCACAGGACTGGGTAAGTAAATGTGCCCCATTATGTCATATATACATATATACATATATATATATATATATATACATATATATATACATATATATACACATATATGTATACACATATATATACATATATATGTATACACATATATATACATATATATATATACACACATATATATACATATATACACATATATATATATATATATATATATATATATATATATATATATATATATATATATATATATACATGTAAATATATACATCTATGTAAAAAATTATTCCAAATAATTCATCGTCAACATAAATAATTAAATTGTTATAACCGAAAGTGAAGAATAACTTTGATGTAACCGTGGAGGGAAATAAGCAAAGGGCTAAACTATTAAATGCTTTCCTCTCAATTTTTATTCCCTGGGTTGTGTGAGGTTGTTGTGGGTAATTTTTGTGGTCATCCTTTTATTCTTGCTTATGTACTTTTTCTCTACTGTATATAAATGGGGTTGCTTTCGCATTTGAAAGCAAAAGATCTAATGTCGCATATTAAGATTGAGTCATTTTTAGCAGTGTTGGTATCTCTTCTGTTTTATCTTTTAATAATGACCGCATGGTGGTTTATATAGAAGAATCTGAATGTTTGCAGGTAATACGTGTGAAGAAAACTTGACGTTTGGAAAGACAAGTAATGTAGTCTTAGAAAGATCAAAGGACCATCTACCATAAAATTAACTCATAGTAGATACAGGCAGTCCCCGGGTTATGCACAAGATAGGTTCTGTAGGTTTGTTCTTAAGTTGCATTTGTATGAAAGTTGGAACTGTATACTGTATAATTGTAACCCCAGACAAATTTTTTGTTGGTCTTTGTGACAATTGGATTTAAAAATGTTGGATTGTCATCAGAACAAGGATTAACAATAAAGCTTAATTACAGAAACCTTTAAAGGAAACCTACCACCACAAATCTACCTATAAAGGTAGATCGGGTGGTAGGTGAATCAATGGGACGTGAGGATAGCCCTTTTAAGGGCTAATCCTCACGTCCCCGCACTGTTTTATAAACTTTTATTACTTATATATGTTAATTTACTTATGCGGCTACCGGGGCGTGGAGTAGCCGCATCTGAGGTTACACGAGGCGGCTACTCCACGCCCCGGTAGCCACATTACCCCTCCTACTCACCATGTTCGGCGCGCAGCTGCTCGTAGCTGCGCGCCCTCGTCCGCCGATCCTGCCGTCTGCGCATGCGCAGAACAGCAGGCCCGCGCCTGCGCGGTCACTGCTCTGAAGCCGGGGCTGCGCAGGCGCGGGCCTGCTGTTCTGCGCATGCGCAGACGGCAGGATCGGCGGACGAGGGCGCGCAGCTACGAGCAGCTGCGCGCCGAACATGGTGAGTAGGAGGGGTAATGTGGCTACCGGGACGTGGAGTAGCCGCCTCGTGTAACCTCAGATGCGGCTACTCCACGCCCCGGTAGCCGCATAAGTAAATTAACATATATAAGTAATAAAAGTTTATAAAACAGTGCGGGGACGTGAGGATTAGCCCTTAAAAGGGCTCTCCTCACGTCCCATTGATTCACCTACCACCCGATCTACCTTTATAGGTAGATTTGTGGTGGTAGGTGCCCTTTAACAGGTAGCTGTTATAGCTGTTTATTGTAGCCTAGAGATAAAGTACAGTAAATTACCAACATCTAGAGGTCCATTTGTAACTAGGAGTCGTCGGATGTTCGTAAGTAGGGGACCGCCTGTAGTTAGTGCTTTCCTCCCAGTCCTTTCCCCCTGTGCAGTAGTCTTGGTTTGATATTTCTTGGAATGGACTCATTTTAAAGAAAAAAAAAAAACTGTTTTTTTAAAATATTCAAATTAGTCTGAGTTGCTCTGCACCATTAGTTTTTTACTGAGATGTAATTGGGCCTCTGGCACCACCTTCACAGCTCGTAGGCCTGGTGCGTACATAAGTTATATCCCAGCAGTGAGAGATCTGCAGAGCACCTTTGGCTAATTTGAATATTTTAAAATTATTGTTTTCTTCAAAATCTAGCTATTCCAAGAAATAACAAACTAAGATTACTACACAGGGGTACAGGGCATGGAGGTGAGTTATCACCATCTACCATCAGATGTCCTTTGTTTCAATTAAATCACAGTTATAACAGCACCATTTCAGTTTACCATTTGTATGACTTTTGAAGTTTCAGTTTGCTGCTAAATATAAAAACAACCCAATCATAGCAATATCCCCAATCATTTGTTTGATAATTTGTTGTTGAATGACTTTGACTTCTACTAACTAGGTTTAGACTTCCACATACTTAATGTTATGTTCTGTAAGTGGCAGTTTGTAGTCAGATTCTTTAACTTTGACCTTACATTCTTCTTTTGCTGTTTTGTGTTCTTTGTTGCTCAGCTACCCTCCTCCAGCCAGTCTTGTGGTAATTTTAGTGTAATGGGAATGAGTTAGGATTATTTGATTAGCCAGCTTCTTGAATACCTTTATTGTATAGTATGTTTGCAGTGCTTTACAGACACTTCTGCAGTGATCTGAAGTGATGATTAGTTGAGTCCATATCAACCCATTGCTTTGTGCATTAATATATTTATCGTGTAAAACAAAAAACCTAACTATAAGGAGGAAAAATGAACAAAGACACTAGCGTAAAGCCAGAAAATGGTGTAACTCCTCATCCGTTCCAAGCGGTTGCCACGGTGATCTTTGTCATCCAGCCCTTGTGTTTAAATGACGCAGATTATTAAATGATTGTGACTGTGGCTTGGGAAATGCACGGAGGCAGGTCATTTATTCAGGCTGTCAGCTTTTTCCTACCTTGACCATGGACAATAACTGATTTATTGATAGCAAAAGGTGACTCAGGGACAGATTAAAGGAACAGACTTCAGCTGAAATAATAAATCTTTGCTGGGTGTGTATTCTAGCACATCCTTTTCAGCCTTTATTTAATGGAGTGCTGATCATACAATGAGCTTTCTTTAATAATATATAATATTCTTGTATAATATGAGGTACTAGGTGTAGCTCCCGATATGCCTGGGATAGGAAATAATTGCTCTTAGCTATAACAAAATAGAATGGGTTAACAAAAAATATTTTATATGTCTCTCTCTCTCTCTGACTGTTTCTGACTGTCTCTGACTCCAGTTTTCTCTGTCTGTCTTTGCCTCTCTCAAACTCTGACCGGTTTTCTTTGTCTGTCTCTGACTGTCTTACTGTGACGGTCTCTGACTGTCCCTTTGTCTATAGGGAGATTTATCAGAAGTGTCTTGAGGCCAGAACTGTTCTAGTTGCCCATGGCACCCAATCAAACCAATCGGAGCTCAAGCTGCTCAAGCTGTTTTTTTTTTTTTCTAAAATTACAGCAGGTCTCTGGAAGAGTTTTACCTCAGTCATTTCTGATAAATCTCCCCCTATCCATATTACCTCACACAAACGCGATCTTATACTTATTGTCTATAGTAACCAATGAAAGCTCAGAGCTCATATTAATTACCTGTGGCAGTATAGCAACCAATCACAGCTCAGCTTCTAAATGCCACAGCAGCAGACAATGGCTCCAGTATATGGTGGTTATTAAAGGGGTTTCCCACGAAGGAAAGTTATGCCCTATAGGGCCTAACTTGCTGATGAGTGGGGGATGGGGAAAATGATGGGTCCGTCGGAGCAGACAGCCGCGCATGACTGTTCTGCTCCATTAAACTCTATGGAGCTGGCGTTAATTGCCGAGTGCGGCGCTCCAAGATCTCCATCATCTCCATAGAGATTGATGGAGCATAACGGTCGTGCGCGGCCATCTGCTCCATTAGTCTAAGAAGCGACGAGGGTTCCAACAGACCCTTTGATTTCGCGATCTGCTGGGGTCTCGGCACTGAGACCCCCACTGATCAGCAAATTAGGCCCTATCCCTATCCACTATGATGCAGACCAAAGCGCTATTGAAAGACAAAAGAAACAAAATTGTAGACCTACAACAGCCTGGGAAGACTAAATCTGCGATAGGCAAGCAAATTGGTGTGAAGAAATAAACGGTGGGAGCAATAGTTAGGAAATGGAAAACGTACAAGACCACTGATAATCTCCCTCGATCAAGGGATCCACGAAAGATCTCCCCCACATTGGGTCAAAATGATCACCTGAATGGCAAGCAAAAAACCCAGAAGCACACAGGGGAACCAAGTTAATGACCTGCAGAAAGCTGGGACCAAAGCAACAAAGGCTACTGTCAGTAATACACTACGGCACCAGGGACTCAGATCTTGCAGTGCTAGACGTGTTTCCCCCTGCTTAAGAATAAATTGAGCCATGTATTGTGAAATTTTGAGTGCAAATCTCCATCCATCAGCAAGGGCATTAAAGATTAAACATGGCAAGGTCTTTCAGGAAGGCAATGATCCCTAGCACACCACCAGGGCAGTAAAGGAGTGGTTTCGTAAGAAGCATTTGAAATGGCCTAGTCTATCTGCAGATCTCAACCCCATGGAAAACCTTTGGAGGGAGTCGAAAGTCAGTGTTGTCCAGCAGCAGGAAATGTGCATGGAGGAATTTGCCAACATACGAGCAACAGTGTGTGCAAACCTTGTGAAGACTTACATAAAATGTTTGATTTCTGTCATTGCCAACAAAGGAAATATAACAAAGTATTCAGATGAACTTTATTGACCAAATACTTATTTTACACCATAATTTGCAAATAAATTTTTAAAAATTCAGATTTGTTGAGGTCTACCTATGATGTCAATTACATGCCTCTCTCATCTTTCTAAGTGGGAGAACTTGCACAATTGGTTGCTGATTAAATACCTTTTTTCCCCACTCTAAGTACAGGATATATATGATGACTAGCTTGGAAGCTTCCATCACATAAGGGAGCATGGAGCATGTAATAAGTAGTTAAAATCAGAGGTTAAACAGTTACTTATAGTGTCTAGTTTGTGCTGTGTGAGCACTAAGGGTTAATAGTTTCTCTGCAATGTGCAGAAAGTGCCAAGTATAAAGTGGGAGATGGGTGCAGCATGAGTTACAGAGAAAGTACTGTAAGTTCTGTAGAATAACAGACTGGAATAGAGGGACTGATAAGTAACAGGGGAGATCTAGTACCTCACTATTCTGTGTAGGAGCATCTGTTTCCACAGCAATAAACTCATTCAGCTCTGCTGAACACATAGAGCACTGCCACATGACCTCCTGCTTCTTCCTCATCTTCGAGACAGGAGCATCAGTCCTGTATCCTATTAACAAAATCTACTCCATAAGAGGAACCAGCAAAGCTAGAAGACAAGCTAGTGGCCAGGCTAAACTGAAGAGGATAGCAAAGAAACTGCTGTAAATAGGTAGTCAAAATAATAGGCAAAGTTGTTCATCCAAAGAGCTATTGATTTGTGGTAAATAAAATGCTGGATTTGCTCTTTATATGTTGCAGAATGACAGGAGGACATTGTTATGTTAAATAAAAAAGACATTGGTTTTAGTAATTTAATTGAAAAGGCCAATCAGCTGGAACTATGTTTTAAAATGCTCTATATTGTAATTGAAGTGTCACTCTCTGTATGTAATTTGATTTATAGGGTTCCACAAATTCTACAAGTTAATTAATATTAACCCAGCCCACATATCAGTGAAGAATTTTTGTGGTATTTTTCTTCAAACAAAAGATACATTAATCACTCCTTAATCTTCTCAAGCACTTTAGTATTGAATTGTGTAAAAGTGTAAAATGTGGCGTTTAATATGTTATTGCATTTATTATTTTAATTGCTACTCTAAAAATCCCAAAGAGAAACCCAAGTGTGACCTTAACGGTCAGTGTTTAAATAATTATTGGAAGCCAATATCAGGGAAAAAGTGTATTGGGGAGATTATTTCTGATTTTGGCTCATAAGAGTTGATACACGCTACTAGTGTGTATAACTGGCCTAAAATTGACATCTTTTGAATTAATAAAGCCAACCCAGACACAAATGCAACCAATAAAGGAAGTTCCGGAGGAGGATACAAGGGTACAGGGGTGGTCCAAATGAAGTACAGTGTGTTTAGGCTGGCATCCAGATGCTTGGGCATATACCGTAATATGCAGTGGTCAGATGGTCTGGTAATTTTGTTTGTGCTAGGCGTGTGGACAAAATTCTCACCCTTGTTACCCAAATATTGTTTCCCTTCCTCATCCAAGCTTGCTGTACTGTGAATAAACCGAAGCATATCCCTAGCCTAATTTTGGAAATCATTGTGTTGTTGAAGAATAGTTTACCCTTTATTTTATTTTGTTCCTAAAAAAAAGACTTTTAATGGGAACAGATTTCATTGTTTGTTCTACAGCTTGTCAGATTTATGGCCTGTGTCGCGCCTTACACTATACGGCTTTGTGCATATCACTAGAGAGAAATTCACTGGCACCACCTCACACCATCATATATCCAGCCAACAACCACAGGCAGGTCATGGAGTGGCCTGCAGTGTCTATTTTAGTCAAAATCATAGATCATATAATGGTATATGTGATACCTAACACTGACACCTGATTCTGACACAGCGACACATTGGGGGATATTCATCATAAGCCTGGGCTCGTGCTTGGTGCATTTTTGCAGCGCGAAACATCAACTATACTAGATTATATAGCAAGGGGTCTATTATTATACTTATATGTTCTAAATTAATATACTACTATACTATACTTATGCTATATATCAAAGAACATGGCATTGATCATAATGTGTATGTTTATTTATTCTATTATTTATTTGTTATGTTTATTTATTCTATTTATTATATGCGTCAAAAAATGTGACTCTTTCATGGCATGTACATCAGAAAACAGACATACAAGCCATGCCCTATTGAATTTAGAGTTACTTTGTATGTTGTCATTTTGTAGAAGGCATATAATATATAGACAGCACAGCTCCTCTTTGGGAGCTTGTAAAAGCCCCTTATTCTGTTGGCATAAGTTTGAATATTCTAATCTATTGAACAGCTAATAGATATTATAGTGGTTTGCTGTGGAAAGTCTGAGTCATTTTTGTAGTTAATGTAATTTGTTGTATCATTTTATGTCATATGCAGAAATTGACATCGAGCGATGTGTGCGTGAATCAATCAACCTCTTCTGCTGGACTCCAAAGAGCGCCACCTACAGGCAACATGCTCAGTCACCGAAGCAAGCAAGTGAGAGCAATGGCATGAACAAATCTTCAGCTAGCTTCACCACTGAATATCAGGAATCTTCCAAGACTGATCTGGTATGTAAGTCACCAGCCTTGCATGGTCTACAACAATATGGTTTGTAATATATGGGAGACTGATAAGGAAAGGGGGCACTGATAAGAAAATCTCTTAATCTGCTGCAAATTTCACAGATATCTGTAGCACAAGATACACTATTTGTTGACATGAAAAGTGTACCTCAGGCTTTCAATGCCTCATTATTATATACTATGTGGCTGCAGCTTCAAGATGAATTGTACCCCAGGTCCTGTGTAGCGTAGAGCTGTGCTGTGGCCTTTGCCATGCTGTTGGTAATGCGCCATGGTGAAGCCAGCCCGGGTTCTACCCTGTCATGCCCGCTTTGTGTTAGGGTGGCATTGGGGGAAAAAAAAAGTTGCACTTCCTTGTCATGCGTCAGGATTTGCACCTTTTTCATGGCTAGTATACCAAAGAACTGATGTGTGTGTCATAAGAAACAGTCAATACGTTATGTAGAAAAAGAGGAGGGCAACTATTAAGATATGTAGTAGTGTCTCCCATCCAAGACTGGTCTGGGGTGAAAATAGACCCAGAAAACTGTGCATGGCAAAAGTGTTATTGTGAAATTTGCCAAATTATTTTAACTTAATACCCCATCTTTCTCAAAAGAACTTGCATCCGATTAAATAACTATCACATTTATTATGACCTTAAATGGATCTTCAATACTGCACAAATTGAATTGTATTATGCAAACATTAAAGATGAATTTGGAAGTGGTTCTAAGACACAGTGTCCAAAAGCTCCCATGGAATGTTAGACATTTGCACTTGTGGAGATAAGATGGAATTCTAGGATATTTAGGGCATTACTTATGAATCGGCACGACCAGCTATATTCTTATAAGCTGTGTGTCTTAAGATAAGATTAGCTAAATATTCTTTTCAAACCATAAAATGCATGTGACGGGACATTTTGCCTGGGATTTTCCATAAAATTTGGTTTTTGGTTTCCAAAGCATTCCATAGCATCAGTTTAATAAAAATCATAGATAGCAATTTAGTCTGTCTATATTCTATGTATCATATTATGTATTATGATGAAAAAAATCAGTTACCAGATTTACAAGTTCCACAAAACACTATGCATTGAAAAATCTTTAGAGGGAACCTGTCACCAATAATTGATCTAATAAACCACTATTAATATATTTTCAGTGTGCATAACACTTTCTAGCTTTTGTTTGTTTCATGGTTTCATTGTTTCTGGTGGCATCATCCAGAAAATCAACTTTGAAGTGAGATATAAATTGGTTGTATAAAGTCAAGGAGCTCCAAATAATGCCTCCTGTGTGTTGACAGTGTGCATTGGGGTTCAGGAGATCTGGTCAGTAATTTCTCTGGTGTACGACCATCAATTACAGTGGGCTTTATGAGGAAGAGAGAGCTTGACTTAATAATTTGCAAATAAATTCTTTAAAAATCAGAAAATGTGATCTTCTGGATTTGTTTTTACATTTTGTCTCTCATAGAGTAAATTGATGTCAATATGATGTCAATTTCAGGCCTCTTTTCAGTGAAAGAACTTGCACAATTGGGTCCTGACTAAATACCTTCATAAGCATAGATCCTAGGAACATGGTTCGTTAAAGTTGCATCAGGATTGAGTTTCTAAGTTGAAATCAGTTGTTTTTTTATATACAGCTCCCATTTGAGACTGTAACTTTATAATTGGTTATTTTCAGGTCCACTGGCACATAGAATCAATAACTAAAATGACAAACAACAAACTATTTTTCCAGGAGCCACAGAACAAACACTATTGTTGTTTGAAATATGCCCCCCGAGTCTGAAGGTATCATGGAGGAGGAGTAGGGAGCTGTAGGAAAGACATATAATATATGTATATATACCATTAGAAATGTGTACCTGTCTGTCAGATAAAAGTATAAGAAATGTTTTTGCCTCACTTCACTTGTGATCAGATCGGAAGTAAGATCAAAAAATAGTCTTTGCTGCTTTTATGTTTTTCTAAGTCGTAAAGCATAATTTAACTTTGAACAACATTTTATAAATGAACAGTCCAAATAATTCTAAACATTGTCCTATACTTTATTAAAGATTTCTATCCTCTACTTCACTGACAGATAAAGTTTTATCTGAATTATAAGGTTTGGAAAGAGTTAATCTTTTGCCTCCTTTCTTTTTCTTTATACTGTACATGGGACTTTAGACACATTGCTCAGTACAGGAGAAAGAAGGATCAGAGAAGCTGAGTTACATAATGAAGTATATTACAAAGTTTACTATTTTCACCTGCTCTTTTTAACAACAAAAATAGTTTCAAATGTTTAGTTATGCTTTAAATTGATGTTCCCCAATGAATGTTTTAATTAATCTTATGCCAAGCTTCCCTAGCCTCCTTCAGCAGTTCTGGGCTACTAGTTTTAGATAATTTAAGTTTTTTTTAACTTTGAACATCAAAGACTGACCATGCTTCCACAAGCAATTATATCTGCCAGAAGACAAAGCAGAAGATGATTAAATTTCTAGTGGGGGAGTCCCAGCTCAATCTTGGCATCCATGCATTATTAGTTTGGGATTTTGCTACCCTGTATTTGTATTAATTATATAGATTTATAAATTCTTATTAAACCTGCTGCTTGGTGTCTTTTTTAAGTAATGTACACTGCCATATATGCAACAGTAATGCTTTATAGGTTAGTGTGGTTTCATTGTTTAGGTGTTATGATGGATTTACATCTAGGAACATTTCCCTTAAACATTGTGTACAGTTTGTATCTGAGATCTCAATTATGTGGCTTTTCCAATGGGGTGAGTGCTACCATAGTTATTCCACCTCTTAACTATGTAAGCAATAATTGAGTTTTTTGATGAACCACTGTTTGTGTCATTCTGTAGGGATGGATTGAAGAAAAGGCTTGCCTAAATGGTGTCTCATTTTATGTGTTAGCTGAGGTCACCGAGGATGGCATTGCCTGACCATCTTGTATGAGTATGAAGTGTCATTCAGATGGAGTTGCCAGAACTGTTGTGGCATAGTGTCTTTATGTCTGAAATAAAGTGCATCCTTAAATGCATCGCAGGACAATGTGTATACTGCCGCAGCAACGTGCATTTTGGTCAGTGAAACCTGCTGTCTGGTAGAGCATGGATGTTGGCCAATTTTTCCATTGAGAAGCACACCGATAGGCTTATATAGAACCGAGGCTAGAAAAAAAGATCAAAGCCTTGGAGTGAAACTCTTCTGGGTAAGAGACTTTTTAAAAAGACTCTAGATCTGGACGGCCTCATAGGGTCCCTACCCTTTCTCTTGAAACAGATGACACAGATAGCTCTAGACAGTCATAGAGAGTGCTAAATATTTTTTTTGAAAGTCTTATAATCTGCCAAAGGATTTTCCTATTTATCAGACTGATATAAAGCACAATAATTTATATACTGTATGTATTGAATTCAGTGGAACAAAAAAGAAATGCTGCAGTATAAACTTCAGTGAAAAACTATGGACATGTGACCAACAGCCATCTTCAGTCCTGTGTCCACACAGACTAAATCATTGGACTGATTAACCCCTAAGGGGTATTCCCACAAAGACAAGTTTCTTACATGTACTCAGCACAACAAAACAAAAATACAGCATTTCACAGATCTAAGTCCAACCTGTCTCTATCAATCCTGGTGCACACAATTTCAGTTGCCCCTAGACACAACCCTGTAACTTCTGACTTGGGGTCGGGTGGCCACCATCTTGGATTTCTGTGAGAAGAGATTTCTGTCTCTCTCTGCTGTGTGCCTGTAGCCACACACCCTGCAGTCCTAGCACAGAGCTGAGGGACACATACACTGACTCACTTCCTGGCAGGAGATTGTGAGAAGAAACAAGCTGCAAACTACAAACTAAAAGGAGATAAGTGACCCGGGGGAAGGGGGAGGCAGGCACATATCTGTGAAAATACAGATGAAGCAGTGCAATGAAGCTCATGCATCTCTGATCTGTCTTATCTCTCTTTCAATGTGTCAATGTGTGTTAGTACAATGTCAGAAGCCAGATAAAAGTGCAACCTGTACCCTGATAATCTGACCACATTGTCACCCCAGAGAACTACATGGATCATAATGGGGCACATTCACTTACCTGTCCGGAGGAGTTCACAGAATGATAATGCACTCTCCCGCGATTCACTAAGATTGTACACCTGATATCATACTTCTTCTTCCTGGTGCATGTTAGTGCTTGATATTGCAACACAATTTCAAAGTTAAATCCCACGCTCATTCCAAATCCGTTGGATTGTCCAACGGCCCGCCACCCGAACTCTGTAGCCAGCGCAGCTGCGCCAAAATCTGCGTGCGACACAATCCCCTGTTAAATACCTGTCACAGCCCCGCAAAACCCGAAATGGCTGAAAGTCCGACGAAAGTGCGTCTGCAGACCCTTAGTAAATAAGCCCCAATGTGTCTGTTAGAGAGTCCTCGCCCACACTCTGGAATATTACACTGGCCATTACTGAGTGATCGTAGCTAAAACAGCAATAAAACTGAGTACAATTGTTAAGTAAGGGGTTAAAATGATCTTTATTGTCTTAACATCACAAGGGGATTGAGATGTGAGAATTTTCTATCGAGAGAAAACCCCTTTGACGACTTGGTGTTTTTAGTTTTTGTGTTTTCATTTTTTACTCAACTTCCCCTCACTTGTCCAGTCCTGCCTATTCCTGCCTGTTGAGATTGCTTAGATCCAGTGATGTCAGGAACCAGATGGGACTGGACCAGTGAGGGGGAGTGAATAATTTATAAGATGGGGAGCTGGAGAGTTTGTGAAATTGCACTGTTTTGGATTATAATAAAAGAAGTTTCTTTCAGAATAAATTCTAAGGAGCATGTGAGTGGGACTAGTCTACCATCAGTCGATCTGATGTGATGTCCTTTAAAAATGTGCCTTCATATCTATAGAGTCAAAACCATTGCGAACCTGTGGTTTTTGGAAAAAGTTAATAAATGGGGGTCATTTACTAAGGGCCCGAACCGTGTTTTTCCGTGGGGTTACCTGAATATTACAGTTTTTCGCCGACTTTCCCTGAATTGCCCCTGGTTTTTGGTGCATCGGATCGGATTGTGGCGCATCGGCGCCAGCATGCACGCAACAGAAATCGGGGGGCGTGGCCGTCAGAAAAGCCGACGGATTCGGAAAAACCGCTTTATTTAAAAACAAAAAGTGTCACTTGACACACGCTTACCTGCACCCATCAACGCATCGTGAACTCTGACGGACTTCAGCGCAGCTGGCGGACATTGGGCGCACTACCTTGGTGTATCGCTGGAAGACCCGAATCCTCCACAGAGAACGCGCCGCTGAAAAGGTGAGTTTAGATTTTTTATTTTTTTAAATTAACTGTCCGGCTCCACTACAGGGGGCTGCTGTCTATATACTACTGGGGGCTTGGTGGCTATATACTTGGGGGGGGGGGGGTCTGTGACCAATGCATTTCCCACCCTCGGCTTATACTCGAGTCAATAGGTTTTCCCAGTTTTTTGTGGTAAAATT
Organism: Engystomops pustulosus; assembly: GCF_040894005.1. Lineage (NCBI taxonomy): Eukaryota > Metazoa > Chordata > Amphibia > Anura > Leptodactylidae > Engystomops > Engystomops pustulosus. The sequence continues at coordinate 207,165,425 of NC_092411.1, read as the reverse complement.
AGGGGCCTCGGCTTATACTCGGGTCGGCTTATACTCCAGTATATACGGTACATACAATATTACGAAGTAAGGGAGTCCCCTTGAAAAAGCATTTGAGCGAAACTCGTGTTGGGGTATCTAGAGTGTGATCCTCTATTTGGTATGGTATAGCACGTGTTGAGGTATCTAGAGTGTGATCCTTTATTTGGTATGGTATTGCACGTGTTGGGGTATCTAGAGTGTGATCCTCTATTTGGTATGGTATTGCACGTGTTGGGGTATCTAGAGTGTGATCCTCTATTTGGTATGGTATTGCACGTGTTGGGGTATCTAGAGTGTGATCCTCTATTTGGTATGGTATTGCACGTGTTGGGGTATCTAGAGTGTGATCCTCTATTTGGTATGGTATTGCACGTGTTGGGGTATCTAGAGTGTGATCCTCTATTTGGTATGGTATTGCACGTGTTGGGGTATCTAGAGTGTGATTCTCTATTTGGTATGGTATTGCACGTGTTGGGGTATCTAGTGTGTGATCCTATATTTGGTATGGTATTGCACGTGTTGGGGTATCTAGAGTGTGATCCTTTATTTGGTATGGTATTGCACGTGTTGGGGTATCTAGAGTGTGATCCTTTATTTGGTATGGTATTGCACGTGTTGGGGTATCTAGTGTGTGATCCTATATTTGGTATGGTATTGCTATCTAATGTCCTCTATTGTATTATGAGTATATTTTTAGTGTTAGCTTCTTGGATATGCTTCACTGTTTACATTGATTGTTGGTTGATATAATGCTTATATTTTCATTGAGGTGATATTTATCCTACCGGTAGACATTGCTTGCTGTATAACTTGGATACACACTTTTTATCTGGATGGTTCAGATTTTGCTACTTCGTAATGTTGTATGTATTTATTCACCAATAAAGATTGTTTTAATAACTACATTTTCAGATAATTATATTTCTTTCTCTGGGTTCAAGTTTTGTGATAGTTTATACCTGTTTAACAGGGCAGTAGGGGGAACAAAAATCCTCCTGGAGTAATCTCAGAGAGGGAAGGTTTTTTGTCCCAGGGTCCACAAATTACGGAATACCTCTTACGAGGAAAAAAGGACCAACAGAAAACCTAGAAGTAAGGACAGTAGCCGGGACCCCGAACCCCCCAACTACGGATATGCATATTATAAATCTATCAAAAAGGGAACTATCACATTTTGAGGAAAGGATTCTGATGAAGGGACTGTCATTTGTCCCAGTTCCGAGATATGATGCATTCGAATGGGTTAAAGACATCAACCTATTCTGTCGTCGTTTGAAATGGAAAAAGTTTTTCAAACTTCATGACAGAAAGAGATGCGAGGAACTGGGATTGGATGAGGCTGATATGCCAGATTTTGATAATTTGACAGCCCTGTTGCAAGAATCCGAAAGAACCCCGGGTGAGGGCCCCTTTACTGAACACAAACCTAAATCAATAAAGTCAGCACCTCTAGGGGACTGCTCACCCATTGACGTATTTTTGGAAGTGGTTACCCACCAACTTAAAAACATGGCCAACTCATCACCCCCTCGATATAATCTTACAAGGGACGAGAAAGGGGCGCTTACTCACCTTAAAAATGACTCTGCAATCGTGATCAAACCATCAGATAAAGGGGGGAATTTGGTCGTGCTGGATAGAGATCAATATGTGGACATGTGCATGAAGATCCTTAGTGACCAACAATGCTATAGAAAACTGTCAGCCAATCCGACAGATGTGTTTAGACATGAGCTCATGTCCATGTTGGATCAGGCACTGAATGAAAGACTCATATCAAAGAATGAGTATGACTTCATGTGTTCACAGAAATCCAGCACGGCCACATTCTACTCCCTCCCTAAGGTACATAAGGGGATCTCTCCCTTAAAAGGGAGACCTATTGTCTCAGGCATTAACAGCCTTACACAGAATGCTAGCATGTACCTTGATACAGTTCTGCGTCCATTTGTGGTGTCCCTTCCCTCCTATGTAAGGGACACCATGGATGTCCTAAGGAAAATTTAGCTCGATTCCCCATCAGAAGGGTTGTAATGCGGTGCATGATTTTCTTAGGACCAGAGGGCTGCATTGCAGGGCTCATAATGAGTTTGTCATGAGACTTCTTGATTTTGTACTGACGAGGAACTTTTTCCTCTTCGAGGGGAAGTTCTTCCACCAGCTCAGGGGGGTTGCAATGGGGAGCCCATGTGCTCCCACCTTTGCAAACCTCTACCTGGGCTGGTGGGAGAGAGAAGTCGTCTTTCAGGAGGAAATGGATAAATGGACCTCGGCCATAATTCTATGGCTGAGGTTCATTGATGATGTCTTGATCTTATGGAATGGATCGGTGGATCTCTTTGTGGAGTTTGTGGCCCATTTGAACATTAATGATTTAGGCCTGTTCTTCACATACGAAATAAATCCCAAGGAGATAACATTCCTGGACATCAAAATCCTCCTTAAAGAATCTGGGAATCTGGAGACTCAATTATTTAGAAAACCTACTGCCTCGAATAGCCTCTTGAGGTGGCAAAGCTGGCATCCGGCACCCCTCAGGAGGGGAATCCCAAAAGGTCAATACTTGAGGGTTCGAAGAAACTTCTGCTATGAATCAATATCTCGAAGCCTCAAGGGATCTCCAGAAACGATTCCTAGACAAGGGGTATCCGTCCGACGTCCTGAGAGAGGCTCACCAACACGCTCTAAATCAGAGGAGACATGATCTATTGGTCCCCAAAAAGAGATCCGATACTGGACAGTTTAAAACAAGGATCATAGGGACATATGATGGATGCCAGGATGAAGTAAAGAAAATTCTACGTAACAACTGGAACATCCTGAGGATGGACAAGGATATTGTGGACACGATTGATGTGTTTCCCTCTATTACGTATAGAAGGGGTCAGAATATAGGGGATAGTGTGGTCCAAAGCCACTTAAAACCCCTTACAGGACATAACACCTGGCTTCCAGAGAAACCCAAAGGGACGTTCCGTTGCAGTGGATGTAAGTCATGCCAATACATCTGCACTGGCAACACATTCCAAAGTACAGCAACAGGGAGAACCTATTACATGAAACATTTTTCCAACTGCACAACGAAAGGAGTGATTTATTTACTCACGTGTATGTGCCAGATCCAATATGTTGGGCAAACAACTCGTGAAGCGAGAAGACGTTTTAGGGAACACATCAACGATGTCAAGAACAAAAGGGATACATCTGTCTCGAGACATATATGGGAACACCATCAGGGGAATCATAAAGTTCTAAGTTTCCAGATCATTGAGATAGTTGAACCCTCACCCAGAGGAGGGGACTTTGAAAGAAAGTTATCCCAACGGGAATCGCGATGGATCTTTGATCTGGGGACAGTTCAACCTGATGGGTTAAATGAGCATATTGCCTATGCCTGTTTCATTTAACTATAGATTATCCTAATACTCCAATTTCTATATGCCTTGGGAGCCATTGACTAATGGTGACCTATGCATCTGGATGCAACACCATTATTCCTGTGACAAGGCCTCCTGATATGTTCACTTGTTATTATAATAATCCAGTTACTGTTATTATAATATTATCATAATCCAACTACTGTAAATATGGGGTTAATGTTGGATTCCGTTAGTACACCTAGTACTTCCTATTATGTATATAATTCTGTGATTCTGTTATCTCTGTACATTACCCCTCAGTTTATACTTATGTCCCCATCTGAACTGACAGATACACTATTTGTTTAGGTTCCCTGAGAGCCGCGATCAAGTACCTTAAGTAACTCTATCGCGATGTAGCGATTCATGAGGAGGCAGGATACATCATTTCCAGGAGGGCATCGGCTGTCACGCTCCTTGGTATCGGATTGGTGCCTTCGCTGTCATACTCTCTGACTCCGGATTGGGTCTCCGAGTGGTGACGTGAGGAGGACTCCGCCGAGTGTTTGGGGGAGTGTCCGGTGACGTCGAGTACTCTGGAGGTCCGTCCCCCTCCTCCTCCTTCTTGTGGGCGGTGCTTAATTTTTAAATAGCCCGGGACGCCGGCAGCACGCGCGGCCAAACAAATGCCGGCGTATGTCACCATACTAGCGTGACCGATCCCTCTGTAGTCTAGCTTAGCTAGCAAGCTGACATCAATGCTTCAGACTAGCAAAGATAGTTGAGAGTCAGGGGGTCATTATCATAACACTCCTCTGATGAACCGCTACTTCAGTCTATGTAGCGGGGAAACGCGTCAGGCACTTAGGCACTTATTGACGTATGGTCACACTAGGTGCAGGCCCTCGTGTGTAAACAGATACTGGTACCTAACCATGAGGGTCTAGTACCTTTCTTTGTTGTGGATGAATGGCCTCCAACACTGCTAATTATACTGGTTGAGGGTTGAGGTGCGATAGGTGTGGGTACAACCATTTAACATAGCACCATTGTCTTTGCACAGAAACCTCTAGAGTGTTGGAGGCTACACTACAATTTATGTATGTCCGTCTTGTTTATTTGGCCTCATCATAAAATAGAATTGTAGGCAGCCCCACAAACGCTTTTTAACGTTGTCCTAATAAAGTTTACGTTTTTAATGTCCTTTTGAGTTAGTTGTCAATATTGAAGTTTGGACATAAACCACCATTATCGATATACATTTTTTGTAGTTTATACCTGTTTAGCTGATGTAATATCAGCAAATATCATGTCCATCAAATCCAAGGACAGGGCGGCACTCGCTAAAACAATCCACAATCTTTATTTAGCGTACAAATGGACAGACATTTGAGGACGCCGAGGTCCGGTAGGTAAGAGTCTGTTACCTACTGGACCTCGGCGTCCTCACATGACTGTCCATTTGTACGCTAAATAACGATTGTGGATTTTTATAGCGAGTGCCGTCCTGTCCTTGGATTTGAACTACAACACTTACTTACCTTTGGGACTTGAGCACTGCGGGAGATCCAGTTGCATTCAGGATACTAGCAGGTACCGCACCATCTTTGTGGGGGTAGTTCCAGTGAGAAGCAGCAGGGGTTGTGCCTGTTCTGTTGTCAAGTTCTCTCTCCTTTGTTGAAATACCATGTCCATACCTTCAGCTTTAGAATAACTCTGGTTATTTAATGGGAATTATATGTCACAGCCATCTGGACTACTTTTCTGGGGAATTTGTTAAAACCAGAATACATGGAAAAGTTGCTAAAGGTGTAACAGATGGAGCAGGGTTACATTACATATAACAACAGACATAAGAGGTCAAAGACCATCCAAAAAAAGTGGTTGTCAACATATTTAAATGTTTATATAAGGCTTGGGGCGACTTCAAAATAACTGGCACCGCCAAATATTTACTGCCTCTGTATAAAGAGGCACACACTGCTGTCCCCACCACAGCCATGTACCTGCTCTAGCCTAATATGATTGCTGTAGCAGGCATGTCGCAATAGTCGGAACAATACTGCCAACCTCTGTATGCAAACAGAAACCTGGCTGGGATGGTACAGGAGTGCTGAGAGAGGCGAGTATATGCTCTTTCTTACTTTTGAAGCACCCCCTTCCCCCCAGCCATTTATAAAAATATTTATATACCTGGACAGCACCTTTAAGATACACAAATGACAACTGAACTTGTCCCGGTACAAAGCTACTGCAAGTTATTTTTTGCTGATGTAAAAACAGCATTCAAAGCTTTCCTAATTTTTTTTTAACTTATCAATAGTACCGGAGCATTATGATCAAAAATAGGTAGTGTGTTAGTGGCACATAAAAGAGAAGCGATCGGGTGAGTGACTATATCGACACCCATTACAGTACAGTATTGTACAGTACATACATGGTAACATGCTGAAGCATGTAAGAATTAATTAGTAACCTTAATGCCTTTAATGTCCAGGCAGTCAGAAGGTTTCCATAAAAGTAGGTACCCTTTAAGAATGTCCATTCTGGAGTACAGTGTATTGTGGCAGTGTTTATGGTAGATGTCATGTAAGATGTATGTAGTACAGAGATGAAAGTGCTGTATTTTTCTTTTTGCCATTTCAGCCCAGTGTTTACGTAGTGTGAAACAAGAGCTCTTAAATCCTAATATGGCAATGATGTTGCTGCGTTAAGCACGCAGTAATTTATTGAAGTCCTAGGCTATGCCATCACTTTAATTGTTCTATAATTAGGCCCTGCTAGCCATAATTACACACCCTTCATCTTCTAAACCTAATTGAATACGGAACGATTTAATGTGCTGTCCTATTGAACTTCTCTTCTCGCGTATTTTCCCAGGTTAATTATTCTGACTCAGCCCGGTCTCGGTGCCTCAGATTGTCTTATTTTGCTGTTCATCGTTAGAAAAATATAGGGTTTGTTCAGAGCCTACATGGCACAAAAACTAGTTTGTTTCCCAGCTCTCTCTTCTATCAGCTAATTGCCAGTTCTGAACAAAAGTATTGAAAGCAAGCACATCTGCCTCAATGGGAGTGACTTTCTTAAGTCTACAGGATTTTGCTTACATAATATAAATTGTGTGATATACTAGAAGTTTTGTATACGTAGTTTAAAATTGACAATGCTTTTGTTTTCTTTCTTATTATAAGGTACCGTATATACTCGAGTATAAACCGACCCGAGTATAAGCCGAGACCCCTAATTTTACCACCAAAAACTGGGAAAAACTACTGACTCGAGTATAAGCCGAGGGTGGGAAATGCATTGGTCAAATCCCCCCAGTAGTATACAGCCTGCCAGCCCCCAGTAGTATACAGCAGCCCCTAGTAGTATACAGCAGCTCACAGTAGTATACAGCAGCCCACAATAGTATACAGCAGCCCCCAGTAGTATACAGCAGCCCCCAGTAGTATACAGCAGCCCACAGTAGTATACAGCAGCCCACAGTAGTATACAGCAGCCCACAGTAGTATACAGAAGTCCCTAGTAGTATACAGCCAGCCTTCCCCCACGGCCCTTAAAAAAATAAACTTATATACTCACCCTCCGATGTCAGCGCGGCTCCCCGATGTCGGCGCGACTTACCGATGTCCCCGATGTCAGTGCGTCCCGTCTTCTTTCTTCTCCGCGGCTCCTCTTCTCTCTTCCGGCATGGACGCGGCCATCTCTTCTTCTAGCAGGCGCATACTATGACGCGGCCGCTGCTGACGTCATAGTATGCGTGGCCACTAAGAAGACATGGCCGCGTCCATGACGGAAGATAGAAGGAAGAAGAAGAGCCACGGAGAAGAAAGAAGACGGGATGCGCTGACATCGGGGACATCGGTAAGTCGCGCCGACATCGGGGAGCCGCGCTGACATCGGAGGGTGAGTATTTAAGTTTATTTTTTTTTAAGTGGGTAATTTTTTTTTATAGACTCGTGTATAAGCCGAGGGGACGTTTTTCAGCACATTTTTTGTGCTGAAAAACTCGGCTTATACACGAGTATATACGGTATGTACTATGATAGCCTTTGGGTAAAATTAACTAGCTGTACAACCCCCAAGGGTTGATACATAATAGAACAATTACACTACAATGTTTACTTCCAGGGCTGGTTTTAACCCCTTTAAGAACACAGCCCTTTTTTGTTTTCGCTTTTTAATTTTTTGCTCCAAACTTTCAAATATCCATAACTTTTATTTATTTTTCAGTGTACAGAGCTGTAGGAGGGCTTGTTTTCTGTGTAAGAAATTATACTTCCTAATGACAGTAGAACGTGTTGGTGGCAGCATCATGCTATGGGGTGTTTTCTGGCTTGCAGGGAATGAACTTTTAGTTGCAATTGAAGGAAAGATGAATGTGGCAAAGTACAGAGATTTCCTGAATGAAAACCTCTTCCAGATTGTTCTGGACCTCAGCCTAGGCCGAAGGTTCAGCTTCCAACAAGACAATGACCATATGCACACAGTTAAAATTTAAAGGCAGTGACTGTAGAACAAAAGGAAATATGTATAGATTTCAGCACACCTCCTTGACTGTACAAGGATAGCATGGATGTTTGGGTTGGGGACCCAGCAGTAATCAGTAATTCTGACGCGTTTTAAATCCTAAGGTTCTTAGACATAGCCAGGACAACTCTCTGACCATTCTTGACATTCTAGGGCAGCACGGTGGCTGAGTGGGAGCACTTCTGCCTTGCAACGCCAGGGTCCTGGGTGGGATTTACATATGCAAAGAGTTTGTATGTTCTCTCTGTGTTTGCGTGGGTTTCCTCCAGGTCCTCCGGTTTTCTCCCACACTTCAAAAACATACTGTTAGGTTGTTTAGATTGTGAGCCCCATTGGGGAAAGGGACTGATTTGGCAAGCTTTGTGCAGCACTGCGTAATCTGTAGGCACTATATAAATAAAGAATTATTTTTATTTATTTTTATTATTATTATTGACTGGCCCAGCCAGAGCCCTGACCTAAATCCAATTCCACATCTCTGGAGGGCCAATGTTCATCCAACCTGAGGGAGGTGGAAGGAAGAATGGAAGAGGATCCCCAAATCCAGGTGGGAACTTCATACCCAAGAAGACTCATGGTTCTACTAGATCAAAAGTTGCTTCTACTGAGCAAAGGGTCTAAATACTTATGACCTTGTGAAATTTCAATTTTTCTTGTTTAATAAATTAGCAAAAATATCTACATTTCTGGTTTTCCTCTGGAAAGATGGGGTGCAGAGTGCACAACTGTAAAATGGATAGAACACTAGTATGCTGCTGGGCCACCTCTTTCCAAAATACAGAATGAGATACAGGAGATAATCCTTGGAAAACCTTGATGTATGTGGGCCTGAATGTTGAAAAGGCTATTGCAACCAATCTAGGTTCTGTTTGGAATGACGTTCCAAATCATCAGACTATGTCATGTGGCTATAAAGCAGAGAGATATTTTATGTCCCCTTTGATCCTCATTTTATGACATATTTTACACAAATATATGTGTGTGTATTTACAAGTTCTGGTGTATTCTACTCATGCCTTTGTGGATGTATGTATTTTTTCACAGGAAAATCTATAAAAATTGCACACATGAACTCAACCTTAGAAGAATAATTAATACAGTCATCATTATCCCAGAACTGATTTTAATTAACACAACATAAACTTGCCCTAATCCCATTATCAGCTCAGTCCTTGAATCCAGACACTGTGTTAGAAATCCCCCAATATATAATTGTGTCAAGCGGTGTGGCCTGTAATGAGATTTATCTTCTTGTCTTGTAACTGATGGAATTTAGAGCATTAATTTGTTATAATGAGTAGTTACTGATAATTATCATTATATGTGATTAACCTGTGACTATAGTAATGGCTTGATGTGACCATGTCATAATTCCATTTTAGAAATGGCAATTTGTAAAGAAAAAAATTATAAAGATTTAAATGCATTTATTAAGATCAATTCATTGAATGGATAACATATGAAATTTAGGCTTCTACAGCCCCATGGTTTCCACTACTGAGTATGAAACTCGATTGCTCGGCTATATAAGATAGAGATCATCTGAAACCTACCTATGTTTGCACCCCGGGTAGTTTTTTTTCCATGTCAATGACTGAACATGTATTTGTGTGAGAATGTTAGAATGACAAAATTCTTAAAATTTTTACCTCAATTCTTAATTATCTTACACAAAATGTGTAAAAAAAAAAATCATGAATACCCACTACCACTGTTCAAATGCATGCTTACGATGTTTCTTAAAATATAAAGCGTAATTGTATTTTTCTGTTTGAAAGCTACTTGTGATAAATTTTCTTCAGGTATAAGCCGAATTTGGGTTTTCAGCACATTTTTTTGTGCTGAAAAACTAGGCTTACACTCACCGGCCACTTTATTAGGTACACCATGCTAGTAACGGGTTGGACCCCCTTTTGCCTTCAGAACTGCCTCAATTCTTCGTGGCATAGATTCAACAAGGTGCTAGAAGCATTCCTCAGAGATTTTGGTCCATATTGACATGATGGCATCACACACAGTTGCCGCAGATTTGTCGGCTGCCCATCCATGATGCGAATCTCCTGTTCCACCACATCCCAAAGATGCTCTATTGGATTGAGATCTGGTGACTGTGGAGGCCATTTGAGTACAGTGAACTCATTGTCATGTTCAAGAAACCAGTCTGAGATGATTCCAGCTTTATGACATGGCGCATTATCCTGCTGAAAGTAGCCATCAGATGTTGGGTACATTGTGGTCATAAAGAGATGGACATGGTCAGCAACAATACTCAGGTAGGCTGTGGCGTTGCAACGATGATCAATTGGTACCAAGGGGCCCAAAGAGTGCCAAGAAAATATTCCCCACACCATGACACTACCACCACCAGCCTGAACCGTTGATACAAGGCAGGATGGATACATGCTTTCATGTTTTTGACGCCAAATTCTGACCCTACCATCCGAATGTCGCAGCAGAAATCGAGACTCGTCAGACCAGGCAACGTTTTTCCAATATTCTACTGTCCAATTTCGATGAGCTTGTGCAAATTGTAGCCTCAGTTTCCTGTTCTTAGCTGAAAGGAGTGGCACCCGGTGTGGTCTTCTGCTGCTGTAGCCCATCTGCCTCAAAGTTCGACGTACTGTGCGTTCAGAGATGCTCTTCTGCCTACCTTGGTTGTAACGGGTGGCGATTTGAGTCACTGTTGACTTTCTATCAGCTCGAACCAGTCTGCCCATTCTCCTCTGACCTCTGCCATCAACAAGACATTTCCGCCCACAGAACTGCCGCTCACTGGATGTTTTTTCTTTTTCGGACCATTCTCTGTAAACCCTAGAGATGGTTGTGCATGAAAATCCCAGTAGATCAGCAGTTTCTGAAATACTCAGACCAGCCCTTCCAGCACCAACAACCATGCCACGTTCAAAGGCACTCAAATCACCTTTCTTCCCCATACTGATGCTCGGTTTGAACTGCAGGAGATTGTCTTGACCATGTCTACATGCCTAAATGCACTGAGTTGCTGCCATGTGATTGGCTGATTAGAAATTAAGTGTTAACGAGCAGTTGGACAGGTGTACCTAATAAAGTGGCCGGTGAGTGTATATTCAAGTATATATGGTAACTTCTTCCTATCTTTGCCCTAAAGCTAGGACAATTTTCAACTGCCCTCAAGTCCCATGATGTTTTGTGTTCTCTCATAAAGTATTTAAGGAGTGAGCAGGGAGGAACAGTTTCTCCCATTCAGAAGTATGAATCTGTTTCTTGTGCAAACAAGCTTCGATTTCACAGACATAAGGTCTTCTGAATTCTCACAGACATAGGCAGCACAGCCAGGGGAGGCAGCTACTGCAGTGAGAGGCTAAACCTAATAGCTGGTAGACATAATTGATGAAAGTAATAAACAAAGTTGTAATAGATAACTAGTGTTAATGATTTGTGAAAAATAAATTATTAGAGTTGTGCTTTAACAAAATTCACTACATTTATTGCAATTATCAAGCACAATCTCTATTAATTTTAATAGATAATACTTTAGTAATATTCTTGAATATACTATGAATAGCCCTACATTTAGCTGTCTTGCTTTCAAGCAGCTCTTTACAGACAAAGCTGTATGTTGAATGGAGATTCTGCATTAAGGTATCTTTATATTCAGATGCTTCTCTGACATTTTTTAGCTTCTGCATCAACTTAACTTCTGAGTGACCTGTTGTTGAGACATTTTTATGTCACAAACGGTAATAAGCTTTGCCCCATTATATATAATTTTGCTGGGGGTTTTTTTTGTTGCTGACAAGTCACAGTGGTCCTTTGTATCAGTCACCATGACAAATGTCCTTGGTGCATTCTTGCACCAAACATTTATTGTCCTAGATGAAAAGTAAAGCATTATAACGTAAAATTGCTCTAAATTAGTAAAGGGACATTCTAGAGAGGATTGGAAGCCACCATGTATAGCAGTGCCCATTTGCATTTGTGAAAATTGATTTTGCCTGCATGTCATGTCTTGATATGAATATGATTGCTTACAAATGACATACCTTTATTTGACTGGGTTTGAGTGCAAAGTTTAGGTAAATGTTTTTATTATAAACTTATTCATGCAAAACTGAGCATTGTGTTTATGCCAGGAGGCATTCCGGTTCATATTAAGCCTGCATTCTTCTGTGTGAGAAAAAACACAGTTTATAAATGTTTTCTATCTGAAGTGAAAAGATATGACAGTTCTAGAATTACTGCACAAACTCTATTAGAAAATTATCAAACTTTGCATAAAGATGTCCACAATTTTGTGGCATTTGAAATGAATCCAAACAAATTCCAATTAAAATTACCGTACTAGTACTGGCAACAAGCAAATGAAATGATCATTTAAAATAGGGAACTGGATCAAGTATTACAACCCCAGCATTGTATATTCCATAAACAGAATACATGATAGGGGCTCACATTTCTAAAATCTTGTGTTCCTCAAGCACTTCTGATACAACTTTATCAAGGGCTCCATTAGCTCTATCAGATTTGCCTGAGATAAAACACATCATATACTTGTCTTGGCTACAGGTTTGATGACTGTAACATTGCAAGGGGTAAATGTCAAGAGAGTGGTCCAAAAAGTAAAGCGAGCCTGTCATAAGAAATTAACCTAATCAACAACTACAATTACCTTATTATGTAGATTAACACTTTGCAAATTACTGTATATACTCAAGTATAAGCCGAGATTTTCAACACAATTTTTGTGCTGAAAAAGCCCCACTCGGTATATACTTGGTTATGTATAAAATAAAGAATCTTAGTACTCACCCCCAGCACTGAACCCTGGACTTTTGGAGTCGGTATTGTAGGAGTGAGTCTCCACTTTGTGGAGCATACATCGTGACCTTATGTAAGCCTTGTATTTTCTGTGTGTTTTCCTCTTTTTTTTCATGATTTTATTTATAGTGTAATGTGAATGTTGTTTTGTTTTTTGTTTGGAATATTGTAAAGTGTAGGTTATAATTAAACCAGAATGATATGAGACTCTGATAAAGTAATTCAGAAAATAATTATTTCAAGATGTTTTTAAAGACTATTAATTTATGGTGTTTTTATATTTTTACGCATGGCTTCTTCTCCTGATTATATTTATGTGGATATTGCACATTTCTGTCAGGGCCTATATGCCTTTAATGGCATTGTTCAAATACATTGTGGCTCTATTGTCTGATGTCATGACAAACTATAGTCATACAATAAACCTACAGAGAGCTTAACATGTTTGTAAAATGTAAGCAATTTGTCATGGTGGTTATGAGGTTGTAATGTGATACATAGCCTATACTAAGGTCACGGGTCAGCACAGTCGGGTGAAGTTGATATTTTGGCAGTAACCAGAAACCATGAGAATTCTTATCACCTGTCCCAGCGATCCCATTGTATAGTCACTGTATTGTCTGTAAACAGGTGGCACAGGACAGGATCCATATACAGTTATGTAGACATCAATACTGACCTGATGTTTTCAGGTTGCAAGTTCACACCATATTGTGCTGGTTCATAACAAGTGTCATCCCAAGGTAGATCCTTCGAGAAAGATTTTTTTTTTCTTTTTATTTAAATTCATGTGCTAATAGTTCCACTTGTTTTGTTTCAGTAAACTTTTAATAAATTTACTATCTTTAGTAGTCCCACAACTTAACATTGTCATAGGAGGTTTCTTATCATGAAGGTTAAGGTTCTGGGTTCCTGAACTATTAGAAATGTGGTGGCTTTCCTTAATGTCTGCCTTAATACGTTTTGTGTTCATTTCCTTTTCAAATTACTGTAATCAAATATGAGACCCTTTTATATTAACTACACTCACCGGCCAATTTATTAGGTACACCATACTAGTAACGGGTTGGACCCCCTTTTGCCTTCAGAACTGCCTCAATTCTTCGTGGCATAGATTCAACAAGGTGCTGGAAGCATTCCTCAGAGATTTTGGTCCATATTGACATGATGGCATCACACAGTTGCTGCAGATTTGTCGGCTGCACATCCATGATGCGAATCTCCTGTTCCACCACATCCCAAAGATGCTCTATTGGATTGAGATCTGGTGACTGTGGAGGCCATTTGAGTACAGTGAACTCATTGTCATGTTCAAGAAACCAGTCTGAGATGATTCCAGCTTTATGACATGGCGCATTATCCTGCTGAAAGTAGCCATCAGATGTTGGGTACATTGTGGTCATAAAGGGATGGACATGTTCAGCAACAATACTCAGGTAGGCTGTGGCGTTGCAACGATGCTCAATTGGTACCAAGGGGCCCAAAGAGTGCCGAGAAAATATTCCCCACACCATGACACCACCACCACCAGCATGAACCGTTGATACAAGGCAGGATGGATCCATGCTTTCATGTTGTTGACGCCAAACTCTGACCATACCGTCCGAATGTCGCAGCAGAAATCGAGACTCATCAGACCAGGCAACGTTTTTCCAATATTCTACTGTCCAATTTCGATGAGCTTGTGCAAATTGTAGCCTCAGTTTCCTGTTCTTAGCTGAAAGGAGTGGCACCCGGTGTGGTCTTCTGCTGCTGTAGCCCATCTGCCTCAAAGTTCGACGTACTGTGCGTTCAGAGATGCTCTTCTGCCTACCTTGGTTGTAACGGGTGGCGATTTGAGTCACTGTTGCCTTTCTATCAGCTCGAACCAGTCTGCCCATTCTCCTCTGACCTCTGGAATCAACAAGGCATTTTCACCCACAGAACTGCCGCTCACTGGATGTTTTTTCTTTTTCGGACCATTTTCTGTAAACCCTAGAGATGGTTGTGCGTGAAAATCCCAGTAGATCAGCAGTTTCTGAAATACTCAGACCAGCCCTTCTGGCACCAACAACCATGCCACGTTCAAAGGCACTCAAATCACCTTTCTTCCCCATACTGATGCTCGGTTTGAACTGCAGGAGATTGTCTTGACCATGTCTACATGCCTAAATGCACTGAGTTGCCGCCATGTGATTGGCTGATTAGAAATTAAGTGTTAACGAGCAGTTGAACAGGTGTACCTAATAAAGTGGCCGGTGAGTGTAGATGAACATATGTCAGCATAATTACTTTGTAATTTATTGATCTGTTTACTTTTTTTCATAAATCATACTCAGGTCGCCCTATTTTAATAAATGGGAATTGTAGTGTTTGCATGTAAACAGTGTAGGGAATAAGCTTTGTGCCAGGAAAAGGATAATGCCTTCTCATATTCATTCTTCCTATTAGGGCACATCTAAAAAAGACACCCCCTTTAGCTGAAGCAGGCAATTAGTGATATAATACAGAAGCCATGGGGGGAAATTTATCCTGAGTTTCACACCAGTTTTCTGACAATTTTTTCTGTTCGATAAACTTAATTGAAGAAAATATAATCAATAAGTAAAATAACACTCCTATGCCACACTAGCATCAAGTGGGCAGGGTATTGGGTGGGGAGGGACAGATATTTGGCCAAGATGGGACCTGACAAATTGAAAAATTTGTAGCAGAAATTTACCCTGATGCACAATATACCAATATGCCATATCATATGTAGGCTGGGTACTATACTACCGGAGAGATTATAATAACTGGTGCATAATGCACCCACTTGTGATAAATCCCTCTCAGTGTATTTACATAAAGAAATAGATTTTTAAAAGATGACCCTATCCATTTCCCTCTTAAGATCTAAAAATTTTAGACTGTGACTGGGATACATCATTTCTTCAATAGCCATTGTGACGCTTGCCACAACTGGAACAGCTGTGAGGGAGATTGTCCAATATTAGCTAGAAGGACAGGACCTCATAAGCAAAGAGAATAAACTTACATTTATTTTAACCACTAATGTCAAATACACAACTCACTGTTCCGATTCCGTTCTCATAAATACACAGAAGAACGCCTGCTGAGAAAGTTAAAACTAAGAATCCTTTGGTCTAATAGCTGCTTTTCACACTCTGCTGTTCATAAACCTTGACTTTCTACAAAATAATGTCAAAGGCCACAGGATATAAAGACAAGTTGGGAAATGTTTGACTGTACTTGAAAGCCCTAGTGAAATGCCAGCAAAAGATTATGAAATGATGGAAAATGAAATGGCCGCCTCTAATTGTGCGTGCCTGTCGCCAAATGATGCTGAGAACTCTTTAATCTTGCAGAAGCTTAGCTTTTAATTTCAGAATGCCTTGGTGGCTTTGATTACTAATATTAAAATAAGAGGCTTACATGGGTTTGTGAGTCTCTGCTAGTGGAGAAGGAGAAATACCGATCTTATGCTTGACCACATACTTTGGAAGGGGATTTATATGGGGGATATACTACTATATTAAGGCTACTACTCCATACTTAAAGGGGTTGTCCAGGTTTAAACAAAAACATACACCTGTGTAAATCCATTTTCAGTGTTTAGCAGTCATCATGTTATTATATTCACCCCTATACTGTTTGCATATGTTGGCAAGGAGAAAGAAGAGATGAAATTAGAGACAAATAAGATTATACATAAAAGAACAATAACAGTGGAAGGAAAGAAAAATGGAGAAAGGTAGAGGTATAAAGATGCGAACAATCATGTGCATGTGAGCCCAGTAGTGGTACCTAAAGAAAGAGGAGAGAGGTTAGATTGTGGGAGGAGTGTGCATAACCCCACCCTGTGTCCATAACCCCACAGGTTGTCAAAATGTGGTGTGTCCGTCATGTCAAATAAAGTTGAGCTTTTCGTTGGTCATGTAACGGTCACCACTTTACAAAATCAATGGCTTGTTTCTTCTATGCAGCAGCAATAGCCTGTTTAGCAGCCAGAAAAAAGAAGGAAACGGGGGTTAGTTATGCTCATTTGAGCATTTAAAAAAATGGATGCAATAGATATATGTGAACACAGCCTCAGGCAGGTAACGGTAAATTCAGTTTGTAGCCTTTCTAATGCAGAATCCATGAAACAGGCTGTTGCATCCCCTTCAGACAGAGGATAAAGAGGGAGCAGAGGTAGAAAAATAAAGGAAGTGTTTTGGAAACAGTACCTTAAGAGATGTACTCAGAAGGACAAATCATAATAAATCTGACATTATTTGACAGGTATTGAGTAGCGACTTTGTTTGTCAGTTGAGGACCAAGACTCAATTGAGTTTGAAATTGATACATTTTTTGTGTATCCATAAATATGTTTTAATATATTTTCCAATGTTAGACTCTCTGAAAAAGGAGAAGTCATTTTCTTTATTCTTCAGTAGGGTTTTTCCATCCGGTGATTCTCTCACTTCACAGAAAAAAAGAATGTCTACTAGATGCAGTAGATAATGTTGAATGGGTGGGACGAAATCTACCTTTAAAACCAGGTGGTTCCCTTGATCTCTTTCAAAAAGGAGTAATACAAGAGGCTAAGTCTCTGCTCTATGTTAGTGATAAGGACAATACTACAGAGGGCGAGAAATAAAGAATTCAAGTTTTTAAAGGGAATGTGAACATAGTTCTCAAACAGGACAATAAAGGAAGGAACATGGTTGTTATGTCATGCCAGTATTTTATAAAAGAAGCTGAGGTTATTCAAGGGAGTCTACCACCTCCGCCAAGTATTATAATCTGCTGGCAGTCTCTTGTGCAGGAATGTGTTGTAGTTTCTAATATATCTTTTTTATTTCTGTCCATTATTTTAATTCCCAGTTTAATCTGTATGCTAAAGAGGCAGTTGATACACCAATGTTGTGTTCTCAACACCCACAGCACTGCTGTTCCCTCCAAAATCACTTTCCTTATTTGACAGTGCTCTCTGTGTGTAGCAATACGGAGTGTAATCAGTGCGGTGAATACAGATGTCTCCTACACAGAATAGTAAGGTACAAGTTCTCCCCAATTCCCTATCAGTCCCTCCATCCCAGGCTTTGATTCTACAGAACTTTCTCTGTCTCTCTTCATCTTATGCTACACTGCTCCCCCACCTTGAATCCCTCACATTGTGCACAATGCACAGAAACTATTAACCCTTAAGCTGGACCTTATTTCTTTTGGATCCTTACCTTGAACTCTGCGAAGTCAGGAGGTAAAAAAAATGAAACTAATAATTGATGATCGTTAGGACAGTTTTTTTCATTGGATTATGAAGCCAAGGTAGCCATAAGAATGAACTGGCATAAAGTAAAGAAAGACCCAGTTATGAATGAGATTTCTTCGCATGGTGCCTTGGTCAGATCTAGATGCTGCAAGGCAATACATACATGCTCCAGAAGTGCCATCTGTGGAGAAAGTTGGGCACATCTGCAGACTTTCTTCACTTTATTTATACTAAGAGCTTACAACTCTGCCCTCCATCTTGCAAAAATCAGGTCTACTTCACTCATTTCAAATCCTCTCTCTCTCTATCAATCCTAAAAGGCTCTTTGATACTCTTCACTTCTCACTAACAGCAAGGTGCAGGCACCTTGTGGCTGAAGACCTGGCCACCTTCTTTAAAGATAGAATTGACTGTATCCGACAGAAAATAATCCATAACCACTAACTCCATTAATCCCATCCATTCCGGTACCTCAATTTGCTCACTCTCTTCTTTTGAGCCAGTCTCAGAGAAAAAAGTGTTAAGGCTCCTTTCCTCTGCACGCCCCACTACCTGCGTCACTCACCCCATCCCCCCACATCTCGTACAGTCACTCTTAACTGCAGTCACTATTTCCTGCAGTCACTTCTCACCTCACTAAATTCTTCAACCACTCTCTCTCTCTCTACTGGTGTCATTCCCTTTTGTTTCAAGCATGCTGTTATTACCCAATTACTAAAGAAACCTTCCCTGGATCCATCCAATGCTGTTAACTACTGACAAGTCTTTAACCCCTTCCCGCCAATGCCCTTTTTCGTTTTTATTTTTCGTTCCCCAACTTCAAAAATCCATAACTTTTTTATTTTTCCATGTACATAGCTGTATTATGGCTTATTTTTTGCGTAACAAATTACACTTCAAAATGGTGGTATTTAATATTCCATGCCATGTACTGGGAAGCGGGAAAAAAATTCCAATTGCAGTGAAATTGCACATTTGCGCTGTATTCTTATGGGCTTGGATTTTAAGGATTTCACTGTACGCCCCAAATGACAGGTCTATTTTATTCTTTGGGTCGGTATGATTACGGGGATACCAAATTTGTATAGGTTTTATAATGTTTTCATACATTGGCGCTAATCTTCTGGCGCTAGTAACTTTTTTATACTTTGGTATACAGTGCTTTGGGAGGGGTCGTTTTTTGCAACTTTTGATGAAGTTAACAATGTTATTATCCTTAATTCGAACCTCTCACTCATGTCTCCAGGACTTCTCCCAAGTTGCACCAATTCTCTGGAATGACATTCCCCGGAGTATGAGACTAATACCCAACCTCCAAAGTTTACCAAGCTGTTGCCTTATAAAGAATGGCTGGACCATTACACAAGCTCTTATACCTTGCGTGTCATCACCTCATCCTCATAGACTGTAAGCTCTTGCGAGCAGGGCCCTCACTCCTATTGTTCAATATAGCTGTGTGTACACTATAATTAGTGTACACTTTAGTAAGCAGCACCTAGTGCCGAATTTGTGGGTTACAGGTCCTCTTTAACTATGGGTTGTCTGTAAGTTGTCGGGTTTCCTTGAGTAGGGGACCGCCTGTATTTGGTATCACCGCGTCCGTATCAATCTGTACAATAAATCTGAAACAATAGTGAACCCACTTGGTGAACAACGTAAAAAAAAGTCAACAGTTTCTAAATTACACTTCCATTTTGTTTTAACCCATCTGAAAAACTTAAAGGGTTAATATAATTAATAGAAGTTGTTTTACATACGTTGAGGGGTGTCGTTTATATAGGGGGTTAATTTAATGGGTTTTAGCATTATTTAGGCTTTTCAAAATCACTTGAAAGCTGAGTTATCCCTTGAAATGTGAGTTATGTGGATTTTCATAAAAAATTAGAAAAATCGCACCTAAAGTTCTAAGCCTCATAAGATCCTAGAAAAAGGAGAGAACGGAAAAAATAGCATTCTAACATCCCGGAAATGGTAGTTATCTAGCTTTTACTACCTGTCTGGAATGCAAAACATTTCAAACTTTGAAAAATGAAGATTTTTTTCCGAAACTTTGCCAAATTTAAATTTTTTTTTCAGAATGAAACGCAAAACTTATTACTTAAATTTCACCACTATCATGAAGTTCAATGTGTAACGAGAAAACAACCTCAAAATAACCTGGATATGTTAAAGCATTTGAAAAATCGAGTATGGTCATTACTGTTCTTTCCAGCCCTTTGACTATTTTTACTGAAAAGCAAACTCATTTTATTTTTGCTGAATTCTGCTGTTTCTCACTCATTTTGTGATTGATGGACTATTGTCTTCTGAGCACCACTAACCATTCTACCCCATTGCCTTGTATGCCTGATGGTTAGGTGAATAGTGGCAATGGCTTTTTTTTTTGTTAATTTCTTACTTCCCGTATATTTTTATTTAGAAAATTATATAGATTTTCATATATAGATATAATGTTCAAGGGCAAGCAAAGTATTTCTTGTTATAAACACTGTAACGTGAAACAAGCCAAGCATGATGTTATGTTCTGAAATGTTGTGAAAGATCTTGTATACAGGCTGTAAATTTCAACACTATCAATGTGTAATTTAGAGGAATGTAACGCTTCTTGAGAAAATATTCATCTTTGGAAAAGAGGAAATCTGGGATCATTCAAATATTTCAGCTCAAACACAAGAATCTTTCAGCATTATTGGTAAACAAGGTCATCCTTTATGATGTCCTGACATTCCATTATAGTATATGTTTATCATTTTCATGGCTCCTTTTAGGTAGAGAGATTTTGGAATTGCATGTCATTGCAGCTGTTCTGCACTATATTTACAGTTTAATGACAAGATTTGTGCTTTCTGTAGGGGTTTTCCTCTTTAACACATTGCTCTTTGGATCATGTAACAAGTGTGATGTCCAACTGTCAGGCTATATGAAAATTAACACATAGTGTCCACAGATTTTTAATAATTTGGTCTATTAAATGCATAATAGATTTCACTGTTACAAATATTTCTTGACATTGAGTACTGCTTCTTAGTCTAGAGCTACCTAGTAATGCCATACAAGAGGTTCATGGCTTTCTCTTGTTTTGCTTCTCTTCATGCTTCCAGCTTATGAAGGTTTTTTCTGTATTGCCGTACATCAATCTAAGTTTTTGATAGCTAGGGGAAGATATCACGTTATCCGATTGTAAATTTCCAAACCCTTGAAAGGACTCATCGCCTCCTTGTCATATTATGATGTAGACTTTTGTATTCCTGTACCGGGGAATGGGAGGGGGGAATCTAGGGGTGGGATGAGCGTTAGGAATTCTGAAAGTGTGGATAAGTCTTGTTGTAATCGTTGTGAACGGAAAATGTGTTGGTGTGTTTAATAAAAATGATCTGATTTAAAAAAAAAAAAAAAAAGTTTTTGAAAAAAGTTACATAGCTTTGTGTCTTCATTGAACACATTACCATCTAGCTCTTCCATATGTGTTACAGAAAGCACAAATCTTGTCATTAAACTTATCCAAAAGGTCATTAATAAAAAGATAAAAATTTGAGGTTGAACAGATCCTTGTGGTACCTAATCGCTGATGTTTTCCCATTTTGATGGTATACCATGTGAAAATTTGCAATCTGACACTTTATATTGCGTCTTTGTCCCTGAATCTGTGCTGTTAATAAAATACTTTTGTGAGGTGCATTAAGGAATGTATTTTCAAAATCTTATCACACCAGCCACATGACCAGATTTGCAGTTATATTCTTACAGAATCTAAGCATGTTGACTTGTACCTGATATGCTGGTTTCATAGATACAACCACACGTAAGTGTAAGCATTTCGATACAACGTCATCGCTCAACAGATATTTCAACTAAATACACAAGCAAACTTTACACTTTTAAAGTTTAGTTTTGCTCCCTTCAGTTCCTGTAACAAGAGCTTGAGACAATATGCGGTTTGGCATCTCTGTGTGTGGCCTTGCCAGGTCTTTATATGACAAGCAAATTAGTAAGGTTATTGTACTGATCTGCTGATATTGTGACCTGTATCATGTGTTAAATACCCTCTGTCCTCCAGAAGTAAAAGGTCATATGCAAGGCTCAGGAATTCCAGATAATAACAGAAAGAGACTAGTAGCACTAAATAAACTCTGTTTTGTGCCCTTTCATGATTTAATCCAAGTTTTAAGCAAACTTGGAAAGTGATTTTATTTTTGCTTTATATTTTCTACAGGAGTAGAATTAAGTGAATTAGTTGATTTAACATATTATTGCACAAATATACTGAATTTGGACATTTATCGTTGTCACATTTATTTTCTTTTTATTTTAAGGGAAGAGAACCCATAAAGTTAACTGAACTTAAATCAGAGGTGTCCCCTCGAATATCGGCGGAGGATCTGATTGACCTATGTGAACTGACTGTTCCTAGTCATGTCAAGGGACCTACCAAGAAGACCAAGTCCAGTAAGCCCAAGTTACTTGTGGTTGACATTCGAAACAGTGAAGAGTATCCTTTTGTGCTAAAACTGTGGCAGCCATACATGTGTGAGTGATAAGTACTGTCTTCTGCTTAACACTTGATTAAGACTAATACATTTAGCATGTTAAATCTAATTTACCATGTTAATCTCTCCCAGATTCACGGCATATTTATTGCACTGTACAGGGAAAAGGACCCTAGTCGTTTCTTCAAGGCCGGTGATGGCAAACCTTTTTAGGCCCGAGTGCCCAGACTGCAATCCCAAACCCACTTATTAATAGTAAAGTGGCATCAGATTATTTAAGCAGTTATTATTTATACTTGCTCTGCCATAGCTTTTCTGAGGAAATTTATAACAGGAAAAGGAGGGGGAGAAATTCAGAATATGTGTGTTCCTTGGCTGCCCATGACTGAAGGAGGGGCCATAAGTGTTGTCTGGGGGATTTTTTATCTGGGACGATGAAGAAGACTCTGGGTGCCCCTTCTGTTCTAGGCCCTTTCATTAAAGGTTCAAAGATGCAATCGATGGACTACTTCCACCAGATCACCAGAAATTTAGCTAGTTTACTTTTTACTTACTAAGCAAATGAAAATAGTGTAATCAATGTAAGCCAAACTTATGGAACTGTGCTGTTGCTTTAATGCTGAATGGTATTACGACAAAAGTTGATTGGGAACAGCAGGAGCTTTTTGATTCTTTCTGCTAATGAGAGGTTTGGTCACTGCAGAGTGGTTTTTCAGTACACATGCTCTTAAATGTTGAGAAACTGATTAAAACAGATCCTGTTTAGTGCTGAAATGGTGAGCAATTACAGTTGCAGTGTTGAAACGATTACCCATGGAGATCCTCAGCATTATCCTGTCCTCTCTTGCATTTGTCTTTCAAGAGCGACCAGCTTTCGTGGGGGACTTGAATGAGTTTGTGTGGCAAATGATGCAATATTCTAGAAATCACAGACTTGAAACAACTAACTTCTATTTCTATGGCTGATAGCGTCACCCCTATGGAACAGCACACCATTTTTGCAAAGTCATTGAAAACTGGAAAGTCGGGCTGCCAGTTAAATTGTGTTTGTCATTTAAAGAAATTGTGGAAGGGTGAAACAATGTATCATAGTAGTATCATAGTAAAAGAGGTTAGAAAAAGACATCAGTCCATCAAGTCCAACTTATACATTATTTTGCGTTGATCCACAAAAAGGCAAAAACCCTGCATGGCTGATGCCAATAGAAGAAAACAATAATTAAAACCAATAGCCTGCAGGTATCTGAAAGTGTTCTTTAATTTTTAGAATATATACTATTTATGAAATGAGCTTAAAATACTACTTTTAACATATGTTATGATATATTCACATAAGACTACCCAATGACCTTGACATGTAGGAAATTGTGTGGTCTCTAACGTTTTTAATCTGACAATGATTTGTATATCTTAAGCAAGTATAACTGGATGAATGTCCCTGTAATTCAAAGAATATGTAATGGCAGGTCTTTTTATGTTCCAATGTTGCTGAGAGAATGTAGATGTAGAAGAAGCCACACTTACTCATCGATCCAGCCCTGTGGCTGTGGCAATCTTCTTATAATTTTTATCCAGGGCCTCCTTTCTTTTAAAATCAACTTTTAAAATTATGCTAATGCACCAAAGAGCTTACACTAGCGCCTTTGCAATCTGACTTTACAGACTGTTACACTCTCATCATCAGTGAGACCATGAAACCATGTATAATAGTATCATAGTAAAAGAGGTTAGAAAAAGACATCAGTCCATCAAGTCCAACCTATAAATTATATTGTGTTGATCTTGAAGAAGGCAATATCTCTGCAAAGCTAATGCCAATTGGCTCAAAGCAGGCAGTCAGAATAACTCCCTGGATCAACAGAAACTACTAACAAAAATTTTATTCCCATACAATGTGATATTACTACTCTTCAGAAAGGCATCCAGGCCCCTCTTGAACATGTACATAGTGTCACTGCTCTTACAGTAAGGAACCTTTGTCTATGACGATGGAAGAACTGACTCTCCTCTAGGCTTAGAGGATGCCCCCTTGTCCTTCTCAGGCCTACGTATTATTGATGGTAGATTTCCTTTAAGATTTTATTGACTGTAGTACAAATATCAAAAATGTACCGCTATAAGCTGTATATATGGGACAATGGTGACCAAAAATCTTCAGAAGGGTGTGATGATTATAGGGAAACTGTGGTGGGGATTTTGGCTCTTTACCCCTTTCCACACCTATATGTGAGTCTACGTCATAGGATGGGTGGTTCCCGCACCTTGACGTAGAATCACCTCATCGCGATCACCTGGGCTCAGATGCTGAGCCCATGCGATCGACACAGGATCCCAGCGGCACGGGGTAGCCACGGGGTAGCTACTATCACAATCCCGCCTGTTTAATTCTATAGACGCCGTGGTCACTATGGTGCATCACCGCGACAATCGCACCCTCCTTGCATTGCGCGGAGGTGCCAATCATTACAATGGCATCCCTGAGGTCCACTAAGGACCCAAAGGCCGCCTATAGTTGCAGCCTGTTAAGATCATGCACTGTGCACGATCTAACAGTGCTAATGTCTGCATAGGCTGACTGTAATATGCTGCAATACATTAGTATTGTTCATGTCCCACCCTGGGACAAAATAAAACAGTAAAAAAGTGCAATAAAAAAAACTATTAAAAAAAAGAATAAAAGTCCCCTGAAATCCCATCCCATGCAATAATCAAATAAAACATAAAAAAGTGAAAAACACCAAAAACACACAACATATTGGGTATCACAACATCCGTAACAACCCGTACAATAAAATAAAATTGTCACTGAACCCGTACAATAAACGTCATAAGAAAAAAAAATTCACAAAAATTATGAAATTGTCACATCTGACCTCATAAAAAATGCATAAAAAGTGATCAAAAAGTAAAATTTACTCCACCATGATACCAAAAAAGAGTACATCTTGTCCTGCAAAAAATAAGCTCTAAAATAGCTCTGTAAAAAAAAAATATAAATGTTCTGCCCATTGTTACATGGCAATGAAAAAAACAAGCAAATTTCTCACAAAAGTAGTTCTAAAAATCCTAAAAACCATAAACAAGAATTAATTCTGATTTGTTTTAACCCCTCCACACTCTGCGACGGATATATCTGCCGCAGAGCTATGAAGGATTATGAAGAGGGCTCACGGGCTGAGCCCTCTTCATACAGAGATGGGTTTTGCTGCATATTGCAGCAGAGACCCATCACCCATAGTCGGTGCTTGCACTGATCGCGGGTGTTAACCTCTTCTCTGCCTCCGGCAAAGTTGCCAGCAGCATTTAAAATGTGGCGGCACATGGGCGCTGCCATGTTTCTTCAGATCGTCTCTCACCCGAACGTCATCGGGGGGCGGCGATCGGCTGCCATGACAGCCTCGGGTCTTCCTCAGACCCTAGGCTGCATGGTACCCTGAGATTCGTTACAATGAGCCACATATGCAAAAACGCCATATACTGCAATACACTAGTATTACAGTATACGGTAGCAACAATCTGACCATCTAGGGTTAATGTACCCTAGAGGGTCTAAGAAATAGTGGGGAAAAAAAAAAGTTTAAAAAATGTATAAAATATTAAAAATTCAAATCACCCCCCTTTCCCTAGAACTGATATAAAACATAATGAACAGTTAAAATCACAAACACATAAGGTATCACCGCGTCCCAAAATGCCCGATCTATCAAAATATTAAATTGGTTATTGCCGACGGTGATCTCCAAATTGGGAAATGGCACCTAAATGTCCGATGCGACTTTTACACCTTTTTACATGACATAAAAATGTAATAAAAAGTGATCAAAATGTCGCACACTCCTCAAAATGGTAGCAATGAAAAGGTTCGCTCATTTTGCAAATGATTACATATCACACAGCTCCATACACCAAAGTATGAAAAAGTTATTAGCTTCAGAAGATAGCAAACATTTTTTTGAATTTTTCGTACACATTCGTTTAATTTTTGAAAATGTATGTAAAACACAATAAAACCTATATACTGTATATACTTGAGTATAATCCGACCCAAGTATAAGCCGGGACCCCTAATTTTACCACCAAAAACTGGGAAAACCCGAGTATAAGCCGAGGGTGTAGTATACAGGCAGCCAGCCCCCATGTAGTATACAGGCAGCCAGCCCCCATGTAGTATACAGCCAGCAAGCCCCCTGTAGTATACAGCCAGCCAGCCTCCTGTAGTATACAGCCAGCCAGCCTCCTGTAGTATACAGCCAGCCAGCCCCCTGTAGTATACAGCCAGCCCCCAGTAGTATACAGCCAGCCAGCCCCCAGTAGTATACAGCCAGCCTGCCCCATGTAGTATACAGCCAGCCTGCCCCCATGTAGTATACAGCCAGCCTGCCCCCATGTAGTATACAGCCTGCCCCCATGTAGTATACAGCCTGCCCCCATGTAGTATACAGCCTGCCCCCATGTAGTATACAGCCTGCACCCATGTAGTATACAGCCTGCCCCCAAGAAGTATACAGCCTGCCCCCAAGAAGTATACAGCCTGCCCCCAAGACGTATACAGCCTGCCCCCAAGACGTATACAGCCTGCCCCAAGTAGCATACAGCCTGCCCCAACAAGTATACAGCCTACCCCCAGTAAGCCAACCGAATAATAAAAAAACAAAACTTAATACTCACCCTCCGACGATACTCACCTTTGATGCATAGAGTCGGCTCCAGGATCCTCGGCGGCGGCTCCTGGATCCTCGACCACTGCATCATATTGTGCGCCCGCCGGCAGATCGCAAGGATGCGACTGCCGGCTAGTGAAGAAAGAAGAGAGAAACCGCCGCCGAGGATCCGGGTGCCGGAGGGTGAGTATTAATTTTTTTTTTAAATTGACTCTTGTATAAGCCGAGGTTAGGTTTTTCAGCACACCAAGAAAGAGTTAATGAAATCTGATCATTTCTGAGGGGTTCAATAGCTAATTATCTACCTGAAAAGTGGAACTCATCCACGAAAAAAATAATCCCCCATAAGTCCAAATATCAAAAAATAAACATTTTGTAGCCTGGAAAATGTGACAATGCAAATCTGCTCTGAATGGTGCTCCTTCTGCCCGGCCCTGCGCCCCTACAGCAGTTTACCACCACATATGGAAATTGGGTATCAAACTTTGTGGGTTTTTCATCATTTAATACTTTGTGACGGTTTAATCTTTGGCCAAAACTAATATATTGTCTAAAAAAAAAATTTTTCGCTTGTAAATTACACCTCCATTT
Source organism: Engystomops pustulosus (assembly GCF_040894005.1). Lineage (NCBI taxonomy): Eukaryota > Metazoa > Chordata > Amphibia > Anura > Leptodactylidae > Engystomops > Engystomops pustulosus. The sequence continues at coordinate 207,137,740 of NC_092411.1, read as the reverse complement.
AATTTGAACCCCTGTGAAACATCTAAAGGGTTAACACACTTCTTAAAGTTGATTTTTCACACATTGAGGGTTGTAGTTTCTAAAATGGCATGATTTATGAGGTTTTACTGCTGTCTAGGCCTCTGAAAGTCACAATCTCAAAATTCCCTGGATATGTTAAAGCCTTGCAAAGTTATTATCTCCTATAATGATACAGGGCAAATTTTAAAAATCAGGCACGGTCCTAAAGGTCTAAAATGGCTAAGACCTGAAGGGGTTAAACTCTACCAACCTGTTGTTTATGATGATGACAAAATTACAACGATGTATGGGCGTATATCTTTTTTTGTTTTTTTACGGCATTCACTGAGTGGGTCCAATAATGTTTCTGATTTATTGTTCTGATTGCTAAAGACCAAATATATGTGTGTGTGTGTGGGGGGGGGGTGTTCTGATTTAGTGTATTTTTTGTACTTTATTATATGTCTATATGAAATGGTAGTGTTTATGGGACTTTCACTTTATTTTTATTTATTCTTTTGACAGTTTGGCGCAAACAAGTGTTGAGCTTGTAGCATTTCTACAGCATTGCAGTGAGTTATGTAACTGTGCATGCTCAGTGAGTTACAGTCAGGTCCTGCAGTCTCAGAGCGATGTGGTGCAATCCACATCGGAAGCCCCTTACACGTCGCGGTCATTCAGTGGAATCTCCGATCGCGGGTGTTACATCAGGATGTCAGCTGCAATATGCAGCTGGCACTCTTTTCTGTATTGTTGTATTGATTGTTTGTGAGCCAGCATCATAATATGCCCCATAATAGTATGGCGCTGGTCAGAACGTACCTTCCCTTCATGTTGGGAATAGGTAATGGGAAATATGACAGCTTATTTTTGACACATTTTTAGTTATTTATGTGCTAATTCTATAAATAAAAATAAAGAGTTAAATTCTAATATGTTTTGAAATAAATTAAGTAAAATGGTTATGATATGTAAAGATATTCCAAAGATCAGCATTTAAAGATGAACAAAACAGAACTGCAAAAATTGACCTGGATATACTGGAACCAATGACCCCTGGACTAAAGTATATAATAAATCTGTTCACGCCAAGTTTTGATATTAATTTATAATATCTTGTGATAATGCTGCATCAGATACTAAATATCTAAGCAGAAATTGATCTATAAAACCGCTACCAGTGTGTTTGCAAATTGGTTAACACCTTCCAATTCATGTTTCTTTCATGATCCTGCGATTTGGCATAACCCAAAAAATGTATTTTGAATTGAGATGTGACTTGGTTGTACAAAATCTTGGAGGTGAAGAGTGTAGCAGGGAAGTCAATCTTGCATTGCCGAAGGGACCACATAAACTAGCTTTCCTGAAGACTGCTGACGTCATTCACATTAGAGGGAGTGTTCTTTGGCGGGAGAGCTTGACTTCAGCTTTAAACTCTCTGTTAACATGACTTCATACAGTCATTTTACTTCTGACTTCAGGACATTGCCACAATAAAGGCAATAGTTTATTGAGTCCATTTTTGGTGACTGATTCCCTTAAATAATTACTAAACTCTGTGCATTGATGCAAACAATTAACATATAACCGCACCTCTCACATTGTATTATTTAGCTTTAATGTTACGGTATCTTTGTTTAGTGGTAAAGTGGGGAATATTAATGTTCTTTATTTAATAAGGAATATCATGTCTGGGCTATCAATCTCCCGGGCTTTCAAGGCATCAGGTGAAGTATCACATTAACAGAATTAAAAGTAGACACAATCTGTATTTCTATTACACCTAGGGATAAGAGGTACAAGACATATTGAAATTGCAAGATTTATCTACATCTCTTCCCAGAAAATTCAGGCCCCAGCTTGTCAGCTGCATTAGAGACATTTTATAGGACACCTATGTAATTTTGTGTAAAATTGAAGATGTGCGCTCACAGTACATCTTGCAAATTGCTCTTGCCAGCCAGGACTTGTCAAAGGCTGAACCCATTTATCGGTTTCCTGAAGAGACCATAAAGCACAGTAAGTAATCTGGCCCTAGGGTTACATATGTGTAAGTCACTAGCAATGTGCTCAGCTGTAGGCAAGAGTAGCACTTGGCAAATACTCCAACCAAGCATTCCTCCAGGCAACATTGTTACATTGTGCTAACTTCAGCAGAGATAATAATAGAAAATAAAATGACATCAAGTATTGCACAGTTTATTATTGATATTCATGTATAAGTAGACCTTAAAGTGAAACCAAGTGTCAGAATTGAAATTTAAAAATATTAGTGTAGATTTGAGTGCTGTAGTAGAAAACAATAGCTTAAACAACATGCGTTACATTCTTCTCCATTGGCTGTGTGTAGAAAATATGTATTATACATATGACATGCGACCGCTCAGGGCGCCGACCAAACAGCACATAAGGAGGGGGGTTGCTGGACAGGTGAAAAAGACACACTGCAAGAGCTGTGCCTCTCTCCCTCTCTGGCTGCCAAAACCACCTACCAACTTTGATTTCCACTTGTTAGGAGCAGCAAGTTTTAACCACAGTTGTACTGGGGCAGGCTGCATTACCAGTAAAATGATGCAGCTCTGACTAGAGGCATTTTCAGCTATAGCTTTGTTCCATACAACTTCACTGGGCATTACATAAAACAGCTCTGTGGTGTTGTATACCTGAATGGGGGATGCACTTTTTCTAATCGTGGAGATGTCATCAGACAAGGATACATAAGGGAGTTGTCCAAACTAGGATTTATTGCAATGTTCAATATTTCCCATGTCATTAAGCCACAGTAAGCCATATATATATACGATGGCATTTATTAAAGGGTTTTGTCGGAATAGAATGGAGGTAAACCTCAAATAATTTACCTTAAAGAGCTTTTCCCATGAACGAAATTTTCAACTTTCAATCCCTTGTGATGTTAACACAATAAAGATAATTTCTAACCCATTACTTCACAATTTTAATCAGTTTTATTGCTGTTTTAGCTCCTATCACTCCCTAGGCTGCCAAGTGCAAAATGTCAATTTCAGCAGACACATTATGATCCATCTAGTTCTGTGAGCTGACATTGTGGTTAGATTATTAGGGTACAGGTCTATATACACTTCCATCTGGCTTCTGAACATTGTACTAACACACTCACACATAGAGAGATGATACAGATCAGAGATGACATGAGGAGATAAATGAGATGTCTATTACACACAATGTCAGCTCTCCTAACATCTCTGCTATTCCACAACACAATAGCTCTATTATGCCTTTTTACTATGCCTCCCCAGATAAACAACGTAGCTGTCTGTAGCTTGAAGTACTTCTGATGCTGCTGCTGCTGGCAGGAATTGATTGTCTGTGTCTCAGTGTTCATTAGTCACTGAGCTCTGTTCTGGACTGCAGGGGGCAGGGCTAGAGTGCAGAGAGAGAGAAACTCTTCAGCACAGCATTGCACAGAAATCAAAGATGGAGTCCCCAGCCTTAAAGGGGTATTCTTGGGCATTCACATTCAGTTTTATTAATCTGATATATATATATATATATATATTTCTTCAATTAGATGTTATTTAAAAAAATTTACCCGTGAGAAGATAATTTCTCATAAATGTAGTTATATTGTCCCTTAGGAACAAGACTGCGTCCTTGGATCATTGGATACCTCTGCTGGAGTGATTGCACAAAGACACAAAGGGTGTTTGTATATGAAATGTCTGGGAGTTACTGCAGGTCCCACAGCCATTCTGTGGTAATGAACGCTGAAACCAGGTGGTCAGGCAGGACTCAATACAGCATGTCTGGCCACTGCTGCAAAAATGTGAAGTGGTCGTATCCGAGGAAGCTACAATTATGCAAAATTATCTTCAAACATTTTTTTTTTTAATAACATCCAATTGAAGAAATGTTTACCTATGGCAAAGGAATTAAATGTAAATGCCCAGATGGGAATAACCCTTTAAGTCAGAAGTTACAGGGTCGTGTCTAGTGGCAACTGAAATTGTGTTCACCAGGACTGATAGAGACAGGTTGGACTTGTATCTGTGAAATGCTGTATTTTGTTAATAACTGTGAATAAGAGAATGTGTTATTTTGTTATCCTGAGTACATTTAAGAAACTTGTCTTCGTGGGAATACCCCTTTAAGGTAGATGGTTCTGTGCATTGAGTTCCTGCCACACAATGTTATTTCTTATTGCATTATAATAACAAGCAAGGAGTTTGGCAAACCAGTGTTAGACTTTCATACTGTGAAAAGCAGGGCTTCCACATGCATGGGGATGTTTAACCCCTTAATGACCAGGCCTATTGCACTATTGCATATTGTACTTTGTAGTGATGATATTTAATATGCCATGCCGTGTAATGGGAAGCAGGAAAAAAATTCCAAATGCAGTGAAATTTTTGAAAAAAAGCATTTGCACCGTTTTCTTTTGGCTTGGATTTTACGGTTTTCACTGTACACCCCAAATGACTACTCTATTCTTTGGGTCAGTACGATCACGGGGATACCAAATTTGTATAGGTTTTTTTATAATGTTTTCATAAATTTACAAAAATTAAAACCTCCTTTACAAACAAAAATAATCTTCATTTTGCCATATTCTGGCGCTAATAAGTTTTTCATACTTCGGAGCAGTGTGTGGTGTGATTTTTTACAATTTTTGGTGGTGTTTTCACTGCTACAATTTTTAGGACGGTATGGCCTATTAATCACTTTTTATGCATTTTTTAATACTTTTCAAAATGGCAAAAAAGTGGCATTTTCGACTTTGGGCGCTATTTTCTGTTACAGGGTTAAAGAACGGGAAAACAGTTATTATATTTTGATAGATCTGACATTTTGGAACAATCATTTTTATGGCTTTTACTGTTTTATTTATATCAGTTCTAGGGAAAGGGGATGATTTCAATTTTTAGGGTTTTTTATTTAATTTTTTAAAACTTTTTTTATTTTTTACTATTTTTCAGACTCCCTAGGGTACTTTAACCCTAGGTTCTCTGATTGATCCCTCCATATACTGCCATACTACAGAGAGTTTGCACATAGCCTAATACATTACAGTGTCGGGTTTGTGATAGCAAATGGATCGCTGCTCCCCAATGACACCGGAGCCAAGATGGCGGATGTTACCGGTAAGTGTTTGCTGCTACATGCAGCAAACACCGGCTATGGAGGAGGCTCAGCCCGTGAGTCTTCTCCAATCACCCCCAGCCGACGCGTGACGCATCTGTAAGGGATTAAGTGATGCATATACAGTAGTAATAAGGCTTTTTATCACCATTATGATACAATAACCAAGTTATTTATTTTCAACAAAAATGTACTGAATAATATTTGTTTAATGAGTCTATGAATTCGTTCTTAGAAACAGTTTCACCTCCATCAGATCCTCCTTCATAGATTACCTAATTATTTTAAGGCTAAAGAACGGCCTCTCTACACTGACTTGGGTTGGTGGCAATGCATTAACCACATGGGTAACATCTGAATTTCTGAATGTAGAGGAATTGCCTCATGATCAGTAAGTTTTGAAGAACGGCAGAATGTTTTTCCCTACAGCAACAATTTGCCTTCTCTATGTCATCCAAGTACTTTTCATAATTAAACTCCTCATGTGATGAGGCTGAAGATATTGTAGCAGCAGCACCAGTAACAGTGATAAACCCAATTCCTCTTGGCTCTTTGCCATCCTCCAGCCCACTCATCCTCACTGCTAGCTTCTTTTGCTTTGGTAAGCTGTTGATCATCCAACAATATATGATGACTTAGGCCCACATAAACAGCTACCAAAAGAATTTTATTTTCTAATAGGTGTGTCATTCTCTGTTTCATTGAAGCAACAATGTCATCTGTGGTTAAACCTCTTCTTTGGGATAGGAAAAACAGCAAGTTCTTCCATTTATTTATGAAAATTCCAGGAGTTAAATCTTCAGTTTGAAGTTTTTTAGTCATTGTAAATGGGTGATGAAGCAATTCCTTTAATAGTGCCCATTTATATTTGTCAGGCTCCAGGGGTAGTGGACCCACTGGACCACCACGGAGGATGACATAAGCCGATACCTGGGACCGGAATCGAAGTGGTGCCCGGTTTTCATCAGAGTCCACCGCAGATTGGACTTGCTGTGGCGTGGTACCACCAGGTCGTTCCACAGGTGCGACTTTTTCCGCAGTGGCAGCCAAGGCGAGGTGCACAGACGTAAGGCAGGATCGTAGCCGGGGATAGGTAGGAGGTCAGGACGGGCAGCACTGGATCAGAGTTGGGGGACGTAGCAACAAGTCAAGGCAAGCAGCAGAGGAGCGTAGTCAGGAACGTAGTCAGAAACAGGGGCACAACGGGAAAACACACTAACAGCAAAGGGCATGGGAACAAAGCTTTCTCTAGGACACAAGGCACGAAGATCCGGCAGGGTGTGCAGGGAGAGGCTGGAATTTAGAGGATTCTTGGAAGAGGCCAGTGCCAATTAACGGTGCTCTGGTAAGTTGTGCAGGCGCTATCGGGCAGAGAGGGGCACGGGTGAGCCCGCGACCCGAGATATGGGTCAAGTGTGCATCCGTGACAGTAAAAAATGTAGTGTTACCTTAGGGTTGGCCATGTCTACAAGAATGGGTTTCTGCAATCACATTAAATAGGTAAAACCCCACCAAGTGCATCTACAAGGTCTACATTTGCTCCTTTCCCAGCACATCTCTTTAAGATGGTATCAATTTTAGGGGTTCTGTCAGCAATAACCAATTTCCCCATCTTATTAATGAGCGTTCCAGCATGTCCCTCTTGCAGACTATCCTTTATTGCGAGCTGCAGTGTGTGCACAACACAGCACATGTGATGAATTTGAGAAAGTTTTGAAGCAACTTCAACATGATCAAATCTTAATTAAAGGATCATATTGTTGTTCTGTTATCTGTATTTTCCTCTGTTACAGGAATAGTTTTCTTCTAGCTGTTGTTCACCCTCATCATTATCCTCATTCATCTGTTTCATTGTCATTACTTGTCATGTTTAATGCATTGTCAGTAACAATACAAGAGCCTGTTCTTTTTTGAGTTCATAATCTTGCAGAACTTTTTCCACTAAGGACTAGAGAAACGGACTGGGCGATGAGCTTTAGTATCACAGTCTAGCAGTGATAAAATGAAGGCTTGGCTTCTACACATATAGAATTTTCACATGTGTGTGTTTCTACATTTATAAATTTGAAAAAAGTTGTCCCCTTATGTTCTCTGTATAGTGTATAGAGCAGAGCAGCTAACCTCTACAAACATGAATTCAGAGGAAAGCAAACTAAAACATAAAACAGCATACAGAAAGATGCCTTAATCCAATTTTACTTTAATCCTGGTTGTCAGGTCACTCTACCAGTGCTAAAATGAGTACACACATTCCAAGTGCTTGTTTATTGTGATCTATAAGGGAGGGGCTTTACTACTGAGCATGAGCAAAGAGTACATCCACATTTATCTCAACCTAAAGCCTGCATCCTTAGATCAGGATTATAACAGACAGTTATTGGACAGTCTAGAAATTCCCCAATTTTTATGAATTAAATATTCAGCACATACTGCTTTGAAATTGTAATTGTAAGAATATATTACATATATTTGGAGTTGATCCATTTTATTCCCACTCAGACTACTCCAAAATGGTCTCTGACTCCAGAGCCATGCTGAAAAGTCAGCACATATGGCTGATCATGACGTGAAAGAACTATTTCACAATAGGGGATCATTTGTGCTTGAGCCCGATATGGCCAGTTACAAGAAATGTTGGAGCCATTGAAGACTAAAATGCTAAGACATCTGACCAAATAATAGTTAATTAAATGATCATTTAGCCATTAATACCTGTCTTATATATGGCTACCTTTAGCAAGATCGGTATGGTACTTGTCTTAAAAATTCAGACAGAAATGTTCGTTTTAGGGAATAATTTGACTTCTCATTTTATATAACATACCCCTTTGTCATATTCTACTATCTAGAAAGGAAAGAGAAAGCATCAGGTAACTGAAAGTCAATGGGACTATTCTTTAATAGTAGAATGCAATTAAAACTAGTTGGCTTCTCTAGATAAATCGCATCCGGAAATTTTGATAGGGTGGTAAAGGAGATTACTCTTTTCCTTTTCAAGGTAATAGCAGATGTATTGGCTTTTACCCAGCAATGTTACCAATCCACACTTTCAGTACCAGCAAAAGGCCAGATACAGAACAATGGGACAGTTACTGTGTGTTAGAGAGGCAGAGATCTAATATGTTAGAATCAGCTTGTATTTCCTGTTTCTTGTACTACACAATTAAGACAGCAAGACCTTGTTATAGAAGTGGTGAGTAACAGAGGTTTATTATTTTTAAAGCCCCCCTTCCCCAGCCACATATAACAAAATATTTTATTCCTGTTAAAGCCATTTTAATTTCATGACCTGATGATCTGATGGAGGATTTTCATACTTAAAAGGGTAAATGCTTCCATATACTGTAATTACTGTCAATACTTGAGTATAAGCCGACCCAAGTATAAGCCGAGACCACCAATTTTAACACAAACTGGAAAAACCTATTGACTCGAGTATAAGCCGAGGGTGGTAAATGCATTGGTCACAGCCTCTGCAGTATATAGCCAGCAAGCTCCCAGTAGTATACAGCCTGCCAGCCTCCTGTAGTATAAAGCCTGCCAGCCCCTGTAGTATACAGCCAGACCCCTGTAGTATACAGCCTGCCAGCCCATGTAATACATATATATATATATATATATATATATACTGCCAGTCCTCTGTTTTATACAGCCTGCCAGCCCCCTGTAGTATACAGCCAGCCCCCATTATATAATATGTAGCCTGCCAGCCCGTAAAAAAAAGAAACTCGGTAGTCACCATTCCGACAGCCCGGGCAGCTCTGCTTCCATCTTCATGTTCGCTGCGGGTCAGCGCCAGCACCTCTTCTTTCTTCAAGCCGGCGACAGGACTGCAACGTCTCCATGCGCATGGCACGGACGGTGCACTCTGTGATGTCAGCAGCTTATTTTTTTATATACCCGAGTATAAGCTGGGTGGGGAATTTGCAGCACAAAACTCGAGTACAGGCAGTCCCCATGTTAAGTACAAGATAGGTTCTGTAGGATTGTTCTTAAAGGAAACCTACCACTTGTAGTGGCAGGTTTCTGATGGAAATACCGGGCACCAGCTCAGGGTGAGCTGGTGCCGGAGCTTATTTTCGTTAGTGTTTTAAACCGTGGTATCGCGGTTTAAAACACTTTTTAAACTTTATAGCCGGCGCAGACAGGTACGCGCTCGGCGCTTACCGTGCACGCGGCTACATAGGAAGTGAATGAGAGCCGCGCGCATGGTAAGCGCCGAGCGCGTACCTGCCTGCGCCGGCTATAAAGTTTAAAAAGTGTTTTAAACCGCGATACCGCGGTTTAAAACACTAACGAAAATAAGCTCCGGCACCAGCTCACCCTGAGCTGGTGCCCGGTATTTCCATCAGAAACCTGCCACTTCAAGTGGTAGGTTTCCTTTAAGTTGAATTTGTATGTAAGTTGGAACTGTATACTTTATAATTGTAACCCCAGTCAAAATTTTTTTGCTCTCTGTGACAATTGGATTTTAAAAATGTTGGGTTGTCATAAGAACCAGTATTAACAATAAAGCTTAATTACAGACACCTGTGATAACTGCTACAGGGGATCACTGTGGCCTAGGACGAAAGTACAGTAAATTACCAAGAGGTAATTGTAACTAGGGGTCGTATGTAAGTCAGGTGTTCTCAAGTAGGGGACAGCCTGTATATACGGTATTTCTACTTTATTTAAATTTAAAATTCAATTAGAAATTGAATGTGATCCTTCCTGTATTCAAAGGAAACAACATTAAAAATTAGGCCGGAACAAGAAAAAAAAAAAAAAAAAGAAAGGAACAACTTCTTTAATAATTGGCCTATCTGGACACAGGAATTCACTTCCATTTTCCAAGTTGATTCCGTGACTGAGAAAGCCACTCATTGAATGAAGTAGGTCACATGACCCCTGGAACTACTCAATCCAAGTGTTACCGTTTGGAATATTGAAATCCCGCCATGGTCTTATGCCAAATGATAATTAAATGTAAGATGTATTCTCAAAGTATATTTTCTATGTACCTTAACTATCTCACCACAGCTTTAATCGAGGACATATACCGGGTAGTATCAATATGCCATTTGGCTCTGCTTTCACTGCAGATGGAGAGCTGGTGCCAGGTCCTGCTAGTGCCACGCTTCAGAGTTTTAAAGGCAAAGTTATTGTGTCTGTTGGGCATGTGTCAACAAATGCAGCAGAGGTAAGTCTAGAAATGTCTTCAACCCATTCTAAGGTAAAATATATTTATTTTCTGTCATGAAATGCTAATAATATTGGCAGAAAATGCATGACGTAAAATGTAAATATACTTTTTTAATGATAATGCAGATGTACCATTCTCTGTTAATTACTGTGGAGGTGTTGTGTGTTGGACCTCTAAGAATCTGATATTGAGCACCTGTTTCATGGTTATGTTATCAATATTTTTAACCTGGAAAACCCCTGTATGAATTTTCACAATGCATTACATGCATACAGAATAATTGGTCATCTAAAGTTTTTTTCACAATTCTTCACTCTCCACGTCAACATACATGATTGTGTTTTTCTAGCTCATAAAACAGCCATAAATTTATAGAGCTCCACATGAGACATCAGTATACCAAATGTAATATAACCCTCAACCTTCCTGTGTTATGACAAGATAATGACACTACATAAAGCATAGAATGTGTTATGGGAAGTTAAGGTACCCCAAACAAACGACAGCATCCGGCAGGCACAGGAGAGCTCTGGATCATCCTAAATGTTTTAATTTTCAGTCAATCGCTAAAAGAGACTAATGTGATTTTGTTTTGAGCGATGTCAGCATGAAGGAATTCTGCAAGGAGCCTTCAGGTATTCATTTTGTGTTCATAACATGTAGTCAAGTATTGCAGTTCTAATCCTCTGCTTTCTCATGATCCTGGAACATTTTCTTGTCAGATTAAACAGAGAATTAGGCAGCTGTACAAATTATATTAGCAGGCAATAAGTCTCCACTACTAGCTTCTATGCATGCCATTCAGCACTGATGAGGGCAAGAACCCTGAAACCTCTCTACAGATGACTATTTTGTCATCAGACCCCCTTTTTCTGGCTCCTCTCATGTCCCCATAGACAATAGTGAACACATGGTCAAAGAGTTTTTATAGTAAAAAAAGATAAGTTAGATCAAAGTTTACCTTTCTGTAGGTAGAGCTGTGTCCCTAGTCCCGTGGGAGTGGCCAGTGAGTGCGGAAACAATGGGGGGAGAAGATATGGGAAGTTTTTTAATTTGAAATGGATGCATAACGATCAGTTTCCCGTGGGTGGGGGAAACCACTTCTCACTGATCACTCCCATGGGAATACAGAATATTATACAGAAAGGTACACTTTGATCCATTTTTTTTTTTTTCGGAAAAAGCCATTTTTACTATAAAAACTCTTTGCCATGGGGGAGCTAGAAAAGGGCTACTGATGACAGGTTCCCTTGAAGCTGGTATGAGTTTTATTTGCAGACCATTAGCACAACCGTTTCTTCTGACCCTGGCATAGATCTAGCTATTTTGGTATTCATGTATCTGCTTTTGAAAAGGAACAAATCACTATGAAGACCGCATGAATAAGAGAAGTCAATTGTTTTGCAATTCTTTAAGTGAAACCATATTTTGAAATTCTTTTAAATATTACAAAACTGCTTTATAATTTGAGAAAAGCGGGTTACCAATTCTATGAAGATTGTGGTTATATTGGTGTGCTACCCCATTTTCTCCTAAAGTTTACACATATATGTATGCACAATATTGAGATCTTGGTACTGTTCAAGCAAGCACGTATTCTTTTTTACATTTTATTTCCACAAAAATTCAACAGAAACCAGAGATTCTACAACTTGTATGGAAATCAACAACCACCTTCACTCTGATAAATTGTAATCAGTGCTTTGCTTGGCCATCCCCCAGACCCCATCGGCCCACACATATATTAAGCATTTCAAGACTACTGCTTGGAGGTAGTGCATGTAAAATCTAAAACATGAAACGTTCTTGTACACATGATAAGAAAACAGCTGAAGTATGTTATCAGATGTCAATTCCACGCTCTTTCCAAAAATAGCAGTCAAACAAACATTTTTTATCAACCACACAAATAACAAATCTGTATTCCATTAGCTGTATGAAGAATCTTTAGCATATGGTGCTGTACTACAGGTTTAGGAACATGCAGCCAACACTACTGGCTTTCTGAAGACAACGATGTGCTGAGAAGAGGTTCCAGAGCTCTCATTCTGCCTATACACAAAGGGACTAAATTTATCCTATATTAAGGAACTTCAAAGAGCAACCCAGGCAAAATGGTTACTATGTTATGACATCTTTCAATCCCTTGTCAGACTTGCATTAGGTGCATGCATTTCACACTGATTTTCAATTTAATGAATATTTCAGTCTCAATAATTTATGGCATATTTACAGTGTATAACATCCCTGCTCTATAGGTTTATTGCTCTATATCAAGCTAACTAATATGTGGATCCTACTGGAACTATTATGAGGTCAAGGCTCTGTTCCCAATAGAAGTTATAATGATTTGATAGATCAGTTATCAGTTATATCATGGCTAGGAAAGTTTTAAAAAAAACCTGAAAACTTTGCAGTGCAGAATTTCTAAATGGAAGTATAAAATGCACCTGTTATCAGGAAACTCATGTATAAAATAAAAATTCTGTCAACAGTCAAACTGATAGACTGAAGACTATTGCTTGTTGGAACATTTTTTTTCCAAAGCACATAGTAATAAAACAATCTGATATATGCACTCTGTGTTATGTGTAGCCAATGCAAGCAGGTTGTGGATTAATAATATAATATTACAAGTATGTTTGTTTATCAAGATTTAGGAACTGTATATTAAAAACTTTTTTTTTTTGCATTTTTTACACAAAACTATTTAACATCAAAGAAGATTATTTTTTTTCTTGGCTTAACATTCTACAGCCATACAGATTAAAAGTAATTACAAAACAGGTCCAACTGGTCATTTGCCCTGTTAAAGGAAACCTACCAGTTAGAATGGTAGGGGTAAGCTGTAAATACTGAGCACCAGCTCAGGGTGAGCTGGTGCTTACTTTCGTTAGTGTTATTAACCGCTGCATCACGTTTAAACACTTTTTAAAGTTTATAGCTGTAGCTGCTTCGGAGCTGCGCGCGACCGTGCGCGCGCGACGTCTCCGGCACTTCCTATGTAGTCTTGCGCACGCAGCGCCGAAGCAGCTACAGCTATAAACTTTAAAAAGTGTTTAAACCGCGATACAGCGGTTAATAACACTAATGAAAGTAAGCACCGGCACCAGCTCACCCTGAGCTGGTGCTCGGTATTTACAGCTTACCCCTACCATTTGAACTGGTAGGTTTCCTTTAAGGCAGAATACGTACCCCTGATAAGTCCAGCAGAGGGATGAAGCATGATATGGAAGCAGCCTACCTCATGTGTGATCTGTACTTTATAGAAATTTCTCTTTGTTTAATTCCTTGCTCTGGTCTTAATGGAAGCAAGATGACTGGAGAAAAGCAGTGCTATTTATAGTCCTTGTGAAAATAATTTCTTAATGCTCTGTTATCTACTACTGTCAAGCACATTACAAGCCTTGTTTGTGGGAATAAGGAGAGTGTTTTTCTGAGGATCGTGCCTTCCCTAACGTATATATGTGCGGCTAGCCAAGAGAAATCCTAGCTCAGTTCTCTTCTCACAGCTATGGCTCCTCGGTCACTGACTTCATGACCGATCTACTGGAGACAATCTAAAGTGTTTTCTGTCTCTTTGTGGAAACTGCATAAAGTCATTGTAGTGTTAGTCTTGCAAGTTATGTTTCACAGGGTTCAGTGAATTAATTTACGCTCCATTGATTGTGTATTATACTTTCTGGAAGATCTGGTTAGAATCTGATTAGATTTGGGCAACTGCAGAATGAGAACAGTTCCCAGTTAGCTTTGTTTTTTGATCATCTTAATGTCTAGCCAATACATGATTGACATCTGTAACTGAATGTAGTCAACTGATGACATGCGAATAGAGATTTCTTCTTGTGTATGACGGTCAATAGGAGAGTTACATATATCCCATTGGATTAATCACTCTGTGATGTCAGCAGCGGATTACACAGTTGTGCGACGGACTGAAGAAAGAAGAGGAGCTGCCGCGAACATAAAGATAGAAGGGGAACTGCCACGAACGTGAAGATAGAAGAGGAGCTGTCCGGGCCGCCGGAATGGAGAGAACGGAGTTTGGGTTTTTTTTATGGACTGGCTATATACTAGAGGTGGCTGGTGACTATATTCTACAGGGGGGTGGCAGGCTATACACTACAGGGGCCTGGCAGGCTGTATACTACAGGGGAACATGCAGGATATATACTACAGGGGGCTGGCAGGCTATATACTACAGGGGGCTGGTTATACAGTCATGACCATAAGTTTAGAGAATGATACAAATGTTAATTTTTACAATGTCTACTGCATCATGTTTTATAATGGCAATTAGCATGTGCAGTCATCATTGCACTGCACAAAACTGGCCCTACAGGGAAAGTGTTTCAGCTTCGGGATCGGGCTAACAGCAGTGCAGAGCTTGCTCAGGAATGGCAGCAGGCAGGTATGAGTGCATTTGCACGCACTGTGAGGCGGTGACTCTTAAAGCAACGCCTGGTATCAAGGAGGGCAGCAAAGGAGCCAATTCTATTCAGAAAAAACATCAGGGACAGACTGATATTCTGCAAAAGGTACAGGGAGTGGACTGCTGAGGACTGGGGAAAGTCATTTTCTCTGATCAATCCCCTTTCCGAGTGTTTGGAACATCTGGAAAACAGCTTGTTCGGAGAAGACAAGGTGAGCGATACCACCAGTCTTGTCTCATGCCAACTGTAAAGCATCCTGCAACCATTCATGTGTGGGGTTGCTTCTCAACCAAGGCAATCGGCTCTCACAGTCTTGCCTAAAAACACATCCATGAATAAAGAATGGTACCAGAATGTCCTCCAAGAACAACTTCTCCCGACCGTCCAAGGGCAGTTTGGTGATCAACAATGCCTTTTCCAGCATGATGGAGCACCTTGCCATAAAGCAAAGGTGATAACTAAATGGCTCAGGTAACAAAACATGGCCTGGAAACTCACCAGATCTTAATCCCATTGAGAAAACCACACAAAAACCTTGTGACAAAAACATTGTGACAAAATGCAAGCATTGATTGTGCAAGAATGGACTGCAATCAGTTAGGATTTGGTCCAGAAGTTGATTGATATCTGTCAGGGGGAATTGCAGAGGTCCTGAAGAAGAAGGGTCAACACTGCAAATATTGACTTGCTGCGTTAACTCGTTCTAACTGTCAATAAAAGCTTTTGTTACTCATAATATGATTGCATTTGTATTTCTGTATGTGATAAAAACATCTGACAAACACACATACAAACCAGAGAGCAACAGATCATGTGAAAATTTAATATTAGTGTCATTCTCAAAACTTATGGCCATGACTATATATTGGGGTTGGCAAGCTATATACTAAAGGGGGCTGGTGACTATATACTACAGGGGCTGGCAGGCTATATACTACAGGGGGCTGGCTGGCTATATACTACAGGGGCTGGCACGCTATATACTACAGGGGCTGGCTGGCTATATACTGGGCCTGTGACCAATGCATTTCCCACCCTTGGCTTATACTCGAGTCAATAGGTTTTTCCAGTTTTTTTGTGTTAAATTAGGGGTCTCGGCTTATACCCGGGTCGGCTTATACTCAAGTATATGTACGGTAAGTAGGATGCTCATCAGGTTACTTCAGTGAAGTTTTTGTGACACTGAAAGGGAAGGCACAACGGGCATCCAGTATTTTCATAATACAGTTTTATTTCTGTGGAGGTGAAGATTCTACCTCTACTTTTGCATTATTCCCATTAATAAGGATCCACACTACCTACTAATCAGAAAATACTTTACTGTTAATAGCCACATGCTACTTTTCAGCATATTAGGGCACATTTACTTCCCTGTCTGACGAAGTTCCCGAAAGTGCATTGTCCGACGAGAATGCACTCTGACGTGATTCACTACGATCAGGCGCCCAATATCCTGCATGTGACGCTTCCCCACTCAGGTCCGAAGGAGTTCTTCTTCGTGGTGCATGTAAGTGCATTGTCTTGCGACACATTTTGAAAGTTACTCACAAAAAGGAACAGCACATCATAGAGGTATGTAAATGTATACTAAGGCCAAGTGCACCCCTGAGGATGTCACGGTAACGTGACGTAACGCGTGGGGTCTCCCACCCACACTCCTCCTTCTTCCCCCCGCCTGACCTACCTTATTTACTTTTATCTTTGTGTTCTGGGATTATACTGAACTTCTACCTGGTTCTCCTGTGAGGTATTGTACATAACAACATATTTTTTCCAGGACTTCCGATATATTCAGTGTAGAAGCAGGGGGTTACTAGAGGGACTTGGCGTTAGTGGTGTGGGTTGCTTCTGGGTTTGGGACTAGGTTCCCTCTCCCACTGGGAGTTATTGTGCCATTGTGACACATTTTTAATTGTTTTTATAATTGTGGTGTCTTTAATGTCATTTTTGATATATTTTTTTTTATTAAAGCATTCTTTGTATGGGCCAGTTTTGTGCATCCACTTTTTTTTTTCTTTTGTTTGCATATGACATTTTGAAAGTTAAATCCCGCACGGCACGCCCCCCAATTTCTGTTGTATGAAAGCCAGAGCAGCTGCACCAAAATTTGACCGTGTATGACACAATGCCAGCGCAGACCCCTGTTAAATACCTTTCATAGACGTGCGAAACCGGAAAACGCCGGAAAGTCCGATAAAGTGCATGCACGGACCCTTAGTAAATAAGCCCCATTGTGTGTGCTCTTATACACCATTTCAACCTAGTCTATAGAAATGTTGTCATATACTAAATAAGAGAAGAGGAATTGGACAATCTTTTGAACATGATTGAAAATGGGAATTTTCTATATTTTGTAAACTATTCCAAAAAGGCTTTTTTGGTTTTAGAGTGCTGCTTCATTTTGAAGCTGGATTCTCCATTACAAAGATATGCTCTAATACATCTGTCCTTTCCAGGGGCTGGTTTTTATTCACTAGTCAAGATTTCAGCCTTGATAAGAATTCTCAAAGCATTTGCTTGCTGCTGCACTGCTTGTGAACCTTGAGAGGCCAACACACTTTTCTCTCACCATGTCTGTAACGTTCTCATCTAAACCATGTAAAACCCAATCCCACTGTTCATATCTGGACCATTCAGAAGTTCTCCCTTTTCCAACATCTTCTACCCCACCAATGGTTGTAATATTCTGAGCATGTGGTAGCTGAAGAGTAAGGACAGCATGTTAATTGTATGTGCTAGAGTTATTGTGCAGTATTAAGCAGGGTAATGGGTGTTGTAGCACTGTATCTAAAAACTGAATCTGATGTCTATATCCTACAACCTTGTGTCCACATAAAATTTGGAGACTGGATTTGGCCCTTGTGCCTTTTGTTTGGAATTTGTGTACCTGAAAATGAGGGCCACAGTAAGTACCCTGGGGGAGATATAACAACATCATACACCGGGAGAGCTTTGAGCAGCATTTATCATGACTTGTAGGCAAGTTTTCTGGAATGGAAAAGTCGCCTTGTCAATGAATTAGCATGATTTTAATTTGAAGAGGCTATAAGACTATTTAGAGGGTCACAGAACACAGCTCATCGCAGCCCTGTTGGATTAGTAAAATCGCATCTGCAGGAAAAATGTGCGGATAAGAGGAATACCAGAGGAAATATTCCATGGTAAGCTACCCAAAGTTGCCTCCGACATATTCACTGATATATACGCAGATACATGTCGAATGATTCCATATGGCGCTTTGTGCAAAACAGCTACCAACAGATCCCGTGAGGGATGTTATTTGTGGACTTCTCATGTACACAGAGCAAGAGAAAAGGAGGAGTTAAAGTTTGCAGAACATGATATATCTATTTAGCTCGCTCCACCTTAGCCAACTTCGCTGGCTTTATCTTTTGGTGTCAAAGAATGGTAAGCGGGTGGTCATAAGGACCCCAGAAGATCTGAGCTTTGCATGAAAACAGTTAGGTATCGAACCAAAAGATGTTCCATCTTGGATGCCATTTCCTGACAACACCAGTCTCCCTGCACTGCTGACATCAGAATCATGGAAGGTTTTGAATAATAGTGCCAAGAAGGAGAAACAGAGAATCGTAAAGAGACTTTCTTTGGTGGTTAGTCAATTGAGAGAACGCCTGTTGTACATACGTTCATTAAAGGTTGGGTGAGATGAGCTCCCATAAACACAGACATATTGGGGCCCGATGATCCTGCAATCACTAAATATTCTGTTTGTTTGGCGCAGATCAGAGTAGGCCCCAGGTTCCTTGATTTTGTTTAACTCTTTCTCTATGAGAAATGGGACCAGGCAAGGATGCCCACTGTCACCCTTGCTCTACGTCCTGGTTATGGAACATCTGGCCATCGCTCTTCGTAGCAACCCCAGTGTACACGGTCTACAAATTGGCCCCATACAATACAAAACTGTGTTTTAGGCAGAAGACTTGCTCCTGTACATGTCCCAGCCCTGAGTCTCCCTCCCGTCTATCCTCGCAATGTTCTCAAGGTTCGGCCACCTAAGCAACTTCAAGGTAAACCTCACCAAGTCCGTATCTCAGAACGTCACTTTACCAGCCTCAGAGGTTGCACACTTAGGGTCTCAGTTCCCTTTTAAGTGGCACCAAACACACTTCAAATACTGATCTGTCCCTATTATACAGCCTAAACTATAAAACTATCCTGGACCATACTGTTAGAGATCTGGCCCGCTACCGCAGCGGTCACATATCGTGGTTCGGGCGTATTAACGTGTTAAAAATAGATGTGATGCCATGACTCTACTTATACAAGACCCTCCCAATCCATCCCCTGTACTCCTTTTTTACAGCTATCTGGGCGGCCTTTAGAAAGTTTATTTGGGGAGGCAAAAACTGCAGGATCAGCTTTGCCACCTTGTCATGCCTTAAAAGCTATGGAGGGGCGGCCCTGCCAGACCCTAAAATATACCATACTGCAGCCTTAATACAGCGACTACTAGACTAGCACTATCATGCCCAAACAAAACAATGGGTTCAACTAGAAATCGATCTAGCCCACCCCTCTTTAGGCTCCATATTATGGCTCATACCAACCCACAGAACTCCTGACATTTCACACTCGCTGTTCTTCTTCTACCTCTTTCAGGCTTGGGACACAAGCCACGTGGGGGACATTGGCAAGACTACTGGGACCCCTCACCCCAGCCACAGATACCTTTGTTGGGAGGCTACTAACAACGTTAGAATGGGCTGGGGAGTTGCTGACGCACAGTTTCCTTCCTGGGACGCACTGGGGGCCTCAAACTCCGACATGACACTGTCCTGGATGGAATACCAGCAATTGGCCTCCTTTGTTAGGGCTGACCCTGATCCCTCACGGTTCAGCCTCTCCCTTACAGAGTTTAAAGGCCTTTTTATTCTCCCATCCCAACCAGAGCATGCCATTTCTAGATTGTATATTACTGTAAAACTCATCCCCAGTTCAGCCAGGGTTTGTGGGAGCATGGCAATATGACCTGTCCATGATTCTGACAGATGATGAATGGGAGAAATCATTCCTCTTTGCTCATAAGATGCCCCTGCTGTGCGGTGCGGAGGTGGGTTCGATCCTGCATATATGGTGGAGTTGCTCTGTGTTCCAGCCCTTTTGGACCATGGTCTTTGACACCTATAGATCAGTCGGTTCCGGTCTCCCTGCAGCTGACGCTCCTCTCGGTCCTGCTGGGTTCCATCTCTTCGTGTAAGAAAGATCCGCTTCACCACTTCTTGGCGGATTCACGAACTGTAATACCAAGACACTGGAAGAGCCCCTACAATGGTGGAATGGCTACAGGAAATCCGGTTCATACAAAAGATTGAGGAGAGGGATGCAAGGGACTCTGCGGACCCTTTCCCACTTTCTTCTTACTTTTGGTTGTACTTTTGTTCTTACTCTTGGTCATAAAAGAGCCTCCCTTGACATTACTGTTTCCAACGACAGCTGTTTGTTGTCTGGACGATTGTTTTCATTATGATGAATATTTATTGTCGCATAATGTGATCTGTGTACTCTATGGCTCTTTCAATTAGGTCATGCATGACCAATGCATTGGGTGATTACTCTTGCTTTGTTTGTCCTTTGCTACTCAATAAATGCTGATTATACATAAATATTCTGTTTGTCTGATGGTGCAGCAGAAAGAATTTATTAAAAACATATATAGTCCTGAAACTCACATACCTTCTCCACACGATCCCAGTAGCACTGCCACGTCACTTATTTGATAAGCATGCAAAAATTGCTTTGCTCCTTTATATGGGCAAGTAAGAAATCCAGATTGTGCTACCAAATGCTGTTAGGAGTAAAGGAGGGCTTGGTCTGACTTTTACTCGATGGCCCAATTTCAGAGGTGGTCACGGCTGACCCAGAAAAAACCTGATAACTTGTGTGTTCAGCTGGAAACGTGGGGTATGCAACAACAAGATCTAAAAAATACACACACAGCCTTTACAAAAGGCTTGTTATTCGTGGAAAGTGGAAGTGGAAACTAATCGGGGAGCATATGGAGGCAATGCTGGTAGCATTGTTACGGTACCTTGAAAATACATCAAAGAGGCTGGAACCCTTTTTCTGGGAAGATAACCAGGGCATCTTAATTGGAGAATGGCTTGAATCCCAGGGAGGAGTCCAGAAGAAAGTGGATAAGCTTCAAAGGACCCTGGACTTTACATGGTTGGAAAAATGTGTTAAGAGACCTCCATCCTCAAAAGGGCTCTCAAAACAGATTTACAAGTATCTACTTTCCTATTCGGCCGAGGGACCCCCTCCTTATTTTAAAAAGTGGGAGGAAGATATTGGAGTTCAATTTGCAGACACAGAGATAAAAGCAATTTTACGAGGAACATTCAAGCTGTTGACCCGTCATGCTCTGCAATTGACACTCTACCAGATGTATGTTGGAGATGCCAAAGAGCATCTATGGTGGACATGCCCAAAAATAATAGATTTCTGGAAGTCCATAGTCTTTAAAACCAATGAGATTAGCTTAACTGAACTGCGGTTAGCCCCGTGTTTATTTTTGCTTTAGATGCCAAATAAGGTGTTAACCCCTATGGGACTCAGCCTCTTTTGGCCTTAAGGACGCGGCCCCATTCTTCAAATCTGACCTGTGGCACTATAAGTGGTTATAGTTTTGGAACGCTATGAGATATCCAGGGGATTTTTAGATTGTTTTCTCGTGACACATTGTACTTCAAATTAGTTTAAAAATTTTGGATAAAATCTTTTGCGTTTAGTTATGAAAAAAAACAAAATTTGGCAAAAATTTGGAAAAATTCTTTATTTTCAAAGTTCTAAATTCTCTACTTTTGATGCAGATAGTCATAGCTCCCAAATAAATTCATAACTTACATTTCCCAAATGTCTGCTTTATGTTGGCATGGTTTTTTAAGATTACACATATTTTACTAGAATGTTATAAGGCTCAGAATTTAGGTATCATTTTTCACATTTTTTGTAAAATCACCAAAACCTGTATTTAGATGGACCTGCTCAACTTCTAATTGACACTGAGAGGCCTAAGTAATAGTGAGACTCGTAAATTACCCCATTGTGGAAACTACACACCTCAACGTATGAAAAACCACTTTTAAGAAGTTTGTTAACCCTTTAAGTGTTTTATAGGGGTTAAATCAAAATGGAGGTGCAGTCTGCAAATTGTAATATTTTTTCACAATACACCCATTTTGGGTGAAAAAATTAAACATTTACAATGGATTAAATGAATAAAGGCTCCACAAAGTTTGTTACCCAATTTCTCCCAAGTACACGGATACCCCATATGTGGTGGTAACCAGCTGTATGGGCGCACGGCCGGGAATAGAAGGGAAGGAGGCGCCATCCAGATCAGATTTGCTATGTCACATTGTACAGGCTATAATTTTTTTCTTTTTTTTAATGTGGACCTATAGGGGCTTATTTCTTTTGCCACATGAGATGCACTTTTCTGGTACGTAATTTGGGGGAATCTATAGGCTAATTGGTGAGATTTTATTAACTCTTTGTTGGTGGAGGAAATGAAAATCATCACTTTTCAGGAAGATTTTTATGGGGTTTTTTTTGGCCGTCTGCCATACCATAAAAATAGTATATTATTTTTATTCTATGGGTCGCCACGATTACAAAAATACCTCATTTATATAGATTTTTTATTTTTTCCCATTTTTACTGAATAAAAAGTAATTTGGCAAAAATGTTGTTAATTTTAGCATCACCGTCTTTCATATGCATAACTTTTTTATATTTCGCCTCACAAATCTGTTTAATGGTTTATTTTTTGCGAGAAGGATTGTTCTTTTTAGTGGTCTTATTTTAGAGTGCATAACATTTTTTAAATCACTTTTTAGAGCATTTTTATAGGGTATTAATTGAAAATGATCTTTTTTCTGGAGCTTTTTTTGGGGTTTTTTTTTACGGGGTTCACTTTGCGGATCTAATAACGATTCTGTTTTATTATGCAGATTGTTACGGACGCAGGGATACCAAATATGTCGGGGTTTTGTGTATTTTATTCAATTGTACTGAATAAAAACCAATTTGGAGAAAATCTTGTTCATTTTAGCATCACCTTTCTTTCATATGCATAACTTTTTTATTTTTCGGTTGACAAATCTGGTTAGGGGCTTATTTTTTGCAAGAAGAGTTGTTCTTTTTAATGGGCTTATTTTGGAGTGCATAACATTTTTTAAATTACTTTTTAGAGCACTTTTTATAGGGTATTAATTAAAAATGATCTTTTTTCGCAACGTTTTTGCGGTTTTTTTCTACGGCGTGTACCATGCGGGTCCAGTAATGATTCTGTTTTATTATACAGATTGTTACGGACGCGGCAATACCAAATATGCAGGGGTCTTTTGTGTTTTTGTGTTTTTTATACTTTATTAAGTGTTTTTATAGGAAAGTGACATTTTAGGGGCTTATATTTTAATGCATTTATTTTTTATTTATTCTAATGTATTAACTTTAGTGTTTTTTACATTTTTTTAATTATACATACTTGAACTTGAACCAGTGATGCTCTGATCACTGGTTCAAGTTCAATACACTGCTCTACAATACTGTTTTATTGTAGAGCAGTGTAAACTGTCTGAGCAAGCTTGCGCATGCTCAGACAGTTTGCAGTCAGACCCGGAAGGGGTCTGACTGCCAGGGAGACTGGGCAGCTCCGGGGCACATGCCAGTCCTCGGAGCTGCCCAGAAGTGGATCGGATCCCCCGGTAAGCGGCACGGGGGATCCGATCCACAGCGCAAACACCCTTACACGCCGCGGTCATGCTCGCACGCCGGCTCCAATCGCGGTTGTTAGCGCAGGCTGTCAGCTGTACTAGACAGCTGACAGCCGCTGCTTCTGGTACCGGCTCCGTTCGTGAGCCGGTGCCAGAAGCAGGACGTTATAGAACGTCCCCGTGCGCTAAGTATCTAGCCCCGGGGACGTACTATAACGTCCTGGTGCGCCTAGCGGTTAATACCTAGTAGAGAAAACATCCCAACATATTTGCTGACGGTAGTGTAACCAGACTATGTTGCACTGTTGTTGCTGCCACAATGTTTTAGGTAACGTAAATGTTTTGCCTTATATACTGTTAAAGGACATCTACCACCAGGATCAAGGATTTCCTTTGAAACAATAAAAAACAATTAAAAAGTGCAATCGATTGAAGTTTTCCAGAAAAAATAAGAAATCACAAAACACAGCGCGGCAGTTGAGGCACAAAACAATTATGAGTTTGAAATCACTTACATTTCAAAGTTTCTTTTTTCCCCGCACCTAATGTGTATCTGAAGGTAAACAAATGATCTTCTGCAGGTGTGAACTTGGTCATAGAGATGTCAAACCTTGTGTATTTGGCATCAAGAATGAAATCGAAAACAAAAAAGTAGAAAATTGTCCAAGATTATGCATTCCCCTGGCTTGAATTATTCTCCCGCAACCCACCCATTCATTTATGGTGCATTTAGTTATGATGTTGGAAATCCTTGTTAGGTAGTCACATAATCTCCTGGTCAGTCTATTCAGTCTCTGTACAAGGAGCAGAGCAGTTTTCAAAGCTCAGTCAGT
This sequence comes from Engystomops pustulosus, assembly GCF_040894005.1. Classification (NCBI taxonomy): domain Eukaryota; kingdom Metazoa; phylum Chordata; class Amphibia; order Anura; family Leptodactylidae; genus Engystomops; species Engystomops pustulosus. The sequence continues at coordinate 207,113,433 of NC_092411.1, read as the reverse complement.
GGTAATGGCGGTACCCTAGAGTTTATTTGAAGTTTGATGATGTGGGAATTAGTAAGACGCAGGGAATGTATAGATCAAAAAACCTCTCCGACTTTTGGTCTATTTATGCCCTGGCATGAAACGAAAAGCTTTTGTTATGGCTTTGCCATCTCTGTGCCAAGCATTCGCCCTTATACTGGTAGAGAGGTTTAGAGAATGTAAATAATGTGAGATTAAAACCACAACTCCATTCCAAATTAGCATGGCTTTTCCATTTCAAAGGCTTTGTTAAAGCCATGGTAATACAAGTTAAAGCTCCATTTGTTCTTTTTCCATAATTTATAGTGGCAGAACTTCTCTTCTTGACAGCGTTGAAAATTCATGCTTCCCCTCGTGTCATTTTGATATTGTAATATTAAAAGGTATATTATTATCTGTAGCATTTGTTCTTCTACTGTTAGCATTCACATAATGTGAACACTTGCTCATCAATAGAGAAATATTACTTGAAGGAATAATTAATAGTGCCAACATATGTACCAAACGATTCTGGATGATTTAGATTGTCACATTTGACCTTATTAAAGTACACAAGCAATCAAACAAAAGATTGGGAAGAATGAGAACATGGAAAAAATGGTAAAGTGGAACACATGGCATGATTTGTCAACTTCATTATATTCATTATATGTTTCCCATTTTTGGTAGCCTACTACTGTCATATAGAGACACTATATATATATATATATATATATATATATATATATATATATGAGTATAAGCCGAGGCCCCTAATTTTACCCAGCCCCCTGTAGTACCGTATTTTTTGGACTATATAGATACACTATATATATATGAGTATAAGCCGAGGCCCCTAATTTTACCCAGCCCCCTGTAGTACCGTATTTTTTGGACTATATAGATACACTATATATATATGAGTATAAGCCAAGGCCCCTAATTTTACCCAGCCCCCTGTAGTACCGTATTTTTTGGACTATAAGGCGCACTAAAAATCCTTTGATTTTTTTTTTCAGAAATCAAAGGTGCGCCTTATAGTCCAATGCGCCTTATATATGAACCGTACTTACAGACAACAGCTGCCATGAACTGTGCACAGGTCTGCCACCTGCTGGTCATTCATCCTTATAATCAGGTGCGCCTTATACTCCGGTGTGCCTTATATATGAACCTAGACGTTTTAGCAGGCATTTATTGATGGTGCACCTTATACTCCGGTGCGCCTTATAGTCTGAAAAATACTGTATATTATTGTTTTCATGTATACAGAGCTACTTTTATGTCCATAGTGACTTCAGATACTTAATTGTATGATTCCTTGTACAAATACCATGCTAATGACTTTAGATTAGGTGAATTTCTTTTAAATTGGCCCACATCGTACTGTTGAATTCAAGTGAAGGTTTACCATTGGGGAACCCAGTTTACATATCAGGTAGTCCATTGATATCAACTGCTAAGTATAGACGTAAAATATATTCTTATATTCCAGATTGATACATTCTCAAGTAGCAGAGATTTACATAAAGGTAACTCCCTGGTACAGATAAATGAAATCCCCCAATACTGCCGCACCCCCTGTCGAGGCCACCACTTACACCTGCTCTCCCCTATTGCTCTAATCACTCACAAAGGTGAGTCGTAAGGTGTTATAAGCTGTTAGCTATTATAGTCACAGTTTCTTTGATCAGCCAATTATCCTGTCACAAATAAATCAGGTTATTCTGCAAAATACTAACTAGATGCTTCTTTTTACTAATGCCATTGTAACGGGCAGGAATGCTTTTAGGGCACACTGCTGATTTTTCCCACAAGACATTTACATGTGTGATAAGTGCTAAGCTGGCAGCTGTAGTATGAGTCTAACATAGTGTTCAAAATGAAATGTACTTTTTTTTCATGAAAAGTTTATTAAGGACCGACTCCTGTTTTTTTCATGGGATCCATTCACTGTCTACACAATGGATGACTCCCTGCTCTCCCACAGAATTGTGTTGTGCTCAATTCATTGGTATCAGAGTTGTCTGAGTTGTCAAGAGCATTAAGTTACCTCAACTTGCTGTATGGACAATTGATACTTTTTATCTCTTTCTAGCTGTATCCCAGTTTTTTTTTTAATTTTTCAAAAGCCATAATTTTTATTATATGTTTTTTTGTTTGTTTACCAATGTATTTCTTAGTGGCACCATTTTATATGCCGTGCAGAATACTTAAAAGCTGGAGGAAAAATCTAAAATAAGGAGCAGGGGATTATTTTATATTTTATATTATTGTATCATCATTTTCATACCATTACATCTTTTCACTATTACAATGTTTACTGTGTTGACTCGAGTAGAAGGGTGGGAAAGGCTTTGGTCACCGCCTCCTCCATTTATGAAATGCCCCATGCAGCCAGCTCCCCTGTTAGGAAATGCCCCATGCAGCCAGCTCCCCTGTTAGGAAATGCCCCATGCAGCCAGCTCCCCTGTTAGGAAATGCCCCATACAGCCAGCCCCGCAGTTTTGAAATGCCCAATTCAGCCAGCCACCCCAGTTATCAAATGCCCCATGCAGCCAGCCATCCCAGTTATCAAATGCCCCAAGGAACCCCCCCCCCCCCCCCGTTTGATTAAATGCCCCATGCAGCCAGCCACCCCAGTTATCAAATTCCCCATGCAGCCAGCCCCCCACTCCTGTTATGAAATGCCCCCTGCTGCCCTTCAGCATATAAAAAAATAAATGTACATAATCACCTTCCGGCACTCCTATTTTTAGGGTTAACATAATTCTGTGTTAATACATCCCCTGCAAGATATTATCTCCAGAAAATCGAATCATCCGTGCTCTTATGTATTTTAACTGCTGGCAGCCACTACAAACCCATTTTGGCTGTGGAATGTAAATACAATATATCTAGTGTCTGCTCTGTAAGTGCTGAAGTATACAGTGGTGATCATAAATACCTATGGAAAGTGCAGACAGCAGTAAAAGGAATGGGAATATGTTGGCCAGTAAAAAGTGACACTGGATCCAGTCTTGACAGGAGAACTTGACTTGGTCAGCTGTCCTGATTTTCACGCTCCACACTTTGTAAAATCGCATGATAAGCCCACCCTGAGAGTATGTGTCGCAGTCCTGGAGTTCATTTTCTTTATGTCACCCACAAACTATAAAAAGTTCAAGTTAGCATCACTAGGCTGTCTAATCCAAATATTATCTGAAGACATATGATAAATGCAAGAAACCTAAGAATGCGACATAGTGCTATTATTAATCTTATCTCTTTTAATGAGTCCTGAATACTTTGGAACTTAATGTGGAAGTATGAAATGATAATTTGAGGAAAATATGGTATGCAAGTGAAGTTAGATAAATAATGGGAAGATTAAGTAGATTAAATAAATTAAAGGAAACCTACCATGAAGAATAAGAAAGATAAGTAGATCTGATAGAAGATTCCTTCTGCCTGCCTCTGTAATCTGTAATTGAATACAGGTGGTCCCCTACTTGAGAACACCCGACTTACAGACGACCCCTAGTTACAAACGGACCTCTGGATGTTGGTAATTTACTGTACTTTAGCGCCAGGCATAAACAGCTATATATAAGCTGTATTGCTAATCCTGGTGCTTATGACAATCCAATATTTTTAAAATCCATTTTTCACAGAGACCAAAAAAATTTTACAATTATAAAATAGACAGTTCCGACTTACATACAAATGCAACTTAAGAACAAACCTAAAGAACCTATCCTGTATGTAACCCAGGGACTTCCTGTAATACTGGAACCTAACCTAACTTGTTGAAAAACTTTTATTTTAGTATAATACAAACTATAGGCAGTCCCCAGGTTACATACAAGATAGGGTCTGTAGGTTTGTTCTTAAGTTGAATTTGTATGTAAGTCGGAACTGTATATTTTATCATTGTAATCTCAGCCAGAACTTTTTTGGTCTCTGTGAAAATTGGATTTTAAAAATGTTGGGTTGTCATAAGAATCAGGATTAATAATAAAGCTTCATTACAGACACCTGTGATAACTGTTACAGCTGATCATTGTAGCCTAGGACTAAAGTACAATAAATTACCAATATCCAGAGGTCCGTTTGTAACTAGGGGTCGTATGTAAGTCGAGTGTTCTTAAGTAGGGGACCGCCTGTATTTGCAGAGGCTACTGGAACTAAGTTACTGAGAACCAAAGGATCATGGGACTTGCCATCTTGGTGATGAAAGACTGCACCTATGGAACCTGGAGACCCTCCAGCTCTTCTGCATACAATCCTTTTTCCTGGTGGTAGATGCTCTTTAAGCTCCATTTTGTGTATTCATTTATTTATAGCATCATGGCTTTTTGTATCAGATGTTCATATTCCCGGAATACCAGGAAAACTGACTTACAGACAACTGACTTCTGTGACCTTCGGTGAAGGTCTCTGAATGCTGGTAATCTATTGAACTTCAGCCTCAGGCTGCATTGATCAACTGTAAGAGTTATCAAAGGTGTTTGCAATGAATCTTTATTTCCTTGTTCCCATGACAAAATTTTTAAAATCCTATTGTCACAGGGATGAAAAAATAATTTGTATGGAAATACCCTTGTATGTAACGCAGAGGCTGCTTATACAATTTATACCAGCTTTATTCCAGCATTCATGGGGAGGCATGACACCTATTCCCTGTAGATACTGGGGTCTCACTATATTGTAGTGTATATGTGTTTCCAGTTTTTCTACAATTACATTACACATGAACACTTCCTTGTGATGAAACCTGTGTTGTACATTACAGTGTACTGATGTTCCTACTCCATATAAACTTGTGGAAGGGTAAGATACTGTGAAACTTCTTCAGACATTAATCTCTCAATTCAGTATTGAGATTTCTCAGAGTTTTACATGTATTTTAAACTAATTGCTCAATTATTTAATGTGTTAATTGCCTCTAATAAGATGGTTGTATAGCTGAAAAAGAATATCATATGGCTAGCCTTTGTGTAGAGACACATGGAGGGCTGGCTGAGGATATCTTGACTAATGTTTTCTCTCTTAGTTTGCAGCACATCTGGTGAAGCTGGGCTACCCCCGAGTTTGTATTCTGGATGGTGGAATGAACAAAATCAAGCCAACGGGTCTACTAACTGTACCATCCCCTCAAATATAATAGTCCCACTCCCAAGGCTACTGACCATTGCATTGGCAGTACTGGACTAATCATTCAAAGAATCATGAACTTCTGTACAGATGGTGACGGCTTCAATAAGAACTTATATGAATTATTTTCTTATGTGGTTCATGTGGTTTTTCCAGTCTTTTTAAGCTGACCCTATCGAGTAATCCCCTTTTACATAGTGACCCTCACTAAGCTTTCTGTTGCTGCAACATCAGTTTATTTCTTTTAAAACTTCAGATTGGCATATTCAAATATAACTGCCTGTGAAGCTGCAGCATGGAGGGGCTCTGGTAATTCCCCCCCAGTCCTTTAGGCTTACTAGCATAATTTTAAAAGCTGATTTTAGAAGGATGCTATGGATAACACATATAAGAAGATTAACACAGTCACAGTGCCTGTATCTATAAGTAACTGTCCCTGGTTTATCCATACTTTATTTTGATGGTGGATTTCCTTTAACTAGTTATGGGGGCAGAAAGCATCCTCATATAGACTTGCAGTCAACACACTAAATCCTACTCTGTGAGGCCTGATTGGCATGTCTCTCATTGTCTGATATCAGCCTCATGCCCTCTGAACTGCCAGCAGAAACTGGATTCCCTTAGAACAATGACTACATGACAGCTGAAGTAACTATCCTCCCCAGTGACTAGATAAGGTCTTAAAAGCTTTTAACTATTCAGCAACAAAGGGTTAGTGAGAGGCAACAAAGAAATGTAGATAACTTGATGCATTACATGCTGGGGCCATACATATTATGAAAAAAATACTTGCTGGGTTCACTTTAAATGCTTTATCTCTGCTGAATAATAGTTGCAGCAAACTATTTGATGACACTCCAATAGACTATTTGTTTACTTCAGAGTGATGAAAAAGTTTATGTAACCATGTGACTAATCTTTTATTATAGTATAGTTACCTACAATTGCAGAATCAAGTTGTATAGGAGTTATTGGGACTATATTAAATGTCCAGTATATACAGGTCATAGCAATGAGAAGAGGTTACCAGAGACTCTTGGAAATTGATTCCTGAGGAGCAATGGCTGTACATACAGGATCATCTTATCTGGATTTATTCTAAATATCCTTGTCTTGTCTCTGATACACCTGAGCAGTTACAACATCCTGAATATATATGTGGAAGAACCTAAATTATATGTATGTATTGAATAGTTCACATTGTGAATCATGTAAGGAATTTATGTTACACCCGACATTGAATAAAGATGTATAAAGATTAATAGATCTCTAAACTAAATCAATGTTCTGTATAAGAAGATCCATCCTGCTATTTACACCTTCTGAACTCACCTCCAAAACATAAGTAGAACAGCACAGCCCCTGTGGTTCTTAATGATGATTACGCACAAATGATAATCTACTGATTCACTTCCCAATATTTCACTTTTTCTGGTACAAAACTGTCTGGAATGCTTTGTGCCTTATACAAGAAGAGTTTTAGACACTTTTCCAACTCATATGTAAAAGGGTGTGTCGTGTGGCCCCTAGAAACACAATCCAGGTACAATATATTTGAAAAAATGTTGATTTTTTTTTTAATTCAAGAATAAATGTAGATTTTGCTTCATGAATAAAAAAGACATCACATGAAAATAAGCCTCAACAGGCTTTTTAGGAGCAGAAAATAATATAAGGCCCTGTATTATTTTTGGAAAAACACAATAGTTATGTCTTGGGAGTCCAGACATCATACGCACATAAATGTAACTGCTGCTGCGAGGGGTGAATATTAATTTTTTATGTTTCCTGGATTTCTTGTTTATGTAGCATTGAGTGTATTGTAGAAACAGACCATCAATGTTTTATCACTGGGGAATCAACCACCCAGTCCACTTCCTTGTTTCCATAGCCTGTCCCAGTATGGGGGTCTGGTAGATACAGCACACATAGCCAATCCTTAGAGACCATCAGTATGATGAGAATATAAGCCAAGATGCTATTTGTGACACCTCCCAGTCTAATCTCTGTAATTAATTTGCATATGTGGTCCTAATGATGTATATACATGTGTTTTATGACTGGTTTCTCAGGTGCAGCAGCTCATCTGGTTTGCATAAGCAAAGTGAATATGTGAATGTGAATCTTTATAGCTGTCACTTTCACACTTTCTTCTTCTTTAAAGGGAACCCGTCACCACTATTTTCACAAATACAGGTAGTGGCAGGTTCCTATAGAGCTCTAGTAACTAGCTGACACCCTGCTTTTAGCTAAAAATTGTCCCCCTCAGATCCCCATTAAAACAGAGTTATAATCTTGCCTGGTATCTATGCAGCTTTGGAGCGAGTCCACGGGGGCGTGGCCTAATGTCATGTGACCAGGGTGACATCATCAAAGGTCCTTGAGCTACTTAATATGAAAACTATACCCCATGTACATATATGACCACATAAAACCATCACAGCAGCCTCCATGGACTTCTACTCCTCTCCATGCAGGCTGCTGTGATTTCATTTGATAAAATATGCTGTGATTTCATAGTGTACAGTTCCTAATGCTACAAAAGCTATAGGACCTGCGATGATGTCACCCTGGTCACATGACATTATAGCAGCATACAGAGATAGGGATGGGGAGGAGCTGCTGGATTCAGCCCGAGGAGGCCACGCCCACCTGGACTACATGTAGCCATGCTTAGTTACCAGATAAAACTATAAAGTTGAATATATGGGAATCTCAGGGGCATAATTTTTAGCTACAAGCAGGGTGTCAAATAGTTATTAGAGCTCTATAGGAACCTGTCACTAGCTGTATTTGTGAAAATAGTGGTGACGGGTTCCCTTTAATAAAGATGGCCACATCTTTTTTTTTTTTTAATAAATGATGTGAGTTGATGTTTCAGAACAAATCTTTCTCACCTGCTGTTTTGACATCTGAAGCTCCCAGATAAAAGACACTGATTGTGGCTCTAGCAATCGGGCCCAAATGCCTTACCTCTTACCAATATTCTCATTAAACCAAATCTTGCAGTGGGCACTAGTCTTTTCAGAAGGTTGAATTCTTAGGGAATCAATTAAATCAAGGTTTGATGGAACCTGTCACAAGAAACAACTACATAGAATGTTGTCAAGCAGCTTAACATCTGCCAGGATCTTGTTTCTTTAACCAGTGTGGTGGTATCATCCATAAAATGAACTTTGTTGAAGTGTGTTGCAAATGGTTTGTATAAAGTCAAGGAGCTGGAGAGTAACTCTGAAGTCAAGCTCTCCCCACATCTGAAAGCCTCCTGCCCTGTGATTGACAGCATACTGAAGAAAAATGCATAAAAAAGTAAATGTAAAGTAAAAAGTAGTAAAACTAGTATATTTTATTTAATCCATGATGCATTTAAAAAGTCACAAGGAGTATGCGGTAACGCGTTTGGGTAGAAACAAACCTTGGTCTTTAATCATACCTTACCAAACAAACAAAGTGAACATGTTTAAATGGAGATGACTCCACCGTAAACATCAGTCGAATGGGGGTCGTGTCTACATAAAAATCGCCTGATCCGGCATAGAAGGCGTGTGTGCATGAGAGTCACATGATCAAACCTTCTATGCTTCTATGCTATATACAAGGGAATAACAAAATCGGACATAAAGATGGTAACAAAAAAAATGACATAGTTGTTCTGGTTACATGATATGGAGGAGAGAGCATTACATCTCTGTCACATAATGCATGAGCAACCCATGCATAATATGCATTTAGCAATAGAAACCCATTTAATGATTCAAGGTAAATATGTAATGATATTGGTATATAATGAAGTAAGCAGAGGGCAGCTGAAAACTATATTTTAGAATGTAAAAAATCCTAAGTTACTTATTATACCAAATAAGCACGGCATGTTGCTAATGTGTAAAACAAATAGGAAGCTCATCAATACATGAACATCAAGTCATTTCTAAAGTTGCATCTGTGCATATTGCAACAAATGTTACATCTTTTTCCCACACAGCACACGCTGCCCTTATAGCCCATCCACATAGGGTTGGTACTTTTTCTATTAAAACAATTGGAGGACAATATATTTCCCAGGGTGGGTGCTTCAGTGGACACACATTGTACACTTTCCCTTAGTAACTGACTGAGTGTTTCATCCTGGTAAAGTAGAGGTAAGTATTTATTTTAGAATTCTGTTGTGGTATTGCAAATTATATGGCATGCCAAAAGTAGGTTTCCTATTACTGGTAATAGTCAGCACTTCTTTCTTATTTTTTGAGATAATGTGCTCAATCTTTAGTGTTTGTGACACTGTGAGCTCTATGGCATAACTGACGGCCATATCCTCTTTGGTGTAAACATTTGGTGATGATGTGACATTTTGCATAATATGTAGCCTCCAAGGAAGAAGCTATTTTTGCGCTGATATATTCGCCTATAGTAAGGTTCTTAATTGTGTGACATGGATGACAACTGTCAGCTCTAAGAGATGTGGGTTTGCAGTATAATTTGGTGAGGATCTTTGCTTGTGTGGGCTTTCACTCAATGTATACATCTAAGAAGGTGATTAGGACATTTCATTCATTGTACACAAAACGGCTTTGCTGTCCCGAATATAACCTAGTAACCTCAAAACAAAAGGCTGCAATAATGTGTCGAGCCAAGAGCCTCACACCAGAAACAATGGGACAATATTTTTTCGGGAAAGTGTCCTTATGAGTTTTGGGTAAAATATATAAATTGGGACAGACATTTTTTATTGTTGCCATCTTTATGTCCGATTATGTGATTCCCTTGCATATATTGTATTGTCTTCTATGCTTGATCGTGTGACTCTCATGCACACTGGCCTTCTATGCCTGATCATGTGATTTCTATGTAGACACCCACCCCCCATTCGACTAAAGTTTCGGGTGGCATCCTCTACATTTAAACGCGTCCACTTTGTTTGTATGGTAAGGTATGATTAACGACCACGATTTGTTTCTGTCCGAAACGCGTTACCACATACTGCTTTTCTCTTTTTAAGTGACGCATTATGGATTAACGTCGCAGCCCTTTTCATTTTTGCATTTTCATTTTCTACTCCCCACCTTCAAAAATCTATAACTTTTTTATTTTTTCATGTACAGAGCTGTGTTATGGCTTATTTTCTGTGTAACAAATTACACGTCAAAATGGTGGTATTTAATATTCCATGCCGTGTACTGGGAAGCAGGAAAAAAATTCCAAATCCAGTGAAATTGGTAAATAAATCGCATTTGTCCCGTATTCTTCTGGGCTTGGATTTTACAGATTTCACTGTATTTTACTCCTCATTCATTCATGTACAAGAGTAGACATTATTGGAAGTGTGATACATAAGCATTGGGGCCCGTGCCGGACCTTTTAACACCCTAGCAATGCCTCTGCTGTTAGATAATAAGGCCATCTGAAAGACACAAATAGGTGGGGAAAGATGGGTCAGTTTCCTGCTGTCAGGGGAAATTCAGGGCTTAGGGCGAAAGATCTGGGGCCGATGCCCTGGATCATTTGACCTAGCGATACCTCTGATGTATACAACAACGTGTTCCAGTTCCTGCCAGTATCTAGCAACTTTGCACAAACATTGGAGAGGAGAGAACCACCACAACATGATCAGTCCTATGCAAAAAATATGCTATTCTCTGTGTGAGGGAAATTGCAGTCATTCCATATTATATTTTAGAGAGGCCAACCTAAGGCATAGCTGTGCAATAATCACAATCTCGACCTTGATATGCCACACATGTCAGGTGAATAGATTATCCAAAAGAAAGAGAAGTGCTCACTAAAATAAATGGCAAGTTTGTTAACAATATTTAAGAAATAGACCTTTTGTGCACAGAAAACACCAGATTTTTTGGGAGGGATTTATCAAGGCTTTACATGCCTTACACCACTTCCACAAAAAGTGGATAGGAATACCCTGCACATTAGCTATAGCCTGGGAAAGTTCCTGTCGCAAATTATGGCACAATTTTGCGTCAGTCAGGGCTGGGACCACTTAGTATATCTCCTGTGATGTGCGGGTCTACTCTTGACAGATCCCCTTCTTTCAATTCAGCTCATGGAAAAAAGCAAAAACAAAAGTCTTGTGTATATACTCATTGAAAAGGAAAATACACCCTTGTTTTTGGTTACATATCAAGATATAATTTTAAAAAAACAACTCTTTATAAAACCTCAACTAAACAAAACAAAATACAAATTATACTGTCATTCTTTATTAAAACCAAGCCATAATATGGAATTCTTGGTTTTGGATCATTTATCTTAGAGGGTGATATATCCGGCATGTGTGTCTGTTGTTCTTTTTTGCCCTTTTTTGATTCAAAAGATGCAAAATCTTCTACAACCCCCTTCTAATCTTTTGCTTACACCTGGTTGGGACAGGGGTTTATTTGCGCCATAATTGCGACTGTTTTAGGCGTCCACACCTGCATCTTAAATGTATATCAGGTGCAACACTGAAAAATTCTTGTGTGGCTAACTTTTCTAAGCAAGTGGAAATGTTGCATGTTTTAGCGCAAAGGCATCATAATAAGTCGTAAATTAAAGAGAGAAAAAAATAAGGCTAAAATAAATCACCCCCATTGAGGTCATGGTAAGTGTGACCACTCCTATAAAAGCAGAAGTCATGACAGTTAGCTAGTCTGGAACATTCAGGGACATTAACAAAATGTCACGGGGTTGAGACCATGCATTGATCTTAAAGAAACAATTATATGAAGCCTTTTCCAAACAATTTGAAGTCATAAGTGGAAAACCGTTGACGAGTTTAGCAAGATGAGGAGTAATTCAAGGTCAGACCACACAGCACCCAAAGAAATAAAAAAAATCTACTACTGAAGAAGGTCCAAGTTGCATATAACAGTACAATTAGAAAAGTTTCTCATTAATACACATAATTTATGGACTTCTATGGTTTGACTTCGTTGCCAGCATGGATGGGATGTGTTATTACAGACATCTGGTGAGGATTTCATGTTAATATCATCTTAACAAATATATTTACTTAGAAAATTGATGTCATGCTCAATAGTTATTGTTCCCACTATATAGAGAGTATATATACATATATAATGCAGTATGTGGATACATATACAAGTATACTTTATTCAGAGAACTATGGCACATTGTCCTGCACAGGGTTTGCTTCTTTCATATCTACTCTGTGATATAAAATGCAGAAAAGTGCGGTAGTATCTCTTTGTGTGTGTTTTATCAAAGAACCCACTAAGTCCCATGAGTCGAGGAGGAAAACATCCTAGAGAGTGTTTTATCATTCTGGTTACTACTGGGGATTGGTCAGATTTCAGGCGCCACAGAACAAAGCCATTATTCCTAAAATCTTCCTCTACTACTTTCTATCATGCATACATCCTATGCTTTGCCTGATATGCTATTACATTATGCCGTCAGCTTTTCTAGGACATAACATTTCTATTTTGTTGCAATGGATTTTTAGTCATACTTAATCCACACAACTGCTGTAGACCTCCTGGTCTAAACTTCCTGAATGGATAAAGTCTTGTTATTGGAGTATCTATGGATTGTTATCTAGATAGACCATTCATTGTTCTGATTCTTTTGCTATGTTTTACCAATATTATCTTACCACAACTGTAATACCATACGCTGTATTTGAATATCAGTACGGACCACCTTCTGTCTGCTTCTCATACCAACACTGGGTGTTCTTGTTCTTCCCACAACATGAGATTATCACAGGAAATTATTGTTTTTAGATTGGAATATGCACAGCCCTTTCATCAAGGATGAGAAATGGTTTATTGCGCACACATAGTATAGTTGAATAGTTTAGAGGAAACCATTTTGGGCTGGTGTATTAGGAGAAATTTGGTACACAAACAGATAATAAAATAATTACCTTCTTCCCATATAACTGTATTCACTGAAGAGCGTTGTAGATATTGTATCCCAACCACACTTTATTCTCAAACGGGGTCACTGAAGTTGTATTTAGGAGGTTTAAAATTCAAATCTTTATTTTAATCTTCTATTGAAAAACAGGTATAGTACCTGTGGGGGGTACTATACCTGTTTTTTAATAGAAGATTAAAATAAAGATTTGAATTTTAAACCTCCTAAATACCATTCCCATATAACTGATGTTAAGATCCCTGATCATCAAATATGACCCCATATCAAAAGCACTGCAAGATGTGTCTCATCGGCAGGAGAGCAAACACTGGACCCTTAGTTATCACAATACTGGTGGCAAAAGCCGCTTTAAGTGTATAGAATAGTGGTTCACATGCTAGGGCGCCGCTATATTGACCTTTATGGGACATCACATTGCATAACATCACATTGCAGTGGAAAGAGCAAAAGCCACACCTGCACATTAACATATTCATATACACGCACCAGCCATTTTATTAGGTACACCTGTCCAACTGCTCGTTAACACTTAATTTCTAATCAGCCAATCACATGGCGGCAACTCAGTGCATTTAGGCATGTAGACATGGTCAAGACAATCTCCTGCAGTTCAAACCGAGCATCAGTATGGGGAAGAAAGGTGATTTGAGTGCCTTTGAACGTGGCATGGTTGTTGGTGCCAGAAGGGCTGGTCTGAGTATTTCAGAAACTGCTGATCTACTGGGATTTTCACGCACAACCATCTCTAGGGTTTACAGAGAATGGTCCGAAAAAGAAAAAACATCCAGTGAGCTGCAGTTCTGTGGACGGAAATGCCTTGTTGATGCCAGAGGTCAGAGGAGAATGGGCAGACTGGTTCGAGCTGATAGAAAGGCAACAGTGACTCAAATCGCCACCCTTTACAACCAAGGTAGGCAGAAGAGCATCTCTGAACGCACAGTACGTCGAACTTTGAGGCAGATGGGCTACAGCAGCAGAAGACCACACCGGGTGCCACTCCTTTCAGCTAAGAACAGGAAACTGAGGCTACAATTTGCACAAGCTCATCGAAATTGGACAGTAGAAGATTGGAAAAATGTTGCCTGGTCTGATGAGTCTCGATTTCTGCTGCGACATTCGGATGGTAGGGTCAGAATTTGGCGTCAACAACATGAAAGCATGGATCCATAATGCCTTGTATCAACGGTTCAGGCTGGTGGTGGTGGTGTCATGGTGTGGGGAATATTTTCTTGGCACTCTTTGGGCCCCTTGGTACCAATTGAGCATCGTTGCAACGCCACAGCCTACCTGAGTATTGTTGCTGACCATGTCCATCCCTTTATGACCACAATGTACCCAACATCTGATGGCTGCTTTCAGCAGGATAATGCGCCATGTCATAAAGCTGGAATCATCTCAGACTTCTTGAACATGACAATGAGGTCACTGGACTCAAATGGCCTCCACAGTCACCAGATCTCAATCCAATAGAGCATCTTTGGGATGTGGTGGAACGGGAGATTCGCATCATGGATGTGCAGCCGACAAATCTGCAGCAACTGTGTGATGCCATCATGTCAATATGGAGCAAAATCTCTGAGGAATGCTTCCAGCACCTTGTTGAATCTATACCACGAAGAATTGAGGCAGTTCTGAAGGCAAAAGGGGGTCCAACCCGTTACTAGCATGGTGTACCTAATAAAGTGGCCGGTGAGTGTAGGACACCTTTGGACTTTATTATCATGTAAGGTAGTGTCTATCACTTGTATTTTTTCCTGTCAATCTTCTAGTACAGGAACTATATAGCTGTTTTTGAAAGGCAGACGACATATATCGAGTTTAACATACCAGTCGGGGCAAGTTACCCATAATGCAATCCATGCAATTGCCTGACGTTCCTGAGATCAGCAGCCAATCCTCCTGACCAGCTCTTAAAGAAATAATTGTTTTGTGGTAAATGATGAAAAGCAGAAAGGGAACCTACATGAGTTAAACTCCATCTCCACTGTACGTCAGTACATCTTACAGCTATGGCAGAGCGTGGAGCAATACATTTCCTGGACTCACATTAGAAGTTGAACATTAGAGGAGCCCCAGATATGCCAAATATCCTCCTGCAGTCAATCTAAGGCAAATGTACATTTCATCAGGTGGGACACTTAAGGGACTTAAATGTGTTACGGTGATCAAACATCTGTAACTGAGCAATATACCTCCAGATGGAAGCCAGTAATGGGTTGTGGCTGGTGGTTTGGCCCAGTGAGATGTGAACTCTTGAAGGGGAGATAAATCAAATACTCTGGATTACGTACACAATAGGTTCCATAGCTTTGTTCTTAAGTCGAATTTGTATTTAAGTTGAAACTGTATATTTTATCATTGTAGATCCAAAAAAGAAAATAGAGAAGGGATGATGTTATCTCACAGATGTTGTGGGGCCATATGACAATGTGGTGACAAGA
This sequence comes from Engystomops pustulosus, assembly GCF_040894005.1. Lineage (NCBI taxonomy): Eukaryota > Metazoa > Chordata > Amphibia > Anura > Leptodactylidae > Engystomops > Engystomops pustulosus. The sequence goes on along the minus strand of NC_092411.1, from coordinate 207,097,966 downwards.
ACATGGAGGACATATTGTAATCCTGGTCTTTTGAAGCTCATATAAACACAGGCATTTAGTAATTAAGTTTTTAGTATTTTCATCTAAAATCATTTACTAAAACCATTAGCGGTTCAGTGTGTGGCTTATGTAAGGCCACTTCTTCCTGAAGGGTGTAAGCAGTAATTAAGGACTAATTTCCCTGCCAACTTGTCAGCAGTATCCCGTCACTAGAAGAATGTGAAAATGACACTCAAGTTTATTCTTGAACTAAATCAAAGGTCACGGACTCGAAATAAAGACATCTTGATGTGTATGTCAATAGTTATTTTAGAACCTGCAATTTCTAGATGTAAAGCAATAAAATGTAGGAAAAGAGAAGAATCCAAGTAACAAGTGTGGCATGTGTGCAATGTCACTAACAGTATTCCTGAAGTGTGTGCGAATAGCAGGACCAAAGGGAGATCTTCATTAACATTAATCTAATAAAGGTTTATAAAGTCCCCCACTGCAATTATAATATCATAGTATCATAGTTTATACAGTTGAAAAAAGACACATGTCCATCAAGTTCAAGCAAGAAAGGGAAGGGATTGGATGATGAAGGGATTTATCATAAATCTTACTATAGAGCAATCATTATATGGTGCTATGCTATCAAAAGGGGTTCATATACATTGCATAAAAATATGATTGTATAAATAGTCATACTGAAAATTACTTTGAAAGGACACTCAGAAATATGCTCAGCATTTAGCTAAACTTTAGCTGCTCACAAACCTGAGCGTAGCGTAGACTACATAGTTTCATATGAGTTTTTGTGGACCTAAACTATGACACAGGTTGGCATTAAATCTATATAAAAACGTGCTAAAGTAATTGTTATCAAACAAATGAATGCCAATAATTTACAGAACTTCAGCCTCAGACTGCAATGATTAACAGTACAAGTAACACCTTGGGCATTTCTCCTCTTGAAGCCCAATAAGCCAAATGCAGCATAAATGACTCAGACAATCTATCCCATTTTTATGTAAATAAAGAAGGAATAGCACAATCCAATTTAGAACTAAAGGGGTGCTATCTGGTGTCCTCCCCCAGAAAAGTCAAAAATACAAAATAAGAAAAATGGCAGCAATCCAGTAACTTCTGTACCAAAAAGGAGAGGTTTTATTGACGCCTCATACAGGCAATGTTTCGGCTGATAAGCTTCAGCCTTTTTCAAGCCATTTTTTTTATAGCTATATTAAGCATTCTCACCAATAAGATCCCCCATCTGATCTCTCCATAACATATAGCTGACATCTTGACTTCTTTTCACTTAGGGCCAATATAAGGGAAATTTCGAACCTTATTCAAGTGGGAGGCTAACCCATTGGATGATATCGTTACCTGAAAGTGAGAAATATACATTACACATTTAAATTTCAGAAATGATTATTTGAGAGGATATTTTATCACCTCATCAACTGCAACCTTCCCTGCACCAGCCTCTACGTAATTCCTTCTCACTGTTGCGTCTGTGTTAAATCTACACTAGGTCCTTTCTGGCATATATTTCAGGCCATAGTAATTTTATCAGGTCGGGGCATTCCCTCCTGCCCTGTGCCCTGCGCATTTTTCAAAAAAGTGAGGGGGAAAACTGGTGCATAAGGCATAATAAATGCCCCCCAATGTCTGAAGGTATGTCACTTCACTCTAAAGATGATTGTGAGCAGTGGATTGAGCAGATTAGAAGGGATTAGGAGCCTGATAAGCAGAGAGAGAAGCATTTTTACTAAATAAAGAATTATGTACTCTCTACCTCTTTCTAGAGGGACTGTTCTTGAGTTATTTGTACCATGACTGTGAGTGTGATGTGGCCATCAAATTAGGGCTGAAACATCCAACCAACCTGAACAGGGGGAAACCGTAACTTCCCATGTCAGTTCAGTTCTGGTTGTCAGCATTCGGGTCGAGCGTTCCAGCCTGCACAATCTGCCAGTGGGATATGAGTTGGACACATTACACTTGCTAGTTTGTAAGGGGCTTTATATGAATGGTAGAAGCATGAAGTGTATTTCTGCAACCTAAAAGGAAATGTTGAAATTGCAATGTGCACAGGAGCAGAATAATATCCCAAGTCTATAGTGTCAGAGCTTGGCTCCCCCTGATTATGTATTTTGCAATCCTTTTTTTTATTTTGGTGGACTTCCAAGTCACAGTGAACCTAAATAATTAAAATTCGGAATCCTAAATATAGATGCCAATGTATATTTTGCTCTATGACCATTTGCCTTAATCAGAAATTATGAGAAGCAATGCCTCATACTTTGGGATTTAGAATGCCCTTTACAATAGTCTCCTGGCTCCAGAAGTGCATTTTAACTGGCAAATAAATACCATCTAGTTTTACAAGGAACATTTCATCATTCCACAATTGGTCCCTCCTTGTGATGTAAAATGCCCCCAGTTGTAATGTCCTTTCCTGAGCTTTCCCTATCATTGCTGTAATGTGTAGCATGTGAATAATCAGGTCCATTTGGGGAAGAGTAATGCTGCGTACATTCATCCAATCAGATTACCGGATTCTCATTACTGCAATACTTAACTCCTTTAATAATAATGATTAATCTCTCGGCACTATGCAAGCCATGCTACATTTTTCATGCACACCATGTGCGATTAGAACATTACATTTTTAATTTTCCAAATGGTCATCTGTTTTGGTGCTAAGCCACATCCAATTTCCTATAATTCAGCGCTGATGAACGTGTGTGAATGAATCCCTGGCTGTTTAATGAGGCTTTTAATTAGACAATAACGATGTCTGGGAATAGAGAAATTTGCATTTAAACAAGAGCTGTGGCTTTGCATGTAATTGAGCTATTTAGCTATGTCATTTTCCTGTGCAAGGCTGTGCATGGAAGACAGCGTCTCAGGCTTATTGCACCTCTAAACATTCAGGGCGCACATCATAGATGTCAATCGACTTTTCTGCTCTTAATTAAGAGGAGTAAAATGAAGCGGGGACGTTACGTTTAAGACCCCAGAAGTTTGAATGCAGTATTGCTTAACTGGCATGAAGATGCCGGCACCATGCATTCAGGAAATGGTTAGATAAGGGTTAACAGGATTATTCTGCAGTGCTTTCACTGGGATTAATTATACAATACCCATGGTGGGCAGAATTCTTATTAATTAATTACTCTCTTGTACAGAGGCAAGCGGTTATTACCCAATAGGGAAGCGTCTCATGTGCAATCACATAAATCTTGGTAGAAAATATTTCATTTCCGATAACATTAAAGTCATATCACTGATGAAATCACATGCAACGTGAATCCCAATTCTACTTAAGCACATGAAAAACAGTAGTAATTCTGGTATATTATTCCATTCTGGCTTAGATTTGCGTCAGATTTATTAGTGTTGAGTGAAAAAATAAGAAGGGATGGGATAGGGGTAATAAGCTCAATATATATATAATAGCGAGGCCTACGATCCTTTGTAAAAATATTGCTGCAAGAAGATATTACTATGGATGCTGGTCAAACTCCCTCCAACCAAGAGATTAACTATGATACTACACACTACAATATAATACCTCTTTCACTTGACAGGCCAGGTATTATATGGGCATCTGGGCAGGGGGTACATGTACAGCACGGTGTAAGCTCTTACCTCTTTTGTACAACCTACGGCTAAATTTTTTAAATGGAACAGCTGACTAAAAAGTCTGGGCCTCCTTTATTTTTCAACTGCCACTGGACATGAGAAAACATAAAGGCCTAGTTTAAATATACTATTTAGTACAGGCGGCCCCCTACTTAACGTCACCCGACTTACAGACGACCCCTAGTTGGGACCACTCTGTCCACTGTGACCTCTGGTGACAACCTCTGGAGGCTTCACTATAATTCCAGATTGCACTGATCAGCTGTAAGGTGTCTGTAATGAAGCTTTATTGATAATCCTTGGTCCCATTACAGCAAAAAATTTAGAAACTCCAATTGTCACTGGGGCAAAAAAAAATGTCTGGAGCTACAATTATAAAATATAGTTTCGACTTACATACAAATTCAGCTTAAAAACAAACTGCCTGTATTCATGGAAATTATTACTTGGTCAACATCCCCTCTAGTGCAAGGATTCATGATTTCTGGGGCACATTCTTCATGAATCTGGCGCATCCTGCACTATACACAGGCAAACCGCATTTAGTGCAGTATGTACCACTCTTAGTAAATATGCCCCTATATTCTGCTATTGTCACCCTGGGAAGTAGGCTAAAGCTCAGTTCACTGCTCTGTTAAAGGAAACCTACCACTTGTAGTGGCAGGTTTCCGATGGAAATACCGGGCACCAGCTCAGGGTGAGCTGGTGCCGGAGCTTATTTTAGTTAGTGTTTTGAACCGCGGTATCGCGGTTTAAAACACTTTTTAAACGTTATAGCCGGCACAGGCAGGTACGCGCTCGGCGCTTACCGTGCACGCGGCTCTCATTCACTTCTTATGTAGCCGCGTGCACGGTAAGCGCCGAGCGCGTACCTGCCTGCGCCGGCTATAAAGTTTAAAAAGTGTTTTAAACCGCGATACCGCGGTTTAAAACACTAACTAAAATAATTTGTCATCGGAAACCTGCCACTACAAATGGTAGGTTTCCTTTAAGAACTTCCTTTGTTCAATAAAGCAATCATAACAGAAATCTAATGGAGCCATTAAAATGTCCATTGATTTCAACCGCTTCTGTTTGTGCCCATTTGCACCTTTTATTTGAAAATAAGAGAGGGAGGGAAATAAACAATTCTGTTAGACAATAATGCTCCTATAATACTATAGCCAGTGTGAGAGCAGGAGGGGATGAACGCATTACACAGAGCTGCAGTAAGCAAACATAAACCCTTAGTCTGCCTGGAATATATTACTTGTTAACAGAAATATAAAAGTTGTTACTAAAGGACACTTTGAGGCCTATTCCTCTACAAACTAGAATATCTCAGTACAGTATGCTAGAAAATGATCATAACACTCCCCAACGCATCATCTCCATTGACAGTTGGGACAATACACTAACACCTGGTAATTCTGTAGAGGGGCTATCCATTTAGGGCATCTGCCGTTCACTGCACGATCGTCGCCATATTGCCACTAGGTAGCCTTTTATAGGTTCCCAGGCCTAGCAGGTCACAATCCTGTAGATTTAAACAAAAAAAAACAACATAAACAGAAGAAAAAAAATATAAACCTATGTTAAAATGCCAAATGTGTTGAAATATAAATGTGAATGTTTGATGTGTGCACCCTGCAATATAAAGAAGTTGTTCGTATCACCACTTTTTTCCATATTGACTAAAATCATAAACATTTGCATAAAAAGTGATTACAATGTCGTACGTTTCTCCAAATGGTAATAATGCAGAAATAAAACAGCTAGCCTTAGAAATTTAATAACAAATAAACAGACGCCAACATTTAAAAAGTTACAAGTGTCGAAATATGATGAGACATAACATAGCTATACGTAGCATAGAATATTTAATGGTGCCACTAGGAAGTTCAATTTGTACCACAAATTTCTCTGTGGAAGTCCATGGTCCTGGCAGTATTGAAGGGAATGTGGATTTCTTGCAGTATTTTCAAGAAATTATTGATGTGTGCTCAAGTGTCCTCGGTATTTATGAGCCCTGATCATTGCGCTTTGTCCCTGTACTGTGCATAGGGAGGGAGATGGCAGTCAATGGCAGATGGAGAGGGGAAGATAGAACTCATTAATATTGAGAACCTTACTGCATGCTTTCATCATTAAGAGCACATAGTACTTGGCAAACCCTAATAAAATCTGACTCTGTAGCTACTGCAAGAAATCCATTTTGAAAAAATAAGCAAATCTTATGACAGATTTCCTTTAAATTAATAGTTTCCTTTAAAAATATCCTTAAATCCTGTTCTCTGCCTCTAATCAAACCTATACAGTGGTACTCTTAGTACCCAAGAGACTGCTATGGGGTCCTTAGGTTTCTATAGATAACAATCAACCAAAAGTACAGACGTTATTGGCAGGTTTGTACTAGAGAAAAAAAATAAGAAACAATGGTGAGTTCTTCTAAAAAAAATTACAATTTGAAACAACACTGATACAACCAAACACTGGTAATACCCCAAAATTGATAAAAAGAATTTTGGTTCGGGAGGCTGCCAACATTAAAGGAGCTGCAGGAAGTACTGGTTTACACTGCAATCTTCCTGATTCCTGGACATTTGGGTTGGGTGCCAAGGCTTAAAAAGCACCCAAGCCCATCTAGTCTGCCATCTATTTCTGTGGAGAAATGTGTAACTGCCTTAAAAGACCAAGGGTGATTTTACTGCACATCGCCGAATGATAAATATACTCACAGAAGGCAAACTGATATTATCATTAGACTTCCATACTTGGCAGACTTGAAGGCCATGTTCATTGCTGTAGCAACCCTTATGGAACCCTGTGATAGTGTTGTCGGGGGAAATATGCGTACACTAACAATACTCACACAATCTTCAGGAGTATTTAAGCCAAGAGAAGTGCCATGTTTTCCTTAATATAGGTTAATGGCGTAGCTATAAGGGTCAATTGTCTATGGGGCCTATAAGCTGGAGGCGCAACTGTGATTACAGAAATTTAGAGGATTTTGGTTATGGTATTGTTAAATCACCCAACTTTTCACTTTTAGCTCATGAACAGCCCCCAAATATTCTGTTTTCTCCTGTCAAATGTTTTTAAACAGGGTTGCATTCATTGTACATGCAGGGCTTCAGCAATGCTTTTGTAGTATTTTACAATTTTATGCATCTGTTGGGTTGTTTACCTTACTATAAAAGAACAGATTTTGTCAGTAACTTGGGTATATGTTCTTTGATTGATTCGGCAATGCACCTGTGAAATATATCTTCAATCTTATTTCCTTAAAGGAGTTTCCCCATGGAAGAAAGTTTTCATATTTGAATCCACTAGTGATGTTTACACAACTAAGATCATTTTGACCCCATTACTTTCCAATTTTACTCAGTTTTATTATTGTTTTAGCTCCTATCAGTCAGTGAAGGCACTAGCTGAGCTGACGCTTTATGATTCCTCTGTGCTATGAGATGCTGTGTGCTCACAATGTGCTTAGATTCTCAGGGAACAAGGTTTATCTACACTTTCATTTAACTTTTGAACATTCTACTAATATCTGACAGAGAAAAAAAAAGAGATGAGACAGATCATGAAGAACTTATCTTGTTTGTAGAGCTGCTGCTGATGTGTCCTCTCCATGCTACTAGAAATACAGCTGAACCAGCAAGTGCTTCTTTCTGTATTGTGCTGTCTGCCCCCTTTCCCTTCTCTTCCAATTCAAGATAAGCTTGAGGAAATTGTCCGACCATAGTCTGAAGTTTTATGATTGGATCCATGAACAATCAAAAATGTGTACACCAGGACTGATAGAGACAGATTGGAATTATATATGTGAAATGCTGCATTTTTGTTCATAACAGTGGATTAGAGAATGTGTTATGTTGCTATTTTGAGTACATTTAAGCAACTTGTCTTCATTCCCAAGAAGACTCCTGGCTGTACTAGCTCAAAAGATGCTACTACTCAATACTGAGCAAAGGGTCTGATTACTTATGATCAGGTGATATTTCAGTTTGTATTGTTTAATAAATTAACAAAAATATCAACATTACATTTTTTTCTGTCAAGATGGGGTTCAGAGTGTACATTAATGAGCAAAAATTTCCAGTTGTCTGCAATGCAACTAATAGTGAAAAATTTTAAGTGGTCTGAATACTTTCTGCAGTATTTGTATTAGCTTTATGTTTGGTGGAACGTTTCCTTGTTGTCCAGGGCCCCAATTCCTATCAAAATCGTCCTTTATTCATGTTGCTGTTCAAAGTAAAAATATTAATAAGAAAATCACATGATAAAAATGATGCAGAGGCAAATCCTACACAAGTGTTTAATATGATCACTCCGGCACTGCTGGAGTCTAAACTACAGGCTATGCAGATAGAACCGACCATGATTAAATGGCTGATGACTTATCTGAGTTCAAGACCACAGAAGGTCAGGTTAGGAGATACATGGTCTGATGAGGTGGTGTGCAGTACTGGGGCCCCTCAGGGCACTGTGTTAGCTCCTTTTTGTTTATTCTGTACACCTCAGATTTTAGGGAAAAAAGTTCCGGGTTGTTTTCTGCAGAAATACTCGGACGATTCGGTACTGGTGGGCTGTATCACAGAGGGGGACGATAGTGAATATCAATATCAGTGTATACATTTACTGAATGGTGCAGCTCAAATGCTCTTGTGCTAAATGTAAATAAGACGAAATAATTGGTTATAAATTTTTCGAGGAGAAGGGGCGATACGCCCAAACCACTTACTATAGCAGGGACAGAAGTGGAGCAGGTTAGTAGCTACAAATACTTGGGCGTGATTATAGACAATAAATTAAGCTGGCATGAGCATATCGAAAAGGTAGGCAGACGTGCTAATAGCAATCTATTTTTTTTTACATAGACTAAGGGCATTTGACGTCCCAAGGACTATGATGGTAGGTTTCTATAACACGGTTATGATGAGTGCATTTGCATTTGCCTTAGCTGCTTGGGGCAACTGTATCTCTAATAGGGATTGTCAGAGGATGGATAAGATAATTAAGAAAGCCGCCTCGATAGTGGGTTCGCCCTTTGAAAGATGGGAGAAACTAGTACAGTGTGGGATACTCAGAAAATTGGATAAAATTAGAAATAATGCTGCAGGCACAGATTAGTGGTTTTAGTTCCCGTTTTATTCTTATGCGATGCAGGTTGGAGAGATTTAAGAAGACATTTATACCGGCCGGTCTCGAGCTGTCAAATACAGCGATCAGGGGTAGAATACGTAAGGATCATGCTGTACGACTTCAAGAAATGGAGGGTACTATTTAACTACTTTTTAATAATTCATTAAACTATTTATTGTAAATCGGTGAAATGTATATTTATGTGTACCTGTGTTCTCTTTCTGTTCTATGGTATATGTGGTTTTATGTGAGTTTTATATATGTGATGTCTCTGTTGAATTGGTGTATTGCGGATGTGACACTTTAAGTTCCCGTTTGGGATAATAAAGTATTATTATTATTAAGTAAAATAAGGTTACTTTCTTTTTACATTGTACGACTTGGCACCTCCTGGAGCACACACTCAGCAGAGACAGATGCATCTGCCCCCCCCTCCACCGATATGCTATTAAAAGGCCTCCGATGAGAGACTTGGCGTGACTTCCATCCAGTGTTTCCTGCTTCATGTGACTAATACTGTGCAGACAAAAAGAAATCCCTCCTCCGACAGTATATGTCTATGTATATAGTATATACCCTGCAAGCTTTCCAGGCATATATGCTGAGCGAATGATAAAAATTAGGTGTGAGTAGAACCTTAATGGTACTGCTGTGGTGCATGTGCTTCTAAAGTACAGTTTTTATGTTAGTATTGTAAAGTGCTCTGTAGTGTAGCATTTGATGAATAACATGTTATAATAGTGCCAGAAAGATCTACAATAAAACATCACATGTGAAAATGACTTTTATTACAGGTTTGGGCTATACAAATTTACATCACTTTATATTGAGAAATTCCTGTGGTGCTTAATAACAAATTGAATATCATATGACTGAAAAACACAAAGCATCCAAACTGTAAAGAAGAAAAGATGATTAGCAGTCAGCCAAAAATATATACAGGCAATCCCTGACTTAAAGGGGTAACAAAACTCAATGTCATTAGTCACAAAATGGAGCTTAAGTAGTTTGATTTTATAATGCACAAAATTTTATGGCCTCTATAAAGTATGTAGAGTTATTTAAAGGATAGCCACCACTGGAAACAACAAGTCCCATGATCGTTTAGTTCTCAGTAACTCCTCCTCCCTCTTGTGCTCTGCCCTAGTAATGGTCTAACAGACTTTACTTCTTTGTTACCATAGTAATGATGTGTAACTGCCATCACCGCATATTACCTCACTGAGATGACATCTCACCACAAAACCGGCCATACTGGATGCATTTTAATTCTTCATTACAGTGTATATTAATAGCATTTTCTGCTAAGGGGAGCAAATAACAACTAATGACATATTAGCTTATATTTTAGTACCCATTTGTATATGAATTATGCCAATTCCTGGAATAACCCTTTAAGGACACCCAACTTACAATGACCCCTAGTTACATACCAACCTCTCTGCCCATTGTGATCTCTGGTGAAGCTCTCTGGATGCTGGTACTGAACTTTAGCCCCAGGCCAAAACGGGCAATGGCACAAGTTTCTACAGTGAAGCTATAGTGCTAATCCTTATTCCCATGAGAATGCAAAATTTGGAGAACCCAATTGTCACAGGGACAAAACAAGGAGTGTTAATCATTTCACAAAACCTGTTACAACTTACATACAAATTCAATGTAAGAACAAACTTACAGAACCTATCTTGTTCATAACCCAGGGGCTGCCTGTGTATGAGAAAATGATTCCTTTTTATTTTTGCCTCTCCTTCTACCTGAAGTGAATGGTGTATCTGAAAGCAGTTTTAAAAGCCAATACACCAAAGACAGATAAGCAGACAAGGATAAAGTGTAACTCCTTACACACCTGATAATATTTAATTTCATAATCCACCAGTGGAATTTAGCAGCTTACCCTTTCTATCTATCTGTTGTTAATGTAATTGAGCAAAAGTTTATTTAGAGAAAGTCATAAAAGCAGGAAGAAAAGGTTGGAAAACAGTGGAAAAAACATTTGTTGTCCAGAATGTTGCACTGTTACACTGCAACTAAAAACACTTATCCCTGTTAGAAGGAAAACAGATAATTGTCTTCCCACTTGGCATTTACATTGCATTTTTAAATTAAATACAATAGCTGAGAAGAGAAGATTTGCCTAAATACATTGGTGTTAACAGTTGCATTGACAAAACGAAAATGTTAACGTTATTAAAAATATGTGTAAACATTAAGCTAACATTTAGTTTTGTAAACATAAGGTTACCAGCATGTTATTTTGGTGTTTACACACCTGCTAACATTTCTTTTTACAAAACACAATGTTAACGCAATGTTATTAAATAAAGTTCCTCTTCTCGACTGTTGTATTGCATTTTAAAACACAACGAAATTGCCAAATATGATTGCAGCCTAAGGGGTCTGCATGATGTGGAGTGAATAGAATGGTGGTCACGCACATCTACCACCTCAGCCCTGCATGTGCAATACTGAGCCCAATGTTCAATGATGAGTGAGTGATCAGTTATCAGAATCTAGTCCCCTATACTGTAGACCAAGTGTGAGAACAAACTAAAGTGGGGAGCACATTGCTGTTAACTGGGAATATTTTAAAACAGTAATTAAAACTGATGTTTTGAAATGAGACACCTTTTATTAAAAATGAAGTTTAAAAAATCCTTATGTTATTTAGCACAATATTCAACATATTTACCACTGCAAATATAGACAATTCGGTGCCAATCTAATAAAATGAAACCTAGGTCCTGATGCCATAACAGCGACGGTCAATACTGTTTGAATAGATTTTATGAACATATTTTAGAATTATGTAGACATTTTTTTCAAATGTTCCTCAGGTATATTCCTACAAGTATTAGAGTCATAGTACATTAAGGCCATAGTTTCTTTAATGACATAAATAGTTAATGGCACAGAAAGCCTAACTGTCTCTAAAGTGAAGCTATTATAAAAAAAACATTGACCCTTTGTTATATATGATACAAAAATATCATTTAAACACTTTTTGAAGGTAAGAATGTACATATATATAATTCTAAAAGAATAATACTAATATGTTTACTTTGTATATAAACTTCAAAATCTTTTACATGGCCAACACAGCCTACTTATGAGCACCACTGATATGTTCTTTATGAAGATCCGGGGATGTGACTAGCTGTTTGACCTTAAGAGCTATTCAACATAATTAAATAAGTTTCTATACCCATTACAAAAAGCTGTGGAGTAAATCTTCAGATAAATACATAGGTGCACATTACGCATTTACAAAGTAGAGATTGACTTGGCAAAAGTCATTTAATATCAGAGTTCTCTCAATTTCCAGAAGCTCGAGCACATGTATTTCAAGAATAAACACTGCACCAGACCAGACATGTTCCTTTGGATTTTTTTTCAAGTCATCTCCTCAGGTAAAGTTCTTTGGTAGTGTGTATACAGTTTTGCTAAGATAGGAATATTGTCTGGAAAAAGATTTCAGGGAAAAAGTTCTTGTGCCCGTTGTCATCTTCTGGGGAGATAACGCAGGAGTTCTCGGCTCTTCTTGTTTGTGAATTTGTTCCACAACAATTATTCCTGCCCCTCTCAAATGATGGGTTGTCACAAAGTGTAGCTACAACTGTGATGCGTTTTAGGCTTTTGCACAGTGCCCTCTCTTCAAACTAACATCATCAAGACCAACAAGTCCTGAACGATCCTTTCCTCGTTCTGCTTTGAAAATAATCTGTGGAAAAAAGAAAAACATACATTAGATGGAAACAAAACCGTAACGTCACTTGAGAGAATCAGAAGGCCTGTTCTTCATAGTAGAACTACCTATTCACCATTACCAATCCGGTAATATTGTCAATTTTTTGTGGGGTTCATTATGTAATTGTTTATTGACTGCTTCTGTTGTGTGCCTTCTGGGAAATTAAGATTGTAGACCAAATAATAAAAATTAAGTACCAACATTCTCTGAAAGAATCCACACCAAGTGGGTGTGGAGGGGTATGCACGTGGTCATGGATGGTACCACGGTAGGCCAGTGCAGTCTTGTCCCTCCCTGTTTTTTTATTATTAGATTTAATACCATTCTGACTGATGAACATCTGTAATTGACAAACTAATAATATTACAGTTTAAAGGTTTACTTACACTTCTGACTCCTTTGCCTGGAAGAGTGATGTGTGTATCACCCCATCCATGGCTATTTCCAATTCTTCCCCACACAGCAGGACCATTAATGCCAGATCTTCTTACAAATACTTGAAGTTTCCCAGAATTTTCTCCAGACACTAAGTGTCTAAATGACAAACAGAGGTCTCCAGAATTTGAAAGATGTCCAAGTGGAAGGACCAGCCGTGCTACTTTTCCAGAATTTGCTTTTGGCTCCATGAGTGTTAAATATTTCCCACCTAAATAAAGAGATGACAAGTGAGACATATAAGAACATTAACCTTAAAAGACCAAGGAGAAGAAATTTGAGTTTCATGACATTTTCCTCTATACGTTAGGTACATTATGGTGTTGCAGTTTTTTGAGAGAAAATAATCAATTTTCCTTCTAGCCGGAGCTCCAGAGTTCTTATAATTATTCTCCTATAGTGTTAGTGTTAGTGCAAATAGTGGGGGGTATTTATCAGGGCTTAGAAGCCTTGGAATAATCGCAAATGCTAGCTCATTGCCAGGACCAGTGATTTTTTCCCCTTCTGCCAGGGGAGGAATGGAGGGGCATAAAGTAGTGGCGTGGTTGGCCAGAAGGGGGGGGGGGCTTGCTGGCGGCGGGTGTGCGAGTGCAGCCATAGGAAAATTTTCTCAGGTGAATATTCGCTGCCCGCCAAGCGTAGAAATAAACGCTGTGTGGACCCTAGAGTGTCAGAGCCTCTTGATGTGTCCGGCGGCACCGAAGCAGCAGCGGGCTATCATACGGGGTGCCGTGCTCCAGCATTTGATAAATAACCCCTAGTATATCCATACTACTCAGTCACCACAAAGGCTTCATTATAGTTTATTCTATGTTTTGTAAAAGTTATTAATACTAGAATATATACATATATAGTTATGACAGAAAATGTATATGGCAACTCAAGAGAAAATGGACTCCCAATAAATTTTCTTTGTATGTATTAACCTCTTATTTTTTGTCAAAGGCAATATGTTCCTAAATCCAATTTAAAAATCGAGGTAAAGCAATTTACCTGAGTCATCTTTTACCAGTTCCCAATGCAAGTCATTTTCTCTGTCTCTAATCCAGCCACACAATCCATTGTCAAAGTTGCAGCTATGGATCAAAACCCCTGCAAAGAAAGACAGTTACAGTGTTAATATTGGGGTCAAACCTCCACGTGTGAACATACCTGCTATGCTCGGTGTTCACTAATCTTACCTGCACAAGAGCATGTGCATTCCCAAGCCGCACACAACGGACCCATGAACCCAACAAACTCATGGCTGTGCGTTAGGTTATGCCATTTTTACAAGTATTGTGAAATGGAACAGTAATATAGAAGGGCTGTGCACTAAAAGCAGCAGCTACAGCAGCAGTTACAGGCGTAAGCGGTTGTGCACATTGTTGACAAACAAAGGCTGGCCGCAACAGGCACCACTGCATCCGTAAGGAAACACTAGAGTATACGCTCTTCATTGTTTTTATATCCCCCAGAGCCACATATATATCATTTCCAAACAAATTTCAGAACAACAACTTCTTTAAAAGTTTTGTTATATAGACCCGGCCAGGCAAATCAGGTCATTTCTACTTTACAGCTTTCCCTATTTTAATGCTAATTTGTTGTCAAATCACTGTGGAAGGTCCACCCATGCACAGAAACCAACTGCATCAGGGATGAGATTAAAGCTTTGCATTTCAAAGGTTACATTCAGCACCCAGAGCCTGCAGGAATAAATTATTTAAAATCATTTACATTAGTTTTTTTTTTTGGTGCATGTGATTGCAACTTCTATGACTGCATTGATATTACAATGGGGCCGATTTACTTACCCGGCCCATTCGTGATCCAGCGGCGCGTTCTCTGCGCTGGATTCGGGTCCAATGTGTGTAAAAACTTGGTTCTAGTACTGTAAGTAGTAAGCTTGGTTTTTTATCCATGTAGTCATTTTGGTCCCGGGACTGTATCTGTACAGAAGGCTTGGTTCTGGTACCATTTCACCAAATTATTTTAACATTTAGGCTGGTAGAGGCCCACAATCTTTATACTGCCCGGGGCCGATAGTAGCCTTAATGCGACAAATGTGTGTTATCCTAACCTGAATGATATAAATTACCATTAAAAAATTCAACCAAATCATAATATCTATACAGTATAGCAGTTATCCCACATACATTCTATTGAACTAGACTTCTAGTAATCCCCCTCAATCTTACTACTGTTTAATTCAAGAGCACAAAGCAAATGTTGAACGGTTTCAGTTACTCTGTGACCTCTGGTGGTGTTACAAGGAGTAGGACTTAGCTGCTGACCTTTAACTGCTTCTTTAATGGACTATATGATGTTTGGGGCCCCAAAAGTCATAGCATATAAAGGTCTGTGTCCACCTCATATTCGGCACCTAGTGAATATAAGCTGTAAGTATTTTTAAAACGTTAAACGGATCTTACCTGGATCATCATTTTCTTCATATTCATCAGCACTCAGCCCCCTCTCAACATCAAAGTGGAAAAATATATTATTTTCATGCCGTGGAACTGTATAAAAAGAGAAAATTCTGAGAATTCTGTGCTAAATTGGACAAATGCCTCACACAAAGAAATAAAATAAAGCAATAATGCTTTGAAGACACACAATTCTTAATATAACATAATGATGTTATTATTCATGTTATAAATAACTATGTGTATGTGCTGTGTTGCCTATCCATAGTGTTGTACCATCCTGTGGTAGAAATTAGAAGTAAACAGTAATTTGGCAATCTAATGGTAGCCTTTAGTTAGACTTATTCAGAAATCTTTAGTAAGGCTTAGTTTGTAAAGAAACAGGCGGCAAAGTGCCCCCTACTTACAGTATTACTACTCTGTTGTCAAGGCAGATGCTTATTGACCACAGATTGAACTCCCACAAACTCTGAGCAGTGAACACATTCTTCTTGCTCCCTGGCTATAGTATGTCTTGAGCTTTATTTCCAATATCTGAAACTTAACTGAAAATTAAGGGGTTAATGCTCACTGAACACAGTTGTGTAAACAACATGTCATACACTATGCAGGCTGGAATATGGATCTCTATGGCAGGGAACATTGCCTGTTTGTTTACAAACTAAGCAGAATTTCTTAAGAAAGTATATTAGAAAAATATTCACGACACTCCTTCCTCCACAATATTAGAAATGATCTCAAAAGGCAGTTACATTTTAAGCATTTTAAAAGTATTGCTGTGTCAGTTTGTAATTCTTTCTACATCAATGTTTCATGTAACTTTATTTATATCCCTTATTTTATATGTTTTGCAGCTTTGACCTGACCCTAATATATTTTTTACTGAGAGTTATGTATTCCCCTACTCTTCAAATATAACAGGTTATGGAAAAGTGAAATTAACTTATACCACCTGTGCCACTGATACTTCTGGTCCAATACAGTGAGGTGTCTATAACACCTATTGGTTATCCTAATGTGTGCCAAACTTTTACATCAAAACTGTGTCTCAATTCTGTCCCAATATCTTTCATTTCAGGCCATGACATTTTTTGTGAAACCAAACCTCCATTCCATATAAGCAAAACCAACCTAAAAACTATAAGCAACATTTTGTACCACAAACTTTTGACAAATACGTTAATAAATCTGCCCCAACATTCTTTTTAATTTTCCATCAACAGCAAGTAATGTGAGAGTGTTTTACAAGGTAGTTACTAGAGTCCTATAAGAAGCTAAACTATCTAAACAATTTTTATTGCGTTGTGTTCCATGTTACTTAATCTTAGACCTCTTATTTCACTATACATAGCACTAATCCTGTATGAGAAGACTCCTCATTCCTCAGACACTGTATGCTTAAGAAAGATTTCTAAAATCTGTCATTCTAGACAAGTTACATCTAATCTGGGAGGTCTACATATGAGCACCATGTTGTACTTCTCACCTGCAGGTGCACAGCCTGACAGACATTGAAGGCTGGACATATGGGATTCCTAAAAGCTGTAATTAATCATGGTAAAAGAATGTACCCTGATACATAATACAGCAATGATACACTGGTTCACATTTTCTGGGTATCAACTATTCCTATAATACAACCAAATTTATAACTTGTTACTAAACGTGATTTTAGTACAATTATAAGTTGCATAGGCTTTATATACATAAAAGATTTATGCACACAATGGGGGGGATTTGTCATTTCTCCATTTCAGAATTCTGGACTGAAAAAGTCACGAAATAGTGCTCACTTGTGCCATTATTTTGTGTATGTTTACACTACTTACTCCCATTGGTGAGTGGGAAAGTGAGTCTGATTAGCTGGTTTAGCCAGATTTATCAACTGAGACATTTAAAAATGTTTTTGATCTCATTCCAGTAAAGGAAAGCTTAGAAAGTGGACTAACATCTTAGAGAAGTGACAGATTGATGTGATAGTTTATAAATTTGGAGCATTTCGAAGTCAACAAAGGGACTAATTTATCATTAGGGCAATTTTTTAAAGGAAATCTACCACCAGGACGAAAGATCGAAAAATCCAGTTGCAGTATGCAGACCTCTATGCAGGCTTACTGCTCGCCTCCATCAAGAAAAAAAAGGGTGTGAGGGTAGGGGAGTACGGGGAAGAAAAGTGGCTACTGATTTAATATTAGATAGAGAGAGAAACAAGTATATGTGTCTTGATAGAAGAAGAAAGATACAGCAAAGTAAACTAAGGCTGTGGGGAACCTAAAGATGACATCATTTTTTAAATACAAGATGAATGCTCTAAAAAACTGTAATAAAATAGCGCAGCTTCTATCTTACCAATTTTACCCACTCCCCTTTTTTCCACAGATTTACCAACATACTTACATAGAATATTAAATATTGCCATTAGAAATTACAGTTTGTCACACAAACGCAAACACTCTGCTGTAGCCAATCACTAATCTTTAATAGCGACACCTTCATACTCTACTTAGGCCTGTCACAGCAAAGTAAACTAAGTCTGTGGGGAAGCATAAAAGAGGCAGTAATGATGCATCAGTACATTAAAATGGATGTGTAATTTTTTTTTATTATTGTAAAGCATTATCCTGATCATAATAACTTACAAAACTGCATGTAGGCTACAAGTGTATTCCAGTACAGCCCCTAGCCTTATAGACTGTAATCTCATGTGAGCAGGGCCCTCACTCCTATTATTCCATATGACCGCTTGTACTCTGAAATGTAATATTATATTATATGTTCTATGATTTGTAGAGCACTACAGAATATGATGGCACTATATAAATAAAGATTATTATTAGGGTTACAGAAAAATGAAAACATTAAGGCGTGACCAGTATTTTTCAACCACTAAATAGTAAGAAGTCGATACTGTGATCTGGAACATGGTGTGCATGGAGGCAAATTCCTCTTATCTAATTCAGAGATTACATAACTGCAGTACAAGTACACAAACACATAATAAGTTATTTGGAATCACCCAGCAATCAACATTTTTTTGCCTCTTATGATCATATTTGAGCTGCGCACAAGGATAGTCTGCAAACCGCACATGATCACCTTTACTATGTGACAGAGAGATTTTTGATGAGGGACTGTTTATTAATGTTTCTCCATGGAAACAGTTCCTAAGAAATAAGAAACACAGATGTGTATACAAAACAGGTCTAAAATCTCTCAAACCATCCTTCATGTCATTGGCAAATCTGGTGACACCGACATTAAGAACAAATGTGAGAACAAAGAATTACTCATTCTACCAGCATGAAATATTGCACTCACTGACAAGGAATCAATGTCCCCGTCCGCTGTCCAAACACCAAGCACATTGATTTAGATCAGCCTTGAACCTATAAGAGGAAGGCATGAAGTTCTTGATAACTCTGCCCTTGAGCGCTTGCAAGGCGCAGCATATTGAAAACTAACAAGCAGATTGTGTAAATCTGTAACATACACCAATATGTACGAGATTAATAATCAAATACTTTCCATAGTATAGAGCTGTATGCAATATATACCAGTGCATTAGAATCATGGTAAGTAGGACTACCCGCAGGGCGTACAGTACCCTGCAATTCACCTATTAAATATGTATGAAATACATATTTAGGTCAATAATGGAAGCCAAACAAGTGGTAAATGACAAAAACCCTTATTCGGGTTCATATGTAACAATATGTCTGACGAAGACAACTAGTATTGTGGAAAGCTCACCATCAAATACATTCAGTAAGCCATAAAAAGGTGTCCCCAGATTTCTTCACTCTTCTTCTGCTCTCAATGGTTAACACAAGTCTACACAACTAGCATGTGTCATGCAGCATGAATTGACTAATTTATTTAATGGCTAGAAACACTCACATACTACATTGAAACAGGAGACGATTTTTCCAGTCAACTATAAAAAATCTGTAAAAATCAAAATGGCGACCTCTCCATATATTATGTAATAAAAATTGTTAGAGTAGGTACCAAGCAACTAAACACTACTTATGAATGCACACTCATAGATATGCACTAGCTTCATATGGTGGACCTTTCATACTAGTCATGTGGGTGGGTGGGCTGGCCTTACAGCCCAATGTGGTCTCTCTATTCTTGCCACTAAGTTCATGACGCCTCTTCTTTGTTCTGAGTAAAATTTGTATCATACAAACCTACAGAACATGGGGTTGAACTCAAAGCAACTCATTGCAGGGTAGAGAGTACTTCAACTATGTATTACTATGATTTAGTAACATGGTATTTCAGTCACTCCAGATATAGAAGACTTCTTTAAACCAACATATTACTGCAATAATACAATAGAAGGGATTTCCCACCTCCACCCCTGCATAACTTGTAGTCCTTTATTGTAACAAAGGCCCCATCCAGCCCAGAGTTGTAACACTCAGGCCCAAATCAGTTCAATAGTATCTTTCAGCAGGCCATTAGCATGAATGAAGCATTCTGATCTCTCTCAAAAACATGTTACACATTCTCCTCATCATTGTTCTTTCAATCAGTCATCAATTCTCCTTCACTCCAAAGCACTGGCAGATTCGGAGCTGACACTGTACGTATGTACAGTCCATTAGCTGCATGTGGTAGGATCGCTGTGGGGACTATAGCAGGTGCTCCAATGATGACCCAACATTATTGATGCGGTGCTGTATCACGTGAAAGCTGAATCAGGGTTTGACATGTTGCAGACATTGTGGGCCAAATAAAATAAGGTTGTGGGGAAAACTTGGCCCACAGACTTTGAGTTCGATATGTGTCCTCTAGAGAAACAGAACTTGGAGAAAAACCCAAAATATACTAAGGTCTCTATGTTTGGAATGTCCTGATTGTGGAAGTAAGTATTACTTATGAATAAGCCTCTTTGAATAAATGGGTCTATTGAATACAAAATCCTTGTTTGCTTTGCACCACCATACTCAGAAGCGGGTTCCCTCATCAATACATCTAAAACTCTTTTTTGTATTGTGATCCTCCAGTTACTCTGTATTTATGATTTGGATTCCTTTCAAAGGTTAAGACACTGAGGTTGGCAACCACCCAGATTGGCAACCAGGTTTAAATGTTATCACCTATCTACAGGAAAAAGGAATGACAATCTGATTGTTGGTCCTCCCTCAGTAATCACAAGAACTGGGGTTCTAATTATCACTAATCAAAGTAGTGATAGAGCATGGGAGGGTTAGAAATTTCCCAAACACAGTGCTCACCTATCAACAGTGAATGGGGGTTTCTGATTATCCCAACGAAGTGAATGGAACGTCAGGTTGCATGCTTAATCCGATCACAGAAGGTGGATTCCTATCAACGGGGCAGGCGCCAACACTGGGCATATCTGGGCAAGGGCCTATAGCTGCTGGGGGTGGCCCACATAAGGCTGTACGTAAGGTATCTAACTCTTTATTAACCAATTATGAGTACCTCCCCTGTTTTCTATCCTGAAAATGCTTCTTTGCAGTCCCATTGACTCTGGATTTTTTATATGAAATGGCGGCTGATGGCTGTTTCAAGCAGCATCATTTTTAATTTATTAAATTATTTTTATTCCAACCCCCTATAAAAATGGCTGGACCATCATACCTCTTTTGTCACCCCCTCATCCTCATAGACTGTAGTAAGCTCTTGCGATCAGGGCCCTCTCTCCTATTGTTTTATATGGCTGGTGTTACTTATTTTATTTATATGTTGCCCAAATCCTATAAAGAGCTATGGAATTTAATGGCGCTATATCAATAAAGATTATTATTATTCATCCATGGGGATGAGTGGGGCTATTTCTAATGAATCCATAGGGTATGAGGGGGGGCTTATATAAAATAACCATGAAGCTCCTGTGTATAATCTTGAAGTATGATAAACTAGGGAATATTTTGGTATAATAAACTAGGGAACTGTTTTAGTTTCTGAATTTTTAATGCCGCCACGTGAGTTTACTGCAAAGGGGCCCACAGAGGCTCTGTCGCCCAGGGGTCTGGAAACCTGGAGCCGACAATGTCCATCAATCAGATTGTTAAGAACTACCATTAAATTATGATTAGCATAAAATGAACTTCACACCTATAGATTTACATTCATGTATTGGAATTGCTCTTCTTTATTAGTTATTCATAGTACTTAGATAACTGTAACCCCGATAGCTAAGCATTCTGCATCCTACTTTATGATCTACTTTTTATGATCTTACAATCATAAAAATGTACATTAGCATAAGAAGATCAACATAGGATAATTACATCATCCAGTGCTGCAAAAAGACAAAAAGAGAATTGTCAAAATAACAGACAAGCACAGAGAACTTGCATGCACCCAATCATTCACACAGCACACAAAGTAGCTGTTCCTCTTCCACATTTGAGGCAGTCGGGGCAGCCACCCATATATCCCAAATCAAAAAGAACTGATCCGGAGCAGTATAAAAGAGTTTATACCCCAGGAGATCCAAATTGATCAAGGAGATCCATTTGGCAACCATGGGGAGCTAAGGTGGCTTCTAATTAAGCTAGATCACCTTCCTACCATAGAACATTAGTAGACAGAGAAGAGTCCTCTCAAACTTAGCCTGAAGAATGTCCCTAACTAGACCCAGAAGACACACCTAAGGGTAGCACATGCCAGGGAGACACAGATGCTCATTAATGTATGAATGAATGTCCATCCAATAATCCTGAATGGATGGACATTCCTAAACCATGTTGAAAAACGTACCCATACAATCTCCACATCTAGTACACAAATCTGAGGGCAGTCTATCTGATGCAAACGTAAAAAGTGTCAGATACACACAGTGCAACCATTTATCCTGTATCAACTGGTCACGGGCACCTTTGAAGCACTAGTTATGTGTGAGGTCCTTAAAGGACATCTACCACCAGGATCAAGGATTGTAAACCAAGTAAACTGACATAATAGGTAGATATAGGATTCCTTAAGTTAAGTTCTAGCAATGGCTTCTAAACGAAAGTGCTCAATCTTCAAGTCCTCCGTCCCAAACATACATCATCAATTGATATGCAAATGCCACAGCTTCGATCAGACGACCATGAAATCAATTGGATCGTTTAAATGCTTTATTAAAATAAAAACTTTTTAAAAAAACTTTGTTGTAGTAAAAACGGCAGATGAGGTGTTTAGGATTTGCATTGTCTGGGTAGGCAGTGAAGCAAGAACAAAACTAAACTTGGACTTCACTAAACTATAAGGAATACTTAGCCTAACAATATAGACTTTCATTCCAAAGAGTAATGTTCTCACATAAACCCAATACACATACCTTGTGTATTCAAGAGTTCAACCACCGATCATTTTATTCGGGTTATATATTCTCCTTAAGCCACCTTTGGTCACAGTCTATTGAAATTTACTCTGCAATGTTACACAATTCAAGAGGTTCTTGCTACTGTAGCCAGCAATAATAATTAATAAAAGGAGATTGAATGGCCTGTGAAGCAATCATGCTCAAGGCTGAATGAGAATGGTATTCCTGGTATGTACCAAGTGAAACTGGCACATTACCAGAGAAACCTCTATTAATGGCCTGTTCAAAACTGGCTCTTCCTGATGCTCGAAACATCTGCCCTATCACATTGCATTAAACTCAGTTATAAATTAAAGATTTTTTTATAGTTACCGTATTTTTCGGACTATAAGGCACACAAAAAATCCTTTGATTTTCTCAGAAATCAAAGGTGCGCCTTATAGTCCAGTGCGCATTATATATGAACCATACTTACAGACAACAGCTTCCTTGAACTGTGCACAGGTCTGCCACCTGCTGGCCATTCATCCTTATAATCAGGTGCGCCTTATAATCCGGTGCGCCTTATATATGAGCCTAGACATTTTAGCAGGCATTTGTTGATGGTGCGCCTTATACTCCGGTGTGCCTTATAGTCCGAAAAATACAGTGTAAGAACCTTGGATCATGTTTGAATATTTATAAACCTTGGATCTAGTTGTGCCAAATTTGGAACTTTTTAGCAAATTTTGAAAGTGAAACTATAAAGTATGAAAACTTTTTATAACACTGCAATAAACTTAAATAAACAATTTTCTATTTTACTCTTATTAACTTTTAGCAACTGTTTGCTTGCTAGCAGGTCTTTATCTTTTTTACCTGGCTGCTCTTCTTCTGTCTGGGTTTGATATTTTCTAAGGGCAGTCTGTAGCCTGCTACAGCGGACACAGGCTACATTCTAGATTCTAGTAGGGCGGATATTGTTGGCAATGAGCATGCTCCCAATTTCCTGACGTGAGAAGCATGTGACTGATCACATGCTTCATCACTTGTAAGGTCCTCGAACCCTTCCATGCTGCCATTTGGGAAAGAGTCAGGGCATGGAAGGTAAAGCTTTCTTTATACTGCCAATAGGTTTTGGTATGTATAAGAGATATGTGTGTGAGTGAATGTATGTATGTAGCAGAGCTGTGTGTGAATGTATACATGAATGTAGCAAATCTGCGTGTGAATGGGTGTATGTAGCAGAGCTTTGTGTCTTAACAGATGGATGTAGTAAATGTGTATTTAGACATACTGTAAAGTTGCTATATGTTCATATCTTTATTCCTATGTTTATTCCCATTTATTACAATGTGCGAAAAAGTTAGCGTCAGAAGGTGGCAAAATTAAGAATTTCTTTTGTACAGGAGGTTTTACTTTTTGTAAATGATGAAAACATTATAAAACCTAAATAAATTTGGCAACCCCGAAATTGTGCTGACCCAAAGAATAAAGAAGACATGTAATTTGGGGTGTACAGTGAAAGCCATAAAAACCAAGGACAAAGAAAACGGCACAAATGCATTTTTTCACCAATTTAACTGTAATTGGAATATTTTTCCTGTTTCCCAGGACATGGCATGGAATATTAAATACCGTCACTATGAATTTCATTTTGTTACACGGAAAACAAGCACTCACACAGCTTTTTACATGGAAAAATAAAAAGTTATGGAATTTTGAAGGTGGGGAATGAAAAATGAAAACGCAAAATCGAAAAAAAAGGACCTGGTCGTTAAGGGGTTAATAAATCTGACTTTCAGAAGACATCTAAAGAGTTTCTAAGACACTGTAAAAACTGGAATAACAACCTGTCTTGTTATATATGTGCCACATTCTGTCCACAAGTTACCTCTAACCATATAGAACACATACCAGACCAGTATCTGGCCACCCACAAGAGATCAAACTGGATTTTTGTGAGTCTTTCTCTCTTGCACTTGCAGTCCTGCAGTTGACCATGGTGTCCCTGCTATTGTAACTAACAGGTTTGCACCTCTATCTGAGTAAAACCTCATAATACGGTAAACTGTAAAGAGAAAAGCTTCAAAATAAAGATTTGTGAATTTTATTTTGTGAAATTCCTATTGGAGATCTTGTCTATCATCGTCCTGGATAATATAACAGCCCTTCAATCATCTGACGGAATTCTTAATTTCAGAGCTATGGTGCTTTCACTGAAATCAAACAGGGTGTCCAAGTAATTAAAGATAACCCATTTTATAGATCCCAGTAATGTTATTTTTTGTCAGAAAATGCCTATATAAAGCATACAACAGACTGCACGCATTTGTATGCAAAAATCTTTAAAAAATACTTACTGAAAACATCGCCTCTTTGTTTTCCCTGGTCATCAATCCTGTTGTTCTCTGGTATCCTTGTAGAAAGACGTGGAGGTAATGTTGTAACAACTATGGTTGATTTGGGTGTTGGAGACTTTGTTGGTGGCTGGGGTGGCCTTGTTGCTGGTTGAGGTGGCCTTGTGACAGGCTGGGGTGGTCTTGTTACAGGTTGAGGTGGCCTTGTAACTGGCTGTGGTGGCCTGGTCGCTGGCTGTGGAGGCCTGGTCGCTGGCTGTGGAGGCCTGGTCGCTGGCTGTGGAGGCCTGGTCGCTGGCTGTGGTGGTCTGGTCGCTGGTTGTGGTGGTCTGGTCGCTGGCTGTGGAGGCCTAGTTACTGGTCTTGGTGCTGGTCTTGTTACAGGTACAGCTGGCCTGGGTGTGGTCTTGGGGGTCTTTGGATGTGGCTTTGCTGTAATAGAGGGTGAGGGAGGCCACTTAGGATGCCTGGAGACAAAGTCTGGGATCCTGTTGCTGCTTCCTTCACTACCACTTAATGTGCTGCCATTTCCTTTAAGTGTGTTTCTCGTATTATCTTTACCTGGTAGAAAATTATGTGGCCCTAGTGGATCAATCATCACTCTGGGGATGGCTGTAAGAAAACATTAAATATTACAGAAGTGTTTTAAATAACAAGAAAAAAAAATGATATTTTATCTCAAGTGCTCACATTTATTATGAATAAATTAACAAATTCTTTTTGAAGGAAAGGGAGCGTGTAACAAATATATGCATGTGTTTTCTTTTATGAATAATGTAATTGGAGGTGTTAAGTTAGACTAGAAAATCTTAAAGGGATTGTAAAATCGATATAAGTTATAACAAGCTGATGAAAGAGTATTCCACTGCTGGGACCCCCAGCAATCTTAGGTATGGAGTTCAGTTCTCCTAATAGGTGGAGTACAGGTCGTGGTGGTATTGAAAAGTTTGTATGGAAATGTTTGAAATTGCTGAACATGGCACTTGTCTATCTCCAGTACTCCAATAGACAGTGAAACTTCCATAAACAACGCTGTGCTCTACAGTTTCTGACACATACAATTGAATAGAGTGGCAGTATCCTTGATCTGCCACTCCATCAATTACTCAGAACCCCTATTCTAAGGCTTGCTGGGGGTCCCATTCTTGTGATTGGACCCTCACCAATCAACTGTTATGTCCCATCTTGTGGATTGGTGATAAATTAAATGGTTAGTACATTTGTAGACATATTTATCATCCAGCATTAGACACTGTGATAAATC
Source organism: Engystomops pustulosus (assembly GCF_040894005.1). Classification (NCBI taxonomy): domain Eukaryota; kingdom Metazoa; phylum Chordata; class Amphibia; order Anura; family Leptodactylidae; genus Engystomops; species Engystomops pustulosus. The sequence goes on along the minus strand of NC_092411.1, from coordinate 207,071,721 downwards.
TGGTGCAATATACGACTGTCAAGGCTAACTTTGCACTGTGTCTACCATTTAGACCTTTCATTAACCTTACCCACTAGGATTATTTCAATCAAGTCTCTGTATTTCATTACATGGATCCAGTCATTCACCTATCATTAAAGCAATATTTTTAACTCCAATGTTAGTAAAGCTGAAAGCCGGTGTTTCAGAACTTCTCAAGAACTTCTAAAGCTGTAGTATAAGGGTGATGCAGCCAAAAGAGAAACATAATTGTAAAGCATATACTACAGCTTTTCCACTGAAGAAGAGGTAATGGAACTAAACGTGGAACTACTATTTGACCATGTTAAGTAAATTAAGACTTAATTTGCTAGTCCCAAACACGTCAAGACTGTGCAAGTTATGTGATGACCACCTTGCTACCACTATTGCACGGTATCAGGTGACCAAGAGACACTGGTTGTGGATCAGGGACTAGATAGTAACTGTAAAAGTTGATCCCTGACTCCAAGCAGAGCACTGTCCATATCTGCTGGTTACCCAGTCATTGTTCAGTAATAAATCAGTTTACCTTGTTTAAAGCATTTTAACTTGAGCTGTTATGGAAACATTCGGTTTTATATAAGATAACAGGACATAAAACATACGTGTGCAGTCTGCTCCATTGCCCCGGTAGCCTTCATTGCATTTGCATTTGTAGGATCCTGGTGTGTTGTAGCATCTTGCATGATTACTACATTGATATTCCCTTGTGTAGCACTCATCAATATCTATCCATAGAGAGAATGTGTATGTAAGAATCACATTAACAAGACATACTGAGGCATCACAATCACTAGAAAAATGGCTTTTACCAAAGCATATTTCACTGTATAACTATATTATCTGGGTGTTATGAAACCTAGAAGTCTTATAAATTAATTTCTATTGCTCGATATAGATACTAATGTATGGTCAATGTTGACACTAAAAGAGTGTCAAATCTGCATGGTCAAAAATTGTGGTTTAAGTGCTACTGACGAAATAAAAATGTCTTACTGAGAAAATCCTTACTTACCAAAGCACTGGTATTTCCCATGAGCATGGATTAAGTCATATCCAGGATAACATTTACATATGTAGCTTCCAAATGTGTTTACACATTTCCTAAATCTTGGACATACAGCCTTTCCAGTTGCACACTCATCAACATCTAGAAAAGAGATATTATTGAGAAAAATGCTTTAATAACTTAAAACCTAGTGGCTATTAATGTGGCATAACTGTAGGTGGCCTTATTGACACTTGAGGAAATAAAGGAAAATAATATTCTTCAATTAATCCAGACCTGTCTGTTTGTGTGTTATTCAATTGCTCTAATATTCCTCTAGTTATTAGCACTGGACGCATAGTTTTTCTTTTTTTCCCACCATGGAAAACATATTTGCATATTCCCTACCCAGGATCCGCAGCTGAACATGCATGGATTTTACGACTTTACGACAAAGAGAACCTTCCTAAGCAGAATGCTTTCCTTAGAAATGCCAACTGAATGTTCCGATTCTCTTTGTAAAAATAATGACTGGACACTTCCACAATGTGTAAGGACATAACTATACTGACTGCTGTAAGGTCCAGAAGATAGAACTTCTATAAATGGTAAATATAACATGACAATCACAACCAGTTCTTTTTCCAATGATACGGATCCACCTTTACAACTGTGTAATCTGTGTATTGTGTATTTGTTACATTTATCTCATCATTTGTATCAGATTTACTTTCAGGTACTACTTACCTACACATGTTCTGCCATCAGATCCTAACTGTAAACCAGGAGACGGACAGCGACATCGGACCTCTCCTTTCACAATATCACATCCATACTGGCAATTTGCCATGGAACATGTAAGTGCATCTATAGGAAGATGTAAATATTTAAAGATGAGTTTCTTTGGTAATGATAATAGTAGTAGTAAAAACTGAAGATAAATTAAATAAATTGTTTTGCTAGCAGTCCCCCTCCAACCTCTTAACCTTTATACACATGCTTGGCCAAGGGGAGGGGCGTATGCAAGTACCAGATACCTCTTTGCCTTTCATAAACCTTTACTAGCAAACAAAAGGAGAAAAACTAAGTTCTGGCACTGGATAAAAAAAGTTTTCAATGCTTAATTAGAGTAACTACATACATGCAAACAAGTTGATGTGTTTCGGGTGAAAAAACGCCCTTAGTTATAGCATAGTAATCTGAAATGTGATCAGACCCACAGCCACAAGGATTTCCAGGGGAAAGGACAATAGGAAAAGGAAGAAGTATAGCACTGGAAGCAGCTGCTGGGGGGCCCGGTATGTATAGTTTTACTTCATATTGTTGTTCGGTCCCAGCTTTTAACTAGAATTTTGTACATAAAAATATTTAATGTAGTTTCCTCATAAAGTTAATATGTCCCTCAGTTGAACACACATATTGCCGCCACCCATCCAGTAATCTTACTAATTTCAGAAACATTACAATTTTCTTTAAAACAAGCATAGACAAAAGTGTCTTAATGCGAACAGTAGACAACTCAAAGCCACTTGCAATGTTTGACAAATGGGAACAAGAAGAACAGAGGTCAGTGCCAGCAGTGATGCATTTCCATAGATCAGCATCCACTAATGAGGGGATAACAATGAGAGGCAGTCAGGGCACGGACATACTTGAACACGTTCCATCGGGCATCATCATGTATCCATTCAGACAATAGCACTTGTAGCTCCCGTATGTGTTCATGCAGCGGTACTTGCATGGCCGAGGCTTCAGTCCACATTCATTTAGATCTATATGGATATATAGATATAGAAATATTCAATACTTTGTCTATAAATGAACACATTGTCATGTTTCAGCTATGTACCTTTATAAATGTAGAATAAGAAAAATGTATATGTGAATGAAATCTTTACATATATCACATAGAATTTGGGAGAATGCTGCCTTATAACTAAAAATCATTTTTAAGGCAAATATCACAGACACATTTAAACAAAATGTCAGTATCTTGAAGTAAATCATTACTACTTACGGTACTTACAAGGAGTTGTCTCGTAGTTCCATTATAAAAAGCTTGTCCCAAAATAAAACCACCTTATAAATCTACAGTTTTGTGTTCAGTGCAGACCTGCATGTTTACTTTTGCATTTTTATCTATCATTTTATAATATATTTGTCATATAACAGGCATACATACTTCTGATCAGGAAAGGACTGATATATAGAAACATGACTGCCGACTCAGGCTACACAGGTTTTGTATGCAGCCTGTAACCATAAAGACACACCCAGCAAGCATGTAGCTAAATTCAGATAACATTAAATAAACATCCCCAATCATCAGTTATACATAGACTATTTTAATGGAGAATACCAGAACTAACTAATGTATGCTAGAAATGCACACCAGGTCTAGCAAATAATAGAGCTTTCCATTTTTGATTGAAGCAACATAGTGGTACTCCAAAATAAATCAAAATGGAAGGAGCTTTCTTGGTTCTGATCCAGAGAGGTAGGAGGATCAGGGTCCAGAGTTTAGAATTCGCCTTTGCATGGCATCCATTTGGCAAAATAGCTTTTATATAAAATGTTTGTAGTCATGAAACAACCCCTTAAAGAAGGCAGTCATCGGATTTTCAATAATCCAAATGACATGTTCACACCGTTTTTATCTAAAGAATGCATACTTCCTATCCCCAGAAAATAAACTTTGTAAGCCTATGTGGCACCCTGCCAGAAGAAGCAGCAAGTCAAGGGGAGAGTGTTATTTATGCAAATCACTGTGTGACTTAGCCCATGTCTCTGGTATGTCCCTCATTCCTCCCTTCAGCAGATGTCATCCTTCTCTCTGCTCTGATGAAAGGAGGGGGGATGAGTGAAATGCCAGAGACATGGGTCCTTAGAATACAGAATTAAATTAACAAAATTATACACACATTTCAACCCCCAGCATGCCGAAGTGCCTAAAAAAAGGTACAAAAAACGGTTCTATAGTTCCCCAAATAGTTATAATAAGAATGTCAGCTTTCAAAAAAAATCTATTTCTTTACTACCGTTTACTTTACTTTCTATCTCTACTCAGCTCCAAACACTGATATAGAAAAAGATATATGCGCCAGAGTAAGATGATACAGATAATTTTTTCCCAAAGATTTTTACTTTTTCAAAGGTATTAAAATGTAACAAAAACTATGTGATTCAAAAAATAATGGAGATGTGTCATTTGGACGGCACAGTGAAAGCCGTAAAAGATAAGCCCACCAGAAAATGGTACAACTGTGTTTTGGAATTTTGTTCTATTTATTCAATAGAATATGAAATGGTAAGTACAGAATGTATTAGGAAGTATGATCTTTACTACACAAAACAAGCACTTATAAAGTACATCGAAGGTTCTGATTTTCAGACTACCACAAGTATAACCTATGTGCACAAAAACAGAAAAGGGCTGTAAGGGGTTAAATAACATTTAAGAACATTTTCCATTCCATTTCAGAGAGCAGCCCAGCTGTCACCCAATGGCTACTATGATAGAAAAAAAGCCAAGTTATATTTTGACTTGTTTGCCCTGGAGATATTTAACCTAAGATGATTTATCTCCACCAAGAAACAACACGTATGTTCAGTTGGGTAACATAGCTGTTAGAATGCAATAATTTTGGTTGAACATTATGTTGCACATTTGCAAGCTTTGAAGATTGAAAAAAAACCTAGGTTACATAAGAACCAATTTTCAGGAAACCTATTAAATCTATTAAAAATGCAACATGGATCTTCATCAGTTGTAGGTTTGCACAGGCTTATTGCTTCATTTCCCAGGAGCATCTGTTTACAAGCAAGGCAGCAGGAATCATGACATTTGACAAGCTGCGCAACTATCATCTATCTCAAACTAATTGATATTCGGAAATGTCAGGCATGTAAACATAATGTAGGTTTCTGATTTTAACCAATTAGCATGCTGCATATAGGAAATTCACAGAAAACAGCTTTGCAAAAAAAATTTCTTCCATGAAGTTTGGTGTTCAGCCAAAGGTCTGCAAGAAGTGCTTTAGGTGAAGACAGATGAAAGGCACAGGCGCATATAAGGTCTATACTATGAAGAGAGGGCAACAAGAAACTGAGGGCTGGCAAGATACTACACTGTCTTATTTAAATGTTGCATGACTGTTGTTGCATTTAGTCTTAGCAGTTTTGAAGTAATGTACTTTTAAGCACTGACCACACAGCCAGATGACCAATGCCCATAACAAGTCAGCCAATTGCAGCCAATTTCTGATGCTTGCGAAATTACCACTTGGGTAAATCCTGCAGCCACGTAGTGCGGAGACATGTGAGACTAACTTCAACTAGAAAATGACAAAAAATTTTAAAAGAAAACTTGGTCATATTTCCTATTAACATTTTTAATTAGCAGAAGTGAATAAATCTATATGTTAAAAAAATATATACCGCATCAATCTGTCACCCAGTCCAAGGGTCAGGTGCAGATGGAGAGGGTTAATGTACTCTTTAAACTATCGGCTCTCTGCATCTCCCTCATCCTCCTCTGCGCTGCCTTCAGCTGGCACATTTCTAACAGCTATAATTTGGGACTTTTAAGCAAAACGTGGGCACACTTCAAACTGCTATATCTTTTGAACCGTTGGAACTTAGTATTGGCGTTGTTTTAAAAAGAGAATCTCCCCTTTAATATTATAGGGATATGTTCCCAGATAACACAGAAACAGAGATATCCAAAGTTAAATTTGCAGTTGGGTGTGGAATTGGCCCATTAAAGACCCATTAAAAATTTGGAAAAAAATTAAAAAACACTATAAACCACGTTCACCAGAATGGAAATAATCACCCAAAATTAAAAATGGGACTGTGTAGAACTTTATAGATGTTTAATGCATACCTTCCCTGTTTTCAAATCAGTTAATATTTATTTTATTTTTGCTAATTAGATTTTTGGTGCACCAGGGATCCAGCCATATCTTCTGATGCAAATACCATCTACATTGCCAACAGTGCCCACTCTTTGATGTATGCCAAAGAAAGAAGGTGTTGTAGGAGGATCACCGCTGCACCAAGAAGCTCATTAAACACATAATAAAAATGCATTTTCTCAAAAATTATGACTCATTAGAAAACAAGGAAATATGTCTGGATGGTTTATAAATTGCCCTGCTTTCATTTACAACTAACAAAATGTACTATTACTAAAAATGTACTGGAAAATTAAGATCTCACATGTGTACCAGCAATATCATATGTTAAAAACAATTTTAAGTGTATAGATAAAATTTTCCTGCCATACCAGAAAGTTCCTATATTACTCTATAACCCTTTTATGATCCTTATGATTCCTACACATTACACTTATTCACATCCACGTGGGCTCCTTTTCCGTGGTTCCCATCTATGTGAATAAAATCTTTGTCATTGACAAAGATGAGTACAGCATGGGTGCAAAGGCACCACAAAAAGGGTGGCACTGTACACAGTTTGTGCACACATTTAGCTGTGTGCATTTTGTTTTCTACTTTTCTTATCATCACATCCTATTTGCAAGTAGATCCTAGTAGAGTAAATGTGAGAAACAGTTTGTGCTCTAGGAATAGATATAGTGGATATACAGAAGAGGCATCATTCTCAGAAAAGGAAAGTTCTTGCAATGCATATATAATCTCATGCCTTTGAAAGCTTGGTCTTAAAGGCAAAGCCATCAGTCCAACATAACAAGGGGCAGTCTTCTGGCAAAGTGTCTGCTCATTCTTCTACAGCCATGCTCTAACAAGGAGTGAACTGGCGTGGTAGGCAAAAAACAATCTCACCCCTGGGTGGGATCTCTGTAGTTGGATAATCCACAGGATATAAAACAGGCACTTCATGGTACCAGTCAGGCTGGATGGTCAACAGGCGCTCATCTTCATATGAAGGAGGAAGATATGGTCAACAAACTTTTTGTGCGGGTTGTTAAGTACATAGAGAAAACCAATAAAATATTAGAAGAAATACTGACTATACACATACTGTATAGGAGGAATGTGCATCCTGAACCATATTTATTATCCTTATTTACCAACTACAAGAATGAAATAACCATTGTGGTGGTCACAGATTATTTAGAAGGAGCAAGCTGTTCTACCAAAATGAAAAAAAAAATGTTTGCTTTGAGAAAAAGCCATAAGATGTTCTCTAGGAACAATTTGTGCAATGTACACATATCAAATTAGTAGAGTTCCGGCTGTTGGCTCTTGACAAAACTGCTGTTTAAAGGTGCATAGAAAAGGGTCAAAACAATGGCCTATATGTTGCTTACATTGCTCTATTTACCAGTGAATTATCTGAAACAATTATATGATTTTTTTTAAAGCATAACTAAACTATTCAAATAAATGATTGCGTGAATGAATAGTGCTATTTATAATAGTAAACTCTCGAATATACTTCACTAAGTAAAGAAGCTTCTCTGTAACTTTTTATGCTCTTCTTTCTCCTCTAGTGAGCACTGTAACTGAGGTCCCTTACATGGTGTAGAAATAAGGAAGGCAAGCTAAATATTATTTGTGCCCAGGTAAGATTTCATTGGATGGTTCAGCTCTCAATGGAAATTAAGCTGTCCAGGGAATGTATGTAAAGAGTTTAGTCATTGGAAACATTTAGTCTTTGGAAACCGGCTGTGTATCTGTCAGCTGGCAGTGGAGAATAGAACAGAAAGATGATTTACACAAACTGCTTGAGTAAGAGGAAAGTCAGGGGAAAAGAAGGACACATGTACATATTTCTGTAATATATATATCAAAGTTTACTATTACTATCTGCACAAATCATTTATGCAATTTTGTAAAAGTTTAGTTACATATTAAGTTTTACTACTTTATAATAATAATACCACTTTCTTAAAGGAAACCTACCACTTACAAGTGGTAGGTTTAGACACATATACATGGCACCAGCTCAGGGTGAGCTGGTGCCAGAGCATATTTTTGTTAGGGGAACAAAGCCCCTATCGCCGTTTTATAAGTTATATTAACTTATAACTCGGCGCACCGCACTTGGGCACGGCGCACCATGCGCGTGCCCGTGCGTGCGCCGGATTCTAACGTGCTGGAGAGCCAGTGATGTCACCGAGCTCTCCGGCACACGCGCGCCTGCGCAACTTAGCACGGCGAAGCAGGCACGCGTGTGCCGGAGAGATCGGTGACGTCACTGGCTCTCCTGCACTTCAGAATCCGGCGCACGCACGGGCACGCGCATGGTGCGCCATGCCCAAGTGCGGTGCGCCGAGTTATAAGTTAATATAACTTATAAAACGGCGATAGGGGCTTTGTTCCCCTAACAAAAATATGCTCTGGCACCAGCTCACCCTGAGCTGGTGCCATGTATATGTGTCTAAACCTACCACTTTTAAGTGGTAGGTTTTCTTTAAATAATTTTTTTTGAGTTGCCATATTTTCAGAGCCATGGCATATAGCAGTTTTCAATGCTTTTCATATGTGTTTTCATAGGTGTTGTCTAACATACAAGACAAATAATTGAGTAACTCTAAAGTTTGTGTCGAAAATATACAAATCAAATGAACTTGTTTAATTGTTTAAACATCTTGATATCAAAAGAGTTATTGGATTTCTTTTATTACACCCTTTTCATTTATGTATGTTTTTAAAATGCTGAAAATAAAACAGATTTGTGAATAATACTTTAATTGCTACATTATTATTGGACATTATACATTTGCAGAGATAGGCATGGGACCTGGGCTTAGCACACAATTGGCTGGAGAGGCGGAGGGATGAACCCTGCTAGCCCCTACCTTCATAGGGATGTCTGGGGCCGGGTTGTAGCATGCTCTATCTTTTTCCAGGCGACGGTACGGTGGCACACGTGTGTGCGCACCATACTGTGGACGGGTGACAACAGGAGTCTATAGGGACGTTTATCCGCACATACTCTATAATACAAATGTTAGTAGTACCAGCAAAAAAAAAAGGTATACTCCATTATACCTTGTAAAGAATAGCGGACCAGCTTTGATTTCAGTCCCATTATATCCATTATATCCCCAAATCAACATGCCAGATCAGATATTGTCCATGCATTTCAGGTACACAGGGTATCCTTATCCATTACCCCAATGCAAGTACCATGGTACAAATACAGTAGTGTCGACCATGAGCTTGTGTGTACAATAACATATAACATATAACATAACAATAGCACCTGTAACAGTTTGTTTAACCAAGAGTTCCACTTTAAATGTGTAAACAACACAAAAATGCTTTAATTACAGTTGTTTAATAATACGTACACTACATAACCAATATTATAAGATTACACATACCTTGATTGCAGGTTTTTCCAGTGTATCCAGGGTGGCATTTGCACTTATTGGGTCCTATGCACTCTCCATGTTTACATGCTGGTTGGCAAACGGCTACAGAACAGAAACAGAAAAGATAAAATTTTACCAGTCACTGATGTATAATCAAATACTGAATTCTCTAATATTTTAATTGTGATACCCAAAATTATTCAATATGCAGTGCAAACACATTGAGAACTGGGGGAATCCCTTACATGACATTGTAAGGACCAGGCAAAGAGATCTTTATGCAGCAATTGCCCATTGCAGCTGTATTCATTACAGTCAGGGTCATTACAAGACACTTGAGCCATACATATTATTGTAATATCAGGGAAACTGATAGAACAGCTAGAACATTGTATCATCCAAGGAGAAATTAGGAACCTTTTATACTTTAAAATGTTCACAATGTACAATAGAATCAGATATACAATGGCTCAGTGCTATACATTATTAGCTAAAGATACTTGGTGGAATTTATTCTCCCCCCACCACCACCCCAGCAGAAGAGGAGGGGCAAAGTGGCATGCAGGGCAGAAAAACAGGAAAACTGGTGGTGGTAGGGAAATTTTCATGCCTTTTCCACCACAAGGCATAATAAATCTCCTCCATTCTCTTTTTATTCAGAATTCTTTACTTAAAAGTGGTTGTCCACTTTAAGAACATTCCTACTAATAATTGATATTGTTTGTATAATGAAAAGTAATACAATTGTCCAAAATACTTTCCGTATTAATTTCTCAAAGTTTTCTAGATCTCTGCTTTCTGTCATGCAAACGGAAGCTTCATTGTTGACTTCCTGTAGATAAACAGCAGTCCATGGTTATGTGATGTCCCACAGTGCACGGCTCATTATAACACACAGTGTAATCAAAGCTGTGGGATACTAACGAGCCATACACCTGTGTGACATCACATGACCATGCACCGGTGTTTATCTACAGGAAGTAAACAATGAAGCTTCCTGTTGCATGATAGCGATCATGCAGACAGAAAGCATAGATCTAGAAAACCGTGAAGAATTAATAGAATAGAAAGTATATTGGAAAATGTAATAACTTTTCGTTATGCAAACAAACAGTCTTTGCTGGAATGTGCTTAAAGTGAGCAACCCATTTAAGATTAGGTTGAAACAATGGGTTTGAGTAACTGATACCTCCCACTTATGCTATATTACCTCCCACTTACAACTCTTGTCATGTTTACAGTGTCATGCATCATGCAGCAAACACCCACCATGTAAAAACAAGGCTCAGCCTGTGAGCTCTCTCCATACCCACCTTAAGCACTCACCACCAATGCATGTTTTCGGCTAAATGACCAGACTATATTTTTAGAATCTGACATGTGTCACGATAATTGGTCATAACTTTGGAACACTTTAACTTATCCAGATGATTTTGAGAATATTTTCTTGTGACACATTGTACATTTACTTCATGCTTGTTGAAAAATTTAAGTCATAAGATTTGTGTTTCGTTCTGTAAAAAAATTGATATTTGGAAAAAATTCCCAAAAAATGTTCAAAGTTTGAAGTGTTCTGCTTTCCAGAAAGATCACACCACCCTAATAGCTTGACAACTAACATTTACAATCGCCTTAGGTGCAATTGTTCTCATTTTCATGAAAATCACCAAGACTCACGTTTTGAGGGACAACTCAGCTTTTAAGTAACTCTAAGTGACTTAAATAATAGTAAAACTTTTACAACGTTTGTTAACCCTCTATGGAATTTTTTTGGAAAATAAAAATAAAAAATTAGGCCAAAAATAGATTATAGGATGAAATCCTGTGCAAAGTTTAATAACAAATAATATAAAAATCCCCCATATGGTGGTAAACTGCTATATGGGCAGACAAATTTCACTGAATGAAAGCAGCTCCAATCAGAGCAGAATTTTATGGTCACGTTGAACAGGCTGTAGAATTAAAATTTTTTTTATTATGCGCACATACAAGGGCTTATTTTTTTCGGAATGAGATACAATGTATAGATAATTCATTTTCTTAAATAAAATTTTAGATTGTATTAACTATTTCAAGGTGGACATAAAGAAAATCATACGTTTTGTATTTTTGGCCGCTCTCCATAACATAAAAAAAAATGTATCATTATTCTCCTGTTCACAATGATTACAGCGATATCTCATTTATATAGTTTTCCTTATCTTGGCTAATTTTTACTGAGCAAAACCAATATTGCAGAAAATTTAGTTTTTTGCATTTGTTTTAGTATCAACAATTTTTCAGGGGCATAACTTATGTATTTTTCTGTTGAAAGAGCATGTTAAGAGCTTTTTGTGAAAAAAGTTGTTCTTTTCAGTGGTAGCATTTTGGGGCACATAACTTTTTTTATTCTATTTTTTTGTGAGGGAATTGGCTGAAAATTAGATGTTACAGGGAGTATTAGGAGGAGGGGGGTTACCCAATCACTCTGCAGGTTTTATATTTCTTTAAACTTATTGTACAGATTGTTACAGATGAAGTGAAACCAAATATGTAGGGGGTGTTTTGTTTGTTTTAGTTACTTGTTTTTTAATACTTATATGTTAGTATATGTAAATTTATTGCTTTGGGGACTTTTATTTATTTTTATTATAAAAATGATTTTTAATTTTCTTTTAACCTTAAAATTTTTCCTAGACTTGTTCTTCAACAAGCATTTATCTGATCGCTTGTTCGAGAGCTAAATAGCTGCTTGAGCATGCATGGGACACGGCAGCCTCAGGGCATATACTAGATCCTGGGGCTGCCGCAGGATGGATCAGAACCCCCCGGTTACCTCACAGATTGGGGAGGGGGCAATCCAGTGGGAATACATTGACAAGGGGTTAAACACCCAGGTTGTGAGATTTTCCGATCGCACATGTTAGTGCCGTATCTGGGCTGTAATAACACAGCCTGATAAAGGCACTTGTAGGACACAAGATTCTTAAATATAACCCGGATAATAAAATAACATGTTCTCTAATTCACTGTTATTAACAAAAATACAGAATTTTGCAGATATGATTCCAACCGTAAAACTTCTGACTATGGTCGGATTCTTCTCATGAATAGCTTCTCTTGTCTGCATGCTGCAGTGCTCTCTGACTCCTGCCCCTCCCCCTCTGCATTGCAAGACCAGCTCAGACACATGCACTTTATGCCAGCAAACAGCAGTGTGCAAAGACTTACTCTACTAGCTCATTGAGTTTTATATCCATTTCATGGATCTCATCATCTCTCAGCTCTCTTTTTCTATGAGACAGATACTAACAGAATGCTCAGAAGCTAAACAAAAGTGTAGATAAACCTGTACCCTAAGGATCTAAGCACATTATCAGCACACAGCATCTCATAGCACAGAGGAATCATGAATTCTTTGCTTAGAGAGTCCCTGCCCACACTCTGGAATTTTACAATGACCATCACTGAGTTATAGGAGCTAAAACATCAATAAAACTAAGTAAAAATGTAAAGTAAGGGGGTTAAACTAATCTTTATTGTGTAAACATCACTAGGGGATTAAAATTTGAGAACTTTCTTTCATGGGCAAACCCTTTTAAAGGATAGGGCCTGACTTGCTGATCCCACATATCATGCAAATGAGGAGTCCGATGGGGTCCCACGTACCTCCGTCAGATGAGACCGTTCTCTGCAATTTCTACCAGCTCCATAAAGTTTAATGGAGCAGAGCGGTCATGGGCGGCCGCCTGCTCCATTACTCTGATGGGGGGACCACTGAGACCTCCACCGATCAGAAAGTTAGGCCCTATCCTGTGGATAGAGACTAACTTATGTTCGTGGGATAACCCTTTTTAAGGAGTTAATAATGCCATGATGTTATATTCCGTCATGGGGTTAAGTTTGCAAAATACTTGCAAATTCTGACACTTTTTATTATTGCTGAAAGTGTCATAAAGAGTGTCTATTGACCCAAAATAATGCAAGGGATATCTGATTCTAGTCTGCATCACAGCCTAAAGGCTAAAATGTGGATGCTAAAATGCTAAAAAGAAACCCGAAAAAAACCAGCTGCATTATGGCTAAAAAGTGAACACTTTGCAATGATTTCCTGTTGTTTAAGCCAATTGTTCACATTTACATGGTTTTATATTTATTTACAATTAGGAATTGTACCAAAATATCTTTCACACACTCAGAAGTGTGTGTGTTTATATTTAAAAAGCACCCAAAAAGTCCCAGCAGCTACCCTCTGTCTTTGTGCAAGTTATTATTACAGCTAAAAGCAAACATTATCTTTTCAGTTAATGGAAACATTGCCCAGTAGTAATAGATCTCATGACTCAGAAAAGTGTAATGGCATTTGTTCAAGCTCAGACTTTAGCTTCATATAAGGAGGTGCTGTGTCCTTTATACAATTATACATTTATCGTACTTGTGATTTGTGAAGCTGAACCTGAAAATAGCTAAAATTAGAAAAGTTTTCCTGGTAGAAGGCATCACAGCTTGTAGTTCTTAAAATCAGCTCTTAAGATAAGCTGTCACCCAAAGACAGTGTAGCAAATCAGCAGACATAAAGTCTACAAAGTTTAACATTACTACGTCATTGCCTTCTATTCTCTTACTGCAAAGTGACAGAAGACTATTTTATGCTAATGGAGAATGACATTTACTAGTGCCAAGATCAATTATATATCGTAATCTGCTAACACAATAGTAGTTTTATGCAATCTTTTATGTACAAAATTAGTTTTAAGTTTTAATTTTATATGGATCAGATTTATATAATCCCCAATTATGTCTCCAGTCACCAATCCACTTTCAAGAGGAATTTCATGTTAAAGTACGTTTAAGAGAAGTTTTATGGATCACTGGTGTGTTGCCTGCTATTTATCTATTGCTTTAAAGTATAGGGAAGATAAAGGGATTGTACAACTTTTCGACATTGAAGATGTCTCATTAAGATACACTATGCACACTGTGATGCGGCACCTTGTGATATTTTAGTGTGCACACGGGCTGAGCACATGGAGCTGGGTCGCATTGAAGGCCTGCTGGGACTACCTATATGCTAGGAGGGGAGGCTGCATTGTGCTGGAACTGCCTAAATGCTGAGGGGGGGGGGGGGTGACTGCAGTGTGCTGGGGCTACCTATATACTGAAGGGGGTCGTGACTGCAGTGTGCTGAAGCTACTTATATACTGGGGGAAAGGCTGCATTGTGCTGGCGCTACCTATATACTGAGGGGTGGCTGCAGTGTGCTGGGGCTAACTATATAATGGAGGGTGGCTGCAGTGTGCTGGAGATACATATATACTGAAGGGGGGGGGTGACTGCAGTGTGCTGGAGCTACCTATATACTGAAGAGTGTTACTGTAGTGTGCTGGGGCTACCTATATACTAGGAGGGGAGGCTGCATTGTGCTGGGTCTACCTATGTACTGAAGGGGGGGTTGACTGCAGTATACTGGGGCTACCTATATACTGAAGCGGGGTGACTGCAGTGTTCTGGGGTATCTATTTACTGGTGAGGGGAGGCTGCATTGTGTTGGGGCTACCTATATACTGGGGTGTAGCTGTAGTGTGCTGGGGCTACATATATAATGGGTGAGAGGGGTGGCTGCAGTGTGCTGGAGCGAACTATATATACTGAAGGTGCGTGACTGTGGTGTGCTGGGGCTACCTATATACTGAAGGGAGTATAGCATCCAAGAACAAATCCAGCATTTTCACGGGAGATGAAGATAAAATCAATGATTCTTTATTTCCAAGTTTTATAATCCATAATACAGCAAAGTGAAAACGGCACACATCAGACCTACGCGTTTCATCATACTGACTTAGACTAAGTCAGTATGACGAAACGCGTAGGTCTGATGTGTGCCGTTTTCACTTTGCTGTATTATGGATTTTACAGCTTGGAAATTAAGAATCATTGATTTTATCTGCATCTCCCGTGAAAGTGCTGGATTTGTTCTTGGATGCTATACTTGCTGCTCCGTGGAAGGCTTACACGGTGGTCCGTGCACCGGGAGGATTGCTGACTCGAAGTATACCTCGAGGGTGAGCTGGCGTTTTTCAATTTTTTATATACTGAAGGGGGTGTAACTGCAGTGTGCTGGGACTACCAATATACTGAAGGGCATGACTGCAGGGTGCTGGGGCAACCTATATACTAGGGGAGAGGCTAGATTGTTCTGGGCCTTCCTATATACTGGAAGGGTGGCTGCAGTCTATGGCTGCCATGACTAAGGATAGGTTGTCTGTCCGAAACGCGTAGGCATTTTTTACCGTCTGTCTGAGTGGACTTTTTAATCTCATGATGCAACTTTGAATAAAGAAATTATTGGTGATTTGGAGCCTGGCTGGACCGTGCACTTTCTTCTTCTCCTAAGTCTGCTAGGACTACCTATATAATGGGGGGAGGCTGCAATGTGCTGGGAATACCTATATACAGAAGGGAGTTATTGCAGTGTGCTGGGGCTACCTATATACTGGGAGGGTAGGCTGCATTGCACCGGGATTACCAATATACTGGGGTGGTGGTTGCAGTGTGCTGGGGTTATCTATATACTGGGGGAGGCTGCAATGTACTGGGGATACTGATATATATGAGGGGGTGCATTTTAGTGGGGCTACCTATATACTGGGGAGGGTGGCTGCATTGTGCTGGGGCTATCTATATAATAGGGGGGCTGCAGTGTGCTGGGGTTACCTTTATACTGGGGGAGTGGTGCTATTATGATAATTCATGACAGGCACAATATTATCATTTGAAAGACAGTGTACATCTTAATTAGTGGGGAACACTGTAAATGTTAGAATTAATTTGGGGGGGAGCAATATCTAAGCTAACTTAGTGGGATAGTGTGATATACACTATATTCTATACATAAATACATGTCTCTAATATTTTTTAATTAAGCTTGATGGATAAGCAAATTAATCCACAATCGGAACACTGCAAAGCTCCTTCTACAGTACTGTGATCCCTTCTGGAGCCACTTAGTCACTGCCAGATCTTAACCTCCCCCTCAGTCTACGTCAGTCTGGAGCAGGGTTCAGAGCAATGAATACCACATAATTTAAAATGTAATACTGTGAGAGCCATACAATATGTTTAAAACTTAATACAAGTAAATGTGTGAATGTGTTACCTGTATTCAGGTGCTCTCTGACTGATGTGGCTGCTGATTCCTTCCAGTGAATTTTAAAATGGCACCACTGGATATAAGGCACCCGCTTTCTAAACAATTAGGCCCATTTCATACTTGCGAGTGTGATGCTATGAACTCGCATCACACTTGCAGCGTGTGATGTTCGGATCTCCTGGCCCGAACGCTGCAAAGTTCACTGACATGCTAAGTTCAGTTCCAGTTTGCAGGATTCGGGCCGGGAGATCCGGGCAGCACGCGTTGCGAGTTTGATGCGAGTTCATCGCATCACATTCGCAAGTGTGGAACAGGCCTTAGATTGCCGCTTGAGCGAGTGGTGCTCAGTTTCTGCTAGACTGGAGTGTTCGAGAACTCCCAATACCTGCTGGTCATTCCTCGCAATTCTGTTCCCATTTGTGAGGAACAGGCCACTTCTGCTCCAGTTACGTCCATGATGTTAGTAGCAGTTAGTTGAGCAGTCACTTGTCTGGGGTCTTTTAAAATGGTTTTTGGAAGTTAGGGAGGATTAAGGTGACCATTCTATTTTCTTCTGATTCACTGTATATCTAGCTCCATTTAGATCTATGCCATGCCCCCATGCAAATGTTTTATATTTTTAGAATTATTATTATTTTATGAAATATTTGTCTGCAAGCCAGGTGCATCCATCAAAAGAGCCACATATGTCTCGCAAGCCACATTTTCCATACCCCTGGTCTAGAGGCAACTGCGTATTAATTGATCTGGCATATGTGTAGATCAATACTTGACTCCAACTACGGCATAAGCTTCTATCCTGCGCACTTGCTTTTGCACAGAGAGTACTACTGGAAGTGGCTATAGTCTCCAGTTTCTCAGCAATGTAGCTGCTCCGTTTCAGCTATGTTTTAAGCCACTTCCTGGACGAAGTGCTGTAAAGACCCCACAGTGACACCGAATGAGGGAAAGGTCTGGAACAGGTAGAGACGGTTGTGACTAAATGGCTTCTGGAAGGATTACAGCAGTGTAGAAGAATGAAGCTGTGTTCAGGGTTGTTAAAGTTACTGGAAGAAATGGCAAAATAAGTTAACCCCTTAACGCTGAAGCCACTTTTCACCTTCCTGACACGGACCATTTTTTAAAATCTGACATGTGTCTATTTAAGTGGTTATAACTTTGGAACGCTTTAACATATCCAGTTGATTTTGAGATTGTTTTTTCGTGACACATTGTACTTCATGCTGGTTGAGAAATTTAATAAATATATTTAGTATTTATTTATGAAATAAATGGAAATTTGGCAAAAATTTTGAAAAAAACAATGTTTTCCAAATTCAAAATTTTCTACTTTTTGGAAAGTTGGTCATATCACTAAAATAACTTGATAACTAACATTTTCCATATGTCTGCTTTAACTTGGCATCATTTTTCAAACATCTTTTCCTTTATTTTGGATGTTAGGAGGCTTATAACTTTAGGTGCCATTTTTCAGATTTTCACGAAAATCATCAAAACCTACTTTTGGAGGGTCAATTTAGTTAGAAGTGACTTTATAAGGCCCACATGACAGAAACCCCCCACAAATGACACCATTTTAGAAACTACACCCCTCAAAATATTCAAAACAACCTTTGGGAATTTTGTTAACCCTTTGAGCGTTTCATGAGCGTGAAAGATAAATGAAAGTGAAATTACAGAAATGTAATTTTATCTTACTATAGATTCATTGAACACTAAAATTTGCACCTTCACAATGGGTTAAAAAGGAAAATGCATTTTACAATGTTGAGGGCAATTCCTCTTGAGTATGCCAATACCCATTTTGTCACTGTACCCTGCTGTACGGGCACAGGGGGGCACTTGGAATGGAAAGAGCGTTGTTTCGTTTTTGCAGGGGAAATATGGCTGAAAAAGTTTACATGTGTCAGAATGCATTTGGAGAGCCCTAATGGTACCAAAACAGATGAAAGCCCCAACATGAGACACCATTTTGGAAAGTACACCCCTTGGAGAGTTTAGCAACGTGTAATTTGTGTATTTTCCCCAACAGGTGTTTGATTCAATTAGGCCCCAAAAGGGAAAAAAGGTGAAAATTTTCTCAAAAACGTCACTTTTACCCCAAATTTTTGTAAGCCACAAGGGATAAAAGATGAAACAACCCCATAAATGTGTAAAACTATTTCTCCTAAGCACAGAACTGCACCACTTTTGCATATACAGTGTTGTATGGGTACACAGTAGGGCTCAGAAGGGAAAGAGGGGCTTTGGCCTTTTAGAAGCCAGATTTGACAATCACCCTTTACATGTGTCAGGATGCATTTGGAGAGCCCTAGTGGTACCAAAACAGAGGGGAACCCCAACAAGTGTCACCATTTTGGAAAGTGCACCCTTTGGAGAATTCAGCAAGGTGTAATTTGTGTATTTACCCCTACAGGTGTTTGCTTCAATTAGGTCCCTAAAAGGAAAAAGGTGAACATTTTCCCAAAAAAGTCACTTTTACGGCTAATTTTTGTATCCCATAAGGCAGTGATGGCGAACCTTTTAGAGACCGAGTGCCCAAACTACAACCTAAATCCACTTATTTACCATGAAGTGCCAACATGGCATTTTAAGCAGCAACTTATTGCTACCTGTTCTTCCACTTCTTTAATTGTATCGGCCGCATGAGGCCACCAATACAGTTGAATGGAGGTGGGAAAATTAAGACCATCATTGTAGCTTCTTTCCAGGGTCTCTCTGTACAGGAAGAATGGTGGGTCCAGCAGGAAGACCTCCAAACATAATGCAGTTCTTTCAACACCTTCTCACTTTTCAAGCAGTTCCAAATAGTCAATGAAGTGTCGCTGTAAAATAGCGCTGAGCGCAGCATCTCATAAGTTGCCTGGGACTGCAGGAAGATTTAATGGATTTGGTCCTGTTTGGTGAACTCTGTCCTGGGCTGATGGACTGAGTGCCCATAGAAAGGGCTCTGAGTGCCTCCTCCGGCACCAGTGCCATAGGTTCGCCATCACTGCCATAAGGCATTAAAGATGAAACAACCCCAAAAAATGTGTACTAGCATTTCTCCCGAGTATAAAATTGCCACACACATGCAAATAAAATGTTGTATGGGTACGCAGTGAAGCTCAGAAGGGAAAGAGGGGCGTTAGCCAAATTTGACAGACATCCTTTACATATGTCAGGATGCATTTAGAGAGCCGTAGTGGTACCAAAACAGAGAAGAACCCCAACAAGTGTCACCATTTTGGAAAGCACACCCCTTAGAGAATTTAGCAAGGTGTAATATGTGTATTTGTCCGTAAAGGTGTTTGATTTAATTAGGACTTAAATAGATAAAAGGTGAACATTTTCTTATAAAGGTCATTTTACTCCTAATTTTATATAGCCACAAGGGATAAAAAAAATGTAATAACCCCACAAAATGTGTAAACCTATTTCTCTCGAGTGTAGAAGTACCCCACATGTGTATATAAAATGTTGTATGGGCGCACAGTAAAAGGAAAGGGGAATGTTTGCCTTTTGGAAGCCAAATTTGACAGAAATGTTTGACATGCATTTGGAGAACCCTAGTGGTATAAAACAGATAAGAATCCGAAAAGTGACCCTAATCTTTGAATGTACACCCCTTAGAGAATTTTGCAATGTGTAATATATGTATTTGCCCCTACAGGTGAATGATCCAATTAGGCCCGAATCATAAAAAAGGTGAAAATTTTCCTATAAATGTCACTTTACCCCTAATTTATGTAAGCCACAAGGGATAATATATTAAATAACCCCAAAAAAGGTGTAAAACTATTTCTCCCGAGTGTAGAAGTACCCCACATGTGCATATAAAATGCTTTATGGGCGCACAGTAGAGGAAAAGAGGGATGTTTGTCTTTTAGAGGCCAAATTTGTAAGAAATCCTTCACATGTGTCAGGATACATTTGGAGAGCCGTAGTGGTACCAAAACAGAGGAAAACCCGAAAAGTGACCCTAATTGTTGAATGTACACCCCTTGGGGAATATAGCAAGGTGTAATATGTGGCGTAGTGTAATACACGTGGTGAAATGAGCATTTTGAACATATAGGTGGTTTCCAAATATGATGTGCAATGGAGTCCAAGATGGAAATTTCAATTATTTCTGGAAAGTTCAGTGCCCATTATGTGGCGCCCCTTATGAAATAATGGAGGGGTATAGGGAGCAACGGGGCATAACAGTTGTTACAATTATTCATTTTACCGAAATTAATTCACAATAGGTTGGGCGTGAATTGTGAATGTCTAGTGTATAAGGAGGTAGAATATACCAGGGGACCAACTAAACTTTTGTCACTCTGGAGTTGTCGCAGGTCTCTTAGTAGTATGTAGTGTCCATCCTAACTTCTCTTTTGGAACAGACTCTTTATTGAGTCCTACCATTAGAAGCAGCAGAATTCACCGGGAAAATGCTGTCCTGGCAAAACACAGGAACATCTAAACCAGAGGTACTGGGGCCCTGTCCTTCTTGTCCCAATATTAGTTTCCTAATATCTTCCTCTTGAAAACAGAGAAATGATACGGCAGGACATGCACATTGGAACAGCACGTAAGAGTTGTACAGCATAATCTGTACAATGTGCACGGCCAGCGCTTTTGTACCATATCTTCGTTTTAGTAGGGAAATTATCACCAAGTGTTGCTCTTATTCACCCTAGCGATGCCCATTGTGACGAATATTGCTGCTTTTGGCTGGACCAAATCGACCAGCAAATAGCGGCAAACATGGACAGAGGGGGGCAACAAAACCCCTCTGGACCGCAAGGCAAAATTGGTGGCTGTCAGGAACAGCCGCCACCCTGCCCCGATCACCGTGTCTACAGACATGGTGACCGGTATTACTGACGTCATAAGTAAATTCGCTGCTATCGGCTCGTCTGAATTGATGAGCCAGTAGCAGCGATAATAAACTGGGGGTGTGTGGGGGGGACGTAACCCTTCTGGTCCATGGGGCAGGATGGATGGCTGTGAGGAGCAGCCGCCGTCTTACCCCGATCAGTGAACAGCCGCCGTCTTACCCTGACCGGTGTTGGAAAGTCACTACCCGCCGCACCGTTCTATAACAACGCTCGTTGGGAATAGGCTATACAATCTTTATTTATTTTTTAAGCAATTTAGACAAATAAGGGCTTATTTTTTGCGAGACGAGATGCACTGTAAAAAAAACTTAATTTTAGTGGGTTTTTAGCTTATTGAAGAAATTTTATTAACTTTTTACGTGTGGAGGAAAATAAAATCATCAATTCTTGTTTTGGATTTTTAGCATTTTTTGGGGGGGTTGTTCACTGTAGCATAACAATAATATATTATCTTTATTCTACGGATCACTACGATTACGGTGATACCTCATTTATATAGTTTTATTTTTATTTGTCCAATTTTATTGAAGGAAAACTAGAATAGAAAAAATTGCATTTGTTTTAGTATTGCCATTTTTATAGTGGCATAATTATAGTATTTTTTGGTTTACGGAGCTGGTTGTAAGCTTATTTTTTGCGTGACAAGTTGCTCTTTTTATTGGTATCATTTTGGTGCTTGTAACTTTTTCGGATCACTTTTTAGAACATTTTTTGTAAAGCAATTTGATAAAGTGTTAATTTTTGGCACGTTTTTGTTTTGTTTTTTTTACCACGTTCACCGAGCGGGTCCAATTATGATTAGGATTTATTGTACAGATTGTTACGGACGCGGTGATACCAAATAAGTGGGGTTTTTTCGTGATTTAGTGTTTTTTATACTTTATTACTTGTGTAAAGGGAAATGTGGTGTTTGGGGGGACTTTCACTTTCTTTTATTATTTATTTTTACTGTAAAAAACCTTTATTTATTTATTTTCCCTTTTTTTACAGTTACTGACATCTAAGCTTGAACAAGTGATCTTCTGATCACTTGTTCAAGCTTTTTTACAGGTTACACAGTGCAATACAGATGTATTGCACTGTGTAATGTAAGACACTGAGCATGCTGCGCATGCCCAGTGTCTTACAGCCGGGTCCTGCCAGGAGGCACGGAC
Source organism: Engystomops pustulosus (assembly GCF_040894005.1). Taxonomy (NCBI): domain Eukaryota; kingdom Metazoa; phylum Chordata; class Amphibia; order Anura; family Leptodactylidae; genus Engystomops; species Engystomops pustulosus. The sequence continues at coordinate 207,049,259 of NC_092411.1, read as the reverse complement.
CCGGCACCGAGAGGAGGATCGCGCAGCCCCGGGCACCGGCAGTCCCGGGGCTGCGATCGGAGGAGCGCCGCGGGGGGGTCCGATTCACCTTTAAACAACTTTAAATGCCTCTAACAGCGCGACCGCGGCGTTTTAGGGGTTAACACCCGCGATCGGAGAAATCTCCGATCGCGGGTGTTAGAGGCGGGTGTCAGCTATAACATATAGCCGACACCCGCAGCTTCTGGCGCCGGCTCCGTTCAGGAGCCGGCGCCAGAAGCTTGACGTAATAGTACTGCATTTTGCGGGAACGCACCTCCCGCGATGCAGTACTATTACGTCAAATGTCGGGAAAGTTTTGAAAAAAAAACTATATGTGGCCGGGAGCGGGCTGCTTAAAACAATAAAGATGTACTTACCTTCCGGTGTCCTCCGGTCCGGGCGCCATGTAAACAAACATGGCCGCCGGAGCAGCGCTGCCTTCAGCTTCCGGCCGGACCCGACAACCTTCCAGCCCCCATACACAATGCTGTGTATAGGGACGGATAGGCGTACCCGGCCACGGCCGGCTGGAAGCTGAATACAGCGCTGCTCCGGCGGCCATGTTTGTTTACATGGCGGACCGGACCGGGGCACCGGAAGGTAAGTACATCTTTATTGTTGATTCTCTGAAACAGTCCCATTTTTCTTAAATTCAAGCAATTGATGTATGGTACATGTTTGGTATTTATGAAATTTTTTTTGGCAAATACAGTTACATTTGCAAGTATAAAGTACGTTAGTAAGTATTTATGGTAAAGTTATTATAACTATTGAATATCGGTGTGAAAAATTGAGTGAGACATTAGGAACTGCTGAGTTTCAACTAAAAAAAAAAACAATTGAAACCTCTCAAGACCGAGGTCATTGCCTGAATGTCCAGGCCATATTTATCAGTCTTTTTATATTATTTTTTTTTTAAATGATGATGATATTTGGAACATATTTACATATCATTTTTAGCAATTTTAATTTGTTTTTATTAGATAAGAGTTTAACTTTGTAGGATGGTTTTATTAATTAATTTTTTGTGTGTTTATAGACAAATACCAACATTTATAAAAGCCCATTCCCCACTTTGCACATTCTTTTTAGTGCAAATTCCTTAATTTTCAAATTTTACTGTCCGTTTAAAAACTTTAAAACGCTTATGCTAAAATATGTTTACAAAATATGCATGGTATCAATCTGTCGCCCTTCCCCAGGTTCAGCAATGGATGTAGAGCATGCACTTGTCAGTTCTCTATCTCTCTCCTGCACCTCCCTCCTTCTTCTCCATTCTGCAATCAGCCTACAGATTGGAGGAGGGCAAAATTTAAACATAAAACCTGAACCATGGCACCTGAACCCTGAAACTCATTTTGAAGAGTAAAATCTCCTCTTTAATGCTTCGTAAAAATTGTGTTTCTAGGTGCGACAGACACAGAGATATCCACTGTTTGAAAAGAACCTGTCCCCACAAGCCTACTGAATAAACCACAAACAGTACAAGATTATAATTGTGTCCATGGTTCTAGTGTGGCCCCTGTATGTTGCTGCTTCAGCCAAAAAAATCATCTTTTTTTTTCCAGAAATCCAGTCAAGGAGGCAGGAGAGCTCTACGATCCAGTCAAGCTGTGCCTGGTAAACCAGCTTTTCAGGTGCACCGTTGGCCAGTCTAATTCTTATCAGCACCGTGTATATTCACACCTGGCTGCTTTTACTGACAGCGGTGCCACGGACCTGTGGTTTCGGCACAGGAAGAGCTGCCCACTGTGGAATTGAAGCACCGCACATGCACAGGAAATTTGAATTATTAGTGCCGTGGAGCTGGGACAGTGCAGAGGGACAGCTTTAAAAGGCAGAGTGGCCAGAGTGGGTTTATGATGTATGTTTGTGGTGACTGCAGCATTATATGAAAATAACATCTCGGACTAACTTTAACAGCTGATATTTCCAGTTCAGTGGTATCTAGAAACATAATTCTTAAAAGGGAGGTTCTACTTTTCAAAATGACAACAGAACTGTGTTTCTACATGCCACGGTTTTGAAAATATAGCAATCTGAAAAGTGCCCACAGCCATGACATCTATGCACATGCTATATACATGTGGTATGTGCATCTAGGATGTCTATAGGCAGATGGCAGATATGAGTGGTTAACAAGTGACATTTGGCTATGTAAAAAAAAAATTATTGGATTCTCACAGATGCATTTGCCACTCTATTCCACATACAACATGGTCTACTGTGTCTGTTAATTCTGGATTAATGACATTGCAATGCAGACTCATTTTAAATAGGTTTTTTTTGTCAACCCCTTTTAGTGGGCACATGCAGTATGGTAGGTCTATGATGACTACATACAATGCAGCCAATAATTATACTATGCCGCTTGCATCTCCTCAGGAATGTGGAGAACCAGAGGTGTGACTGTTTATACAAAAGGATTGTTAAGTATTAGTATGCAGCTTTTCCAAATATCTAGCAAGGAGGATTGAAAGTCACTTGTATGCATTAAAGCAATAAAATCCTATATTAATTATATGAAACCGAGTATAAAAATGTTTTCCTAGTCAGCTGAATAGGTGCATTACAGAAATATTATGTGCACATATCTCCATGATTGTATATTTTGGTGTGATGTGAAGGCTTTGCTGTGTGCTCTAAGCCCACTAAAAGCCTCCTCCAGTTACTCCCCACCAGTTCTGATATCCAGCAGCTGCACCTCCTCCTCTCTTAGTATCATATATTTTATAGGAGACAGATATTTTGGACACTGATTAAATTCCTGCACAAAGCAAAGATGAAATACCGGCATCTTAAGTGAGGATTTTGCTGCATTTCCCTGATAAAACACAGCACATAGTTTAAGATATATCAAGTTAAGCAAACAGAAACACATCACAAGTACACACTATCAGGGAAAGTTTTGTTACATTTCTAGGAGTAATAACAGAGGAACGCAGTGTGGGTGATATTTGGACAAAGAAATAACATAAACAGTTAACACTTTTTCCTAATCCTCTTTTACAGAACAGCCACGATGTCATAAATGTATTTGCTGGAGTCATTTCTAAGAAAGTATAGAGTATACGGCTAATTTCCATCAGATAGCACAATGTTCTAAATATAGTCTAACATGGCACAGGTCCAGTCTCTAAAACAACGCTCATAAACAGAATTTTCTGGCACCCTGCTCTTTGTAACATCAAAGACCATGCCAGTCATAGACTTGAGTAATTGGGTTTACTGTAGACAACAGGAATGAATCCTCAAACTGAATGTCTGTTCTGTAGCATTCATTTTTTAACAGTACTTGTTCAAAGCAAAGTCAGGCCTAATTCTGCTAAGGCTGCTTTCACATCTCAACAGGTTCAGTGTGTATGCCCAGGAAGCTCCAGCCATACACCCTGAACATGTCCATAGACATATCATAACAGACAGTGTCATCTGCTCAGTTTACATAGCATCCAGAAGGAAACACAGGATGAAAAACCATAGAAGACTGCACTCTTTCATCCTGGTCCTGATGGAAAACAAAGTATACATTTAGTGGAGGCCATTAAAGCATATGAGGGACATATGTCACTGTATGGCATCCAGCTCTGGCCTCCGCTGATCATAGCAGCAGTAAATCACTCCCTACTGCCGATGTAAGCTCCTCCTTCCACTTCAGCTTCTAAACTGGAGGACGTATACCACTGTATAAGCAAACAGTACAAGGATACAGTGGGATAATCTGATGCTCTGCGTTGCAAGGATACATCCAGATATAAATTATTTTCTCCATTTTTTTTTAAATGAAGAAGAAAGGTGACATTCATTTTTGGTAGATAGACAAATGAGTTCATCCTGAAAATAGGCTATAACTGAACTTGATAGAGATATGAAAGTGAATGTGACATTTCAGGATATCTGGGACAGATAGTACTGGGTCACTTGTTTTCCATTAGCTGTGCGGAACTACAGAGTCGTAGTAGTCAGCTGTCATCAGTCCAGTTTTGTTGGCAGTATTACAAAGAAACGAAGACAAAGAGGAATCCAAAGAACTATTTTTGTGCAGGAACAGATGTTTTCTCCATGATGTAGAAAGAGATTTGATAAGGTGGATAATACAGATCATAAACAGACTGATGGATGAGGATTAGCACTTTTGCACTATTTTTTATCAGTAGGAGTTAAATCTCTCATCATGGATTCAGCAAAGATTGACAAAAGAAACATGAACTGAAGATATTTTAGATTTTACTGTATATTTATGTAAACTGTACATTATTACAGTCACATCACAATTTTTTCCCCATACCAATATGACTGGGCAGCAGCCACATGCATTATAAAGAAGCAGATAAAAAAATAGAAATACAAGGTCAGAAGTGGTAGTAGACATTATTGTTCAATTATTATCTACATTCCCCACATACTGCTCAATAATATAAAGTGAAGCTTAAGCTACCAGATTACTGGAAATTTTACTCAGTTTTATTGCTGTTTTCAGACCTATGATTGTCAGTGTAAGAGTGTGGGCAGGGACTAGCTGAGCAGACACTTCATGATTCCTCTGTGCTATGAAATGCTGTGTGCTTAGATTATCAGGGTACAGGGTTTACACTTTATCTAACTTCTGAACATTCTACTAGTAACTGACACATAGAAAAAGAGAGATAAGACAGATCAGAGTCATGAGATGTTTATAGGACACAAATGGGGATATGTATCTTTATTTTCTGCTAGTTTTTTCTATTCATATTAGCGACATTTGCGGTTTTGCTACATTTCACTGTGAATTTTTCTGTCATTATTCAAGTACGCCTTGGTCTGCACCTTGTTCACTGCGCCTTATGTATCTTTATTTTCCAGATGTTCCGTGCGACTTTTCACTTATGTATCACTTTTTTGCTTATTTTTGCGATTTTTTAGACCCAGATCTGCACCTGGTACACGGCAGGTGCAGAGGAAGTATTTTTTTCATGAACCTTGTTTTAACATGTAAATTGGAATTATTTCAGATGCTTTTCATGTTTAAAATTTTGCAAATAAACATGTTGAGTATTGAAAGTTTGGCCAGTTTTTTCCTAATTTATGCATTTTTGCATTTACATTTTATTGAAATTTATTGGTTACTTCTAAGGGTGCAGTCACATGTGGCGTTAACACATGCTTTTTCAAATGCATCACAACAGTTAAGAACAGCAGATTTGCCTAATTACATTGTTGTCAACATGGCATTTACAAAACACATGTGTTAACACAATGCTAACACATATGTTAACACCATGTTAGCATCTGGGGTATGACTGGAGTGCTTAAAAATGCAGGCCACGGCCTCAAATCCGAAATTTGCAGTAGTGTCCACTCCTCTATATAGACCCCTTCCCCCCCCACTTGGCTTGTGGAGACACTTGCAACAGGAATTCTGAAAAAACAACCAAAAGTTGAACCTGCCAGGAATAACTAAACATGCATCACAGGAAAAAAGAAATGATCATACATAAGATACGTCCCCACAATGACACACTCAGCTTTGCTACCTCACCTATAAAATGCACAGTCAGCTCTGCTATGCCCCCCCCCCTCCTCCTGGATCCGGAGCTTATCTTGTCTGTAGAGCTGCTGCTGGACAGGGATTGCCTCTGTCTGCAGTGCTCTCTCCTTCTGTCCCTCTCCCTGCATTTCAGGAGTAGCTATTCATGAAAGTGGATTCTGCCCAACCATAGTCAGGAGTTTATGGTCGTATCCAGGGACAACCAAAATCTAAACACCAGGACTGATAGAGACGGTTGGAATTATATCTTTGAAATGCTATATTTTTGTTAATAACGTTGAATTAGAGAATGTCTTATTTTGTTGTCCTGAGTACCTTTAAGAATATTGTCTTCGTGGGAATACCCCTTTAAACATTAACATGACACTTACATAAAGGTTGTCTCTAGAACAAAAATTAATGCAAATAAAAAAAAATTGTCCTCTACTGCCTGTTACATACTTCAATCATATGACACTTCAAGGGGTTAGACCAAACTACTGACATCATTAGCTTGGCATTAGGATGACATACGGATTTGACACGGACACTTGGGGGGGGGGGTGGAACTCTGGGCACTATAGGGATATGTTCACAGTGTCGGCTTTAATGAATATTGGGGAAGCAGGAACTCTGTGCACATATATCCATATGGTGCTCAGAATACCATCCCAGTAGTGGGTTCAGTCTGTGAAGCAGGGCCCTGTATGGTCCATTCCTTTTGTAGAGAATAGCCACTGTGATGGATTCTATACACATAGAATATGAGTGGAAACTGTTTTCTAACATCTCAAATTAAGAAATACAGAAGCACAAACATGAAAAAAAGTACTATAGTTAAATAAGCTAAGCCTTCATGTTATCTAGGCATTCCTATACTGTGCCACATTTTGATGCGAAACACTTAGTGAGCTGTTCCCAGAGAAAAGAATGATACAGAAAGTTCAAGCGCTCATCAAAACTGACTGTTCACAAGGCAATTCCTTTATTTCCAGAAATTGTTAGAGATGTTACCCATGTGGTTATTGCATTACCATATTTACTCGTGTATAAGCCGAGTTTTTCAGTGCAAAAAATGTGCTAAAAAAAGTCCCCTCAGCTTATACACGAGTCTATAACAAAAAAAACCCTTATATACTTATATACAAAAAATAAACTTACATACTCACCCTCCGATGTCGCCGCGGCTCCCCAATGTTGGCGCGTCCCGTCTCGTTTCTTCTCCGCGGCTCCTCTTCTTTCTTCTCTCATGGAGGCGTCATAGATGCGCCTGCTGGAAGAAAACATGGCCGCGTCCATGAGAGAAGAAAGAAGAGGAGCCGCGGAGAAGAAAGAAGACGGGATGCGCCGACATCAGGGACATCGGGGAGCCACACCGACGTCGAGGAGCCGCGCCGACATTGGAGGGTGAGTAAGTATATTTTATATAAGTATATTTTAAGTTCTGGGGGGGGGCAGGCTGTATACTACTAGGGGCTGTCTGTATACTACTAGGGGCTGGCTGTATACTACTGGGGGCTGGCAGGCTGTATACTACATGGGGACTGGCTGTATACTACTAGGGGCAGGCTGTATACTACATGGGGACTGGCTGTATACTACTAGGGGCTGGCTGTATACTACTAGGGGCTGGCTGTATACTACTAGGGGCTGGCTGTATACTACATGGTGGCTGGCTGTATACTACATGGTGGCTGGCTGTATACTACATGGTGGCTGGCAGGCTGTATACTACATGGTGGCTGGCAGGCTGTATACTACTAGGGGCAGGCTGTATACTACATGGTGGCTGGCAGGCTGTATACTACTGGTGGCTGGCAGGCTGTATACTACTGGTAGCTGGCAGGCTGTATACTACATGGGGGCAGGCTGGCTGTATACTACATGGGGGCAGGCTGGCTGTATACTACATGGGGGCAGGCTGGCTGTATACTACATGGGGGCAGGCTGGCTGTATACTACATGGGGGCAGGCTGGCTGTATACTACATGGGGGCAGGCTGGCTGTATACTACATGGGGGCAGGCTGGCTGTATACTACATGGGGGCAGGCTGGCTGTATACTACATGGGGGCAGGCTGGCTGTATACTACATGGGGGCAGGCTGGCTGTATACTACATGGGGGCAGGCTGGCTGTATACTACATGGGGGCAGGCTGGCTGTATACTACATGGGGGCAGGCTGGCTGTATACTACATGGGGGCAGGCTGGCTGTATACTACTGGGGGCAGGCTGGCTGTATACTACTGGGGGCAGGCTGGCTGTATACTACTGGGGGCAGGCTGGCTGTATGCTGCTGGGAGCTGGCTGACTCTATACTACTGGGGGCTTGCTGGCTATATACTGGGGGGAGGGGCCGTGACCAATGCATTTCCCATCCTCGGCTTATACTCGAGTCAATAGTTTTCCCCAGGTTTTGGTGGTAAGATTAGGGGTCTAGGCTTATACTCGGGTCTGCTTATACTCGAGTATATATGCGGTACTACCGACCCAAGTCAGTGTAGAGAGGCCGTTCTCTAGCCCTAAAATAATGTCAGAATTGAGGTCATCTATGAAGGAGGATCTGGTGGAGGCAAAACTGTTTCTAAGAACCAATTCATCAACTCACTAAACAAATATTATTCAGTAAATTTTTGTTAAAAACTGTTTTTTTCCACAAAGTGTTTTGTCCAGTTTTTCCTAAATCAGTTACACTTTCATCGGCAGGCTGTATTTGAGAATAAAGCTAAGCTACAAAACCAGACACCACCAGTAGGTTAGTGTGGCGCTGTTTCTTTCTAAGTTCAGGCAACTAGAGACAGAAACAGGATTGTTGTATATTACATTAGAGTTACAAGTTGGTTGGTGATAACAGTAATACATGTGGTAAAACACAAGAGACCTTTAGTCCTGCTCTCTTACTTTTCGAGCTTTGGCCAGTGTTGTGACGTGAGAATACAGATGACGCGTGACAGGCTGGAATTCCAGCTATTCTGTGTGATAGGTACATAATACAGTATCCTTAGGGCACAATTAAACACAGTATACCTCCTCAAAGACAAAGGAAACATTATCAGGCACCTGCATGCGAATATATACAGTAAAACATGCTTATTTGTCAAAACTAGTAAGAAAGACAAAGTCATACAAAACACACAACATGCAATGACCCATCTTCAGCCACAATCTGTTTGCAGCTACATTTGACTAATCTCCTATACACTTTATCCCTGATGGTGTGCAATGGACGTCTGCAGGTAACAGAAAACATGCCTCTGATATTCACAATTTATAGTAATTTTATTGTCAAGTGATAAGCATTGAATGAGTATATTTAGTATTATATCTAGAGTCTGTTAACCCCAGACACACACTGTATGCTGCCAAAATGATTCGTAAGAAATATGTTTAGCTAACCTTGTGTACGGCACCTTACGCTGGCTATTCTCTGCCTTAAGACGTAGTAGAAAGCTGCAAAACAAATGTCCAAAAAAGGAAATGTAGATCTTTATTTTTAGTTTTTTTTTTGTTCCTTTTGGGTAGGCTGGACTTGGGTCCTAATCAACATGCTACATTCCGCCGGCCTTAAACACATTCAACTTTCACAGAAAGTCTGCAAGAAGAAAAAAATCTGGGACAGGTTTAAAATTAAAGTTATAGCATCAAACGAGAAGGTTATTGTAATGCACAATGCATGCTGAAAGGAAAAACAGGTTAGTAGCATGGTAGGTAGATGGCATAGCACTGCTGCTACATGTCATTTTACCCAGGGTAAGAATACAGTTATAAGTGTCTCTCAACATCTCTGGGCTGCAAACACTTCTCTATAATTATTATTTATGCTGTGTGACCTGTTTTCTTTTTTAATGTTAGATTAGGTTGGAAACCATCTAGTAGCTATGGTCACCTGCAAAAATTAATGGCTTCTCACAGAATTTGATGGCTGTACCACAAAGATTTCAGGGTACACAGTACATTTTCTTTTATGGGCTAATGAGATGATTTCACTTTCAATGGAAAGCTTCATGATCAGCTTGTCACCATTGGAAATACAAAGCAAAAGTGGTTGGCAGGGAACCTGTCATCAGGATCACACATTTTCACCTAATAACAGGCTCCCATGGCCTTTTGCATACTAATTCCCAATCTGCTTTTTTCAACATTACTGGTTCCACTCAATTTTATAAGTATAAAAAGGGTTACCTGGCTCCCTGCCAGAAAATTGAACTGAGTCTGTTACAAGGCTGAAATCATCATTATTATCTGCTCTCTGCTCCGCTAGATTATCCTCTTTCCTTCATCCCTCCCTCTCTCTCTCATGCAGCCGTTAACTGATCCCATGTTCAAAGCTAATTTTTGTCAGCTCATGCCTGCAGGAGGGAGGAAGAGAGCTAGCAGAGCAGAGAGGAGATGATAGTGACTGGCTGAGGTACGTAAATGCTTTATATTTTAATGGGAGCTAAGTGAATTTCAAAGTTGCAGAGGCTGAGCATCATATAAGGTATACTATAGATTATTTTATATTATGTTATATGTATTTAATTAAAATAACTGCATATTGAGGCATACCATTTTACAATACACTGAACTTAAGCTATTGTTAGACTTCACATACCCATCACTTTTTATATTTCAATAGAGTCTGTTCAGTTTGTATAAAGGTATCGTAAATACTATGTTATTTTCACTATACTATGTTTTCTTTAGAAAATCCTTAGCATAGGCAGATTCAAGTACAACCTATCATGGATCCATTATGCCAAGTTTCTAATGCTCTCAATAGGCAGATTTTCCTAGTGTACTAGGTTATTCTAACTTGCTACAATATACCGTTATAAGTCAATGAGATAAATGTTATGAACAGAGCTCTAGTTTGTGATAGTGTTTACACCCAGAGACATTGACAATGGCCATACTCTGTGATATTCACATTGTTTTGTTGTTTGCTGCCAGACTATTAACATAAAAACATGCAATAACATTTTAGTAGCAAAGTTCAGAAAAGCCATTAAAGTCAATTTCTTATTTAAAAAGTATCACCTACAGAACAGCCACTTTTAGGGTCTTTCTGTACAAAGTCAACACTAATACATGCTCTTTATAAGAAACATCTCAAACATAAAATACAAATAAACGAAAGACAAAAATATTCAAAAGAAGATCCAGTCCAAGTTTCAAATAAATGTAACCACCATTCATGGGAACTCGCAAAATGAAATGTATGTGGAATAGATTTTAAGGATTGCTGAGTTAATTATAAAGTATTAAATGAACTTATTGTTGTCAAACATACTTTTATTAAGTAACCACTGCAAAGAAACAAGAATCATAATGAACACTAAAAAACTTTAGTGTGCTCTCTTCATCGAGTGCCACCTATGCTCTACCTCTGCTCTCTTATATTACCATAAACGAATCTGCCGATGGGAAATCACTACTGACCATCTGTATAGAGTCTGGAGAGGAATGGTGGAGCCACAGTTGGACTGGAGCGATGGAGAAACATATTAGTTCTTTTTTTCACAGCAGCTGAGATTACTACTAAAAAATATTTTTTTCAGGAAAAAATATTTCAGTAGTAATATTCTATATTCTGTCTTTTAAGATAAGGCAAGATCCATTACTGCAGTTTGATCACTAAGGGAAATGGATCCTTTAATACCAGCTTACACAGTCTATATCTTAGCGCTTATCTTGGATACTAGATTACAGCACTGTTTAGTGTGAATTTCTTTGGACAGCTTATGTTTATTTTGCTACATATATGTTCAAAAATCTGATGTAAATACTTTTGTGTAAAAACTACAAAAGTGCTTAAGGAATGATACCTTTATTAGCTAACCAGAAAAATTATATTTGGTGCAAACTTTCAGGCCACACAGGCCCCTTCTTCAGCATGAAGCACTGAGAGAAAAACACAACATTTGAGGGATGTTACAACAAGATAATTAGTACATATGGTGAGACTCAATTAAGATAAGCTGGAGCAATAAAAGTGGAGGTTATGTTACACAGAGAAGGGTGTGTCCATCCCCTCACTTGTGTCTGTGAGAATTCATCCTGCCCTGAAGTTTTTGTTGAGTCTCCCCAATGTATATATTATTTGTGCGACACCTCATGCACAGTATCATGTACACAACATTGGAGGATCTACAGGAGAATGTGCCTGGGATTTTATACTCCTGTTGTGTGTTAGGGATGTGGACTGTGCTTGATGATAGAACATGGGCACAAGTCTTGCATCTTTTGTTAAGGCAGGGAAAAGTGCCCGTCTGTGTTGGTGGTGAGAGGGCACTTCTTACTAGGAGATTCCTCATGTTTGGTGGCTGTTTGTAGAAAAGGAGGGGAAGGTCCGGGAATATGTCCTTTAGTCTGTTGTCATTATTTACATCAGATTTTTGATTTTTCCTGACGGTACGTCAACAATTTTCTCAACATACTATGCCTATATGTTCACATGTATATGCACAGATAATAGTGCCTCCTATAGGCTTTATAGAGGTTTTATGCACAGAAACTCTACATAAAACATTTTAAAAATATTAAATGGGACAAATAATGTGATGCCTTAATTACATATAGACATACAGCATAAAAACATTTCTTCTGCAAATGTGTTCTACAAAAGCAAGTGGCACACTCACACTCTAGTTTGGGCATTACATGTAAAACTGTCTATTTTGCATGATATAGGATTCAATGTATGCCCCACACTGACCTGGGACTGCAGTGTATACTTCATGGTGCTTGCTTCTCGTACCATCAGCAGACACTCTTTGGAAACCCTCCAATCTATGAACATTTCTAAAATGGTGCACAGGGTATGCAAAAAGCAGACATCACCCCTTTTTTAACTTTGAAGACATCAATTTCAACTTGCCAATAGACAGACATTTTGGTGTTATAGAGTGGCAGCAAATACAAGCACAGTATTATTTCATTCCATTGTATTGAGAGAACTAGCGGTGCTGCAAGCAGTGCTATGCCATTGGATTTAGTAATTTACCATTGATAGTAAAAGTGTGAAAGTGCCTGGAAATGAAAAGGTGCAAGATATATGATATGCATTTCATACCAGCAGCAAAAGCATTATAATGCTACCATTACATGGAGAAGCAGTCGTAAGAAGCCAGCAACCACATGCAGCGATCTAGACCCGCTTAAGAGGCCCACACACCTCCTGTGCTTTCGGTCACCATGGCCTATACTGCAGACTAAGCTTTTGGCAGGGTAACACAAACAGCATGGTTTTGTCATCATTAAAGCCAACAATATTTTTGCTGCATAACTGTTTGCATGCATTTCTACTAAAAAGTACACTATGAAATACTAGATTTTTCTAATATGATCTCCTACTTAATGTATACAACATCGTGTTTACTATCCTTAGAGAAAAGCAAATCCATCAAGATTCAAATCACTGAAGCTTTGCTGAAATTTTCAATAGATCCTTTTGGGCACGAATGGAATGGTTCAGAACCCATGATGCTGCACTTGGCAGTTGGTATTTAACCCCTAAAACAATGATTACAATTTTTTATTACAAAAAGTCCCATTTCATTCACTTTCTACAAATTCTTAAAGTAGGATTAGCATTCTAGTTAGACTTAACCCTAATTCTAACCCAAACACTAACCCTAATGAATAAACAACGGTACAATATGAACAAAATTAGATAATTGGTTTGTCCGGAAAAAATCCAGAAAATTTTTTATTAAATCCAATACCAAAAAAATCATCAGATTCGTACAGATACGGGTCTACAAATCGACTAATAGATCCTTTCATCTCTAACTATGGTTCATTCAGAAGATATTAGAAAAATAAAGATGGGTTTGAATAAGGACACCTAAAAGTAGTCAATAAAAACTTGGGTACTAGGTAGATTAGTCAAGGCAACAAAAGAAAAAAATCCTCCATTCTTACTTCAGTAAAATCCCATAGGGTGGACAAGAAGACAGCAAAATGTTCTGGTATAAGGTATTTGTGCAGTATAAGGTATGTGTAAGTGTGATACAGCTGCACTATGTGTAGTATAGTAGATGTATATTTGTTTCTAACAGCACTTTGCATCATCAACAATATACATTATAGCTCTAGTACTGCAAACATTTGCACAAAGTTGCACAATTTTTATTACTTTTCCAAAACTTTCCAATGGATGCATATGGACTTTCTCAGCCACACAGGCAAGCATGAATGCACAAAATGGTAATGTTATTATCTATGGGCATTGCTCAGTGAAGAAGTGATATCACTAGAAGTGCTATATGATATATAATGTGTGCTGTGTCGTTTGTCCATAAAGCAGAGTTTCTGAAATTTCTCTTTTAGATAGGACATAATGAAAGGTACATTGTAAAGCTGCAATTGTCAAAAAGATATCTGTGGGGTTTGTCAGAAGAAAGTTTTACTCTATTATGATAGATACAAGCAGGAGAAAACTGCAGTACAGCTCTCCTCTTTCTTAAAGAGGACCAGTCAACCGAAATAAACTCTCTAGGAGCACTTACTAAAGTTAGCAGCCCCCTAGCCCTTCCCCAGTTATAGCAATGTTAAATCGCTAGCTTTAACTCTACTTTACATAGCTGCCCAAACGCCAGACCAAGCCTACAGCAGTCCGGCGTATTCATGAGGGGGTGCACTACAAGGCACCTCTCTCCTCAGATTCTGCACCACACCATGTGGTGGCGGTGACTGTCAGGCTCCATTCTACAGTCACTGCAGTGTATGAATGTGTGTATTTATATCAGTGTATAGGTACATTCAGACGGCCACCTGGGGGGGGGATGTATTTGTGGCCGCATAAATGTCCTCATAGACGACAATGGCGCAGTGGCAGTATAGTGCCACACATGTACAAGGGGAAGAGATAGAGCATGCTCTATCATTCCCCGTGTGTGCAACGCTTCTCTCTATGGAGGGGGGGGGGGTGCAGCTGGGCGGGCATATGGCTCTGTGAATGTATCCTATAAATGTGTGCATACTGTATATGTGTGTGAGTAAATAAAATATATTTTAAGGGGGTAGGGCATGCAGAATTCTTCTATTCTCAATACACCACTGTGTGTGCTGTATAAATGAAACTGTCATTTTAATTAGTTGCAGAAATTCCATATGTGTTCATTTAGATGGGAATAAACCTGTCCATATTCTGTCTCTATTTATTCACCACCACACATGTACAGGGTTAAGTACAAGATAGGTTCTATAGGTTTGTTCTTAAGTCAGAAATGTGTATTTTATAATTGTAACCCCAGACAGTTTTATTTTGGTCTCTGTGACAATAAAATTTTAAAAATGTTGTCATAAGAACCAGGATTAACACTAAAGCTTAATTGCACCCACTTCTGATAACTGTTAGAGCTGATCATTGTAGCCTATGGCTTAAGTACACCAATTTACCAATATTCAGAGGTCTGTTTGTAACTAGGGTTCGTCTGTAAGTCGAGTGTTCTAAAGTAGGCGACAGCCTGTATACAAAAAAGGGGATGTTTTTACTGTTACTGTAAATTGATACTGGTACTGGTGATTTACTGAGTGGAGGCCCATTTTATGGAGTGGAGATATATGTCAGTGTAGTATATATGTGTATTTTGAAGTGTAATGTGTGGGGCAGGGGTGGCAGCATGATTTTAGGTATATGGGGGCCCCGATCCAAAGTTTGCACAGGGGCCTACTGGTGTCTTGTGACGCCAATGCTTACCTTACCTGATGTCTACACACATGGATCCCCTGGCCACCTTACTCCTAGTATAATGTCCCCTGAGTTGGATTCAGATTTATAAGCCTTATAATGGCAGCTTAAACCCACACAACACTGTTATACACTATTATATAAGTTCTCTCTATAATAATATAAGATTATTGTTATATTTCTTTTCCAATACATTAGTAATATCATCAGCTATATATGCACTAGCTCTAAGAAGAAACAATAACAGATCTAGTTACTATGAGAATCTACACTATGTTGGACACTGGAAGTAGGGTTTAGACATTGAGGGTACCTTCAGCCTGTACCAACATTGGCTCCCTTTCATACGACACCAGTCCTAGAAAGGGCTAAACATAGTAGACAGCATAAGCCACATAGCCTATGGAAACAGATATAGTAAGGTACTGCTAACCATAAGATACATGTTCCCTTATGTAAACAGCTACATTATTTGTTACTATGCAGTTCTAATCTATGAGAGAATAATAACCATCTTCCAGGATGATAATAGCAGTGCCAAAGAAAGGCATTATTAAGACAGCAAGTATCTCAATGGTGCATCAGAATGGACCTGGTCCTCTCACAAGTACTTAGTGTTTTGCCTCATAGGCACTAGGACATGCTTCTCTAGAAGACACCCCCTACAAAAATGACAACACTGAAGCATTTTGTTGATTTATAGTTTATGGCTCTTCAGGTGCTAATATAGGATGACTATGGTAGAAAAGCATTTTGGTGAAATTAAATTTGTATCATTTAGAATCACCATGTAAGAATGCACGTGCATAAGCCCCCAGGATTAAGCCCTGCTATGATGTATGGAAGCTATGATTAGATCTGTAGAAGCCTCTCCTAAATTGCAAAAGCCCCAGCAATTTTAATACTCACGTTGGCACTGCCCCCATGACTGGCGAGCCCATCCCCAGCAGCAATCAATCCTGTTACCATACCGGCAGAGTCCCGTAGAAGAGGCTACCTGTGTCGGCCACCTGTGCAAAGAGACAAGTCATTATTTTACACTGTATACAGGATCTCGGTTTACATTAACAGCTATATATACAGTACATCAGTCCTATACATACAATGTCAACTGACTCACCTGTAAAATCTAGAGAGGCCGTTACCCTCCTCTCCCCAATTTGACAAAAAAAGTGAATTGTAGTAGTAAAAATAGCATGGGAAGTCTATTCACTGGAGCAATATCTCATGTCTTTTGAGTGGAAATGTTGGATGATTTCAGCATAAATATATATTTCATCTTTGTATACAATTACGACACATATAATGTAGATATTGGCAGTGGGATAATAACTCCTAGCTAGAAATGTTTCAGAACCAGATTTATCTAATACATTGTACTATCTTACTTTTACCATCAGAACAGCCTAAAGGCCTTAGTTGTAGAATGGAAGTTCGGAAAGGCTTCTGCTTTATTGTATTTTTGGAACACCAGCAAAGTGCAGGGAATTATATTTCTCTTGAAATCTATCAAGAAATTTCAAGTCAGACATTAAAGCTCTTGGCAATGTGGAACTAGACTTTCTCTTTTGAAATGCAGTAATCCATTTGACTGGAATGCATTTAACCCCTTATCAGAGACAACAAGGTACTTACGAAGTGGCCTAAATATAAAGAGGTGAAGAATCACAAGAAGGCACGTGTTACACCATGCAGGGCTCTTCATCTCTATAAACATGTCTGGAAGCCGCTAATTAACCAGTAGCCCAGCAATTAACCTTTGGCTATGGGACTGGTGCTCAGAAGCCAGCACTTACATCACCAAATGCAATCCTAATGGTAATTACTGGTTCCTTCAGTATAGCCCAAGGACATAAACATGCCCTCATCAGGAGAGAGCAACACCCATATAAGTATAACAGCATCCTCTTATACAAGAATACTGTGTATATAACTTGAAAAGGAAATGTACATTGGGAAATAATAGTAACCCCAGTTCTTTAAAGACTTTAAGTAGTAATGAGTCCACGGCAGTAAGGTTGTAGGCTAATCTGTCCCATAGTGGTGTAGCCAAGTGTTTGACAGGATTCAGCCAAAACACAGCAAAGTAGTGTACAGAAAAAAGGCCTGAAATCCATAAGACACCACTAAGACACCTCTAAGCCTGTTTACTAAGAATCTTTCCTTTGCTTTTATTTGCTGCAGTCAGACATGAAGCACATTTACACCCATGAACATTTAATGTGTCACCTGATTCTATAGCCAAACTGCATAAATCCATAGTGCAGATGATAATAATAAACTTTATTTGTAATATACTTTATTAAAGGAAAATGTTTCTCTATGTCTCTGATTATGATGGCTGCCATTTTGGCCAGCAGATACACACACACTATATATATATATATATATATATATATATGATTTCCAGTAGACATGGCCATAGGCAGTAATAATATAGAGCTTTCTTATTGAGATCTATGGAGAGTTTTCTATGCCTTCTTTGTATAACTATCTGACACAGTTAAAGATGTTACTTATCACAGCTTTTTTACTGTATACAGCTTTTGTGGCAAGGATTGTACAGATACGTCACGCGTCTGTAAGGGGTTAAGAGTAATGTTGTAGCAAGGTTTAGTATCCAGTAGTAACAACCAGATGATAATAGAGCTTGTATCTTTTTACTCCTAAAATATAGCAAAGATCATCTAGAGGCAGCTGCTGTATCTAAATGAAGCCGGGGCGGAAGTACAGCAAAACATCTGCTCACATATAAATACTCTATCGATAATAATAACCTGTGTGGCCACATTAAAAGAATGGAATTTGGTTATCATACGCCAGGATAACACGTACCACTTGTATTCCGTTCTATACTGCCCAGGTCTGCACTGTTCTCCACTTCTTGGTGTCTCTTGATAAATAAGCCGAGAGATTGCCCCTCATCCAAGTCCTACTCCCAGTGGCCTGTTTCATCCAGTGACTGACTAGACTGTCATCAGGAAATAAAAACTGGTATCTTGCTTAGCATTTTTAGGCATCTTATCATTTTCCAGGAAAGTCCCTTAAAAGATATCTCATCAAAATACCATGGGGTATTAATCAGTGCTTCTAAGCAAGCTTCTTGCGATTATTTTTGCTGTTATGCCACCTCCACACCATGTGGGCATGGAGGGGTGCGACCACTGGAGAAGTTCCTACCCTGTGCCTGCATTCACAGGTTTTTAGGCAAAACTACACCTACACACAAGTCAGACCTGGAAAAGTTTCGCCGGAGGTGCGGCCACCCAAAGAGCGGACCGGCGTTTCTATTGTACTCAGCAGCAGTGTTAGATAGCGTTATCGGAAATTTCCGATGACGCTATCATTGTAACACTGCTACATTTGTTTTAGCACAAGGAACTGCTTACTTTAGCAGCTCCTAGTGCCGAATTTCTGGGTGATAGGTCCTCTTTAAAATCATACAGGGCAATTCGGGACACTAAACCACTGGTCCATAAGGACCTTTGGATGGTTTTGTGTCCCAAATTGCCCTGACAGATTTCCTATAAGGATCCTGGAATCTCAATGACATTAAAAGGGTTTTCTCATTTCAGCAATTTACTGTTATTATTTGTATGATGAAAACATATACATTTTTCCAATATACATCCTGTATCAATTCCTCATGGTTTTCTAGATCTCTGCTTGCTGTCATTCTATAAAAAGCTTCTATGTTTACTTCCAGTGGACAGAAATCTGACCACGGTCACAAGGTGCACGGCTTGTTAGTATCAGACAGTAATAAGAACAGTGTGTTACAAGGAGCAGTGCACCTGTGTGACCATGGTCAGATTTCTGTCCACATGAAGTAAACAGTGAAGCTTTCTATAGAAGGACAGCAAGCAGAGATCTAGAAAACTGTGAGGAATTGATACAGAAAGTATATTGGAAAATTGTATAACTTTTCATTATACAAACAATAACATTTATTTCCTAAAATAACACCCCTTTAAGTATAAAATTAGATCATTTGGGGCCAGAAAGGAGAAATTTTGTAGTAATGCCAAAATTTATCAGAAGGTATCTAAAGACTATAAAATATGGGGCTGCAATAGAAAATACCAGTCCCCCAAGGCGAGCACACTAAAGTGTTCCCAAGTGTAGGGATCCAAAAGCCCATGCACCTCTTGTAGACCAAGATTCCCTCTATACATGGCTTCTTTTTTTTAGGATCAGCAGTAGCTGTGTTACTCCTAATGGTTACTGACACAGTGGGGCACATTTACTTACCTTTCCTTGCCCGACCTGAATGCACTGTGCCGCAATTCACTCAGATCGTGCGCCCAATATCCTGCATGTGTCGCTTCCCCGCTCAGGTCCGCCGCAGTTCACCTTCTTCTTCCTGGTGCATGTAAGTGCATGATCTTGTGACACAATTTGAAAATTAAATCCTGCATTCAGTCTGAATCAGTCGGATCTGAAAGCCAGAGCAGCCGCGCCACAATCCCATCAAACGCTACACAATTCCCAATTAAATACCTGTCCCAGCTGCGCAAATCCCTAAAATGTAAAAAAAAAAAAAACCTACAAAATTGCGGCTGCGGGCCCTCAGTAAATAAGCCCCAGTATGTTACTCCTGCAATCTGTTTAGCTCATCAATAATTTAGTCCTGAAAATATATTGTATTGAATTTAAAGGAATATAAAAGAATTTCTTCTGTTAAATTTTGTTCTAAATTTAAATAATATTACCTTGGTGGAAGACCATACCTAAAGAAAAGACGCCCACCCTGGATCTGTACTCTAGACATCCCCCACAGCTAGCCCACAAATGCTCAATGCATAATAACCGTGCTAATGCATAACTGCAAATCTTCAGCTCAGAGAAATAGTAGTTATCTGAAGTGATGACTGACTCTGTGTAGACTGACTACTGGAGAATTTAGCGAGAGAACAATCATGAATATCAGAATCAGAGTCTAGGGGGTTTCTTTGGAGACAGACCCTCTTAAAAGGTCCTCTACATTTACGACAGCTGTCAGTAAAAAGCTCTCTTACAGGTTGTTGTAGAAAGAGAAAATCCAGTGTCATACTCTTCTATCAACTGCTTATCTGTTGCAGACAACAATGAATGAGCATGCTGAAATTTAAAATGCCCAATCTTTCTTTCCCTTATCATCTGCAGTCACAAGAAATTCTGGTGACCTTTATAACCAGGAAACTTCCAGGTGCAGCTGACACTTACCACAAGTCTATGGGCATCTAATAGTATAATGGTAGCAGCCGGATGAAATTAAAAGGAAATCTACCATCAAAATCAGGTATGATAAACCAGGGAAACTTACTTATAGATCCAGGCACAGTGACTGTGGTAGCCGTCTTATATTTGTTATCCATGGCTTCCTTCCTTGTAAAATCAACTTTTTTAAATTATGCTAATTACTGTTGATTTTTGCAATTTTGATAAAAGTTTAGTTGATCTCAAATTGATAATTTATCCTAAGAAACGATAAAGTCTCTTCAAATTGCTGATGAGTGGGGGTGCCAGACTCAATCTGGGCTGATAAAAATTATCTAACCGAGTGATGGCGAACCTATGGCACGAGTGCCAAAGGTGGCACTCAGAGGCCACCCAGCACAGGGTTCACCAGACAGGACTAAAGTTTGCCTCCTGTGGTCCGAAAGGGCCCAGGACAGTATTGATCTACCATCAGTTTAGTGGTGGTAGATGTGTCCTAGATAGTAAGTTCTTTTTATGATAGTTGAAATATAGAGGTGTATAAATTATGCTAATCAGTCTGGCACGCTCAAGCTACATTACCAGTGCGCCTTGGCTTATAATTTATTCACTCTCCTGTACGATACAATCCTGCCTGTTCCCCCCACCTGTTCACAGTGCTGATGGGCGGGGACAGGCGGTACTTTTATGGTAATGGGGGACTAAATAAATTATAAGACAAGGCGCTCTGGTGATGTAGCTGTAGCACCCCAGACCAATTAGCATCATTTTTACAACTCATTTTTGCCGCAATTATGTATAGAGTTATAACATAAGTCCTGGAGCATAGATCCTCAGGAACTTCTTAGTAGGACAAGTCTACTATCATTAAACTGATGGTAGGTGTCCTTTAAAGTAACAGGGACTGCAGGAGGAGTGAGGAGGTGTGGATAGGGCTGAGTTTACATGGGAGCTCCTGTTCACTGATAATCCAAATTTCTCCTCCTTCTATTTATTGTATTGGTGTCCTCTGGACGCCAATACAATTAAAACCCGTGACAGAGCAGGGTGCAATAAGATACTGCTTAAATTGCCAAATTGGGACTTTGTGAAAAATATGTGGGTTTTGAATGTAGTTTGGGCACTTGGTCTCTAAAGGTTTTGTGATTACAGGCGGTCCCCTCCTTAAGAACACCTGACTTACATACGACCCCTAGTTACAAATGGACCTCTGTATTTTGGTAATTTACTGTACTTTAGTCCTAGGCTACAATAAACAGTTGTCAATGGTGCCTGTAATTAAGACTTAGTTAATCCTGGTTCTTATGACAATGCAACATCTTTAAAATCCAATTGCCACATAGACCAAAAAATTTTTGACTGGGGTTACAATAATAAATTATATGGTTCCCACTGTATATACTGAGGAAAGAATTATGAATAAAATGATTCTGTATCTTTAGGCAAAGAAAAAAAAACACTTCAAACATTTCTGAAATGAATCTTACAAAATATGAAAGACATTTATGAAGACAGTAGCAGTTTGACCCACTACTTGTAAATAAATGAAGAGTGCATATGCCTCTAGTCATGCTGGTCACCTCTGACATCTCCTTCACTCATGCAGGAGAGTACCCCCTAGCTGGAATCTTTCTCGAAATACGTCCAAATAGATTTATAGCCTTGTTTAAGTGTATATGATGTACCATATTATATATACCACAGCCAATGCATATATCTATTTACACGTATAGCCAGCCATGTAACAACTGTAGAATAGGTCCAACAAATCTCACAAAAGGGGAAAGCCACAACTTCCAGTGACGTATAATATACTATCCCAGCAGGACCAGCATTCCAGGCTTCCGCCACCTCTAGTAGTCTCTGTAATACCTGTCTCAACATGACTACCGTTCTTATCTTACACAGTCACTTACATTTCAATGACTCTTGGCTTCACATACATTTGTTATATGTAGAGTATTCCATATTATTTCCTGGGAAGCTCATATGACAAGTATGTGCAGGTTCATGACCCTCAAAGATTTTCTTTACATTTTGAAGTCTTTTAGAAAAAAATGAAGCAGGAAGCCTCCAGGTTATCCTCATATGTTATCGTAACCACCTACAATATCAAAATACATTTCACCTACAAGTACTTGCTTCCTACTACTCCTCCGTCAGTGGAATACAACAATGGATTGTATTATTAGACTATTTCTATAGATTATTTTTGATTCTTGTAGAGTTGGGTATCGGGTAGGATCGCTGGTTACTGCAGGTTCTTCCTGTGGATCTGATTAGTTGGACCGAGTAGAAAATAAATGATGTTATATATTAAAAATCAAAAGTGGACTTTTATCAAAGATTTTTCATATATACATATGGTACTCTCATTAACCCTCCAAAACGTACATACACTTAGTGTAAACAAATTCAGAAGGGACAAGAGAGTTAAGCCCATTGCCTACCAGCAAAGGGGATCTGACAAACTTGTTCTTTGTGCTTGAGAGATTTAGCAGACTGAACGAAACTGAGCATGACATGACCGTTCAGTTCAGTGATTGTAGGTTTGCAAATCCTATTAGCGAGTGTAGCAAGTATTGTCTGAGGTGGTCAACGGCCAAAGTCACTGTCAGACAACACTGACAGCAGATTTTCACCTGGGGGAACAAAGCACTGGACTTGATAAGATTTGTGATGTTAAAGCCAATTATCCAGAGGATAGTTAATAAATGTGTATTCATTGGGGTCCATAAGGGTTGGGGCTCCGTAAATTACTAGAAAAATGCTCTGAAGTTGTTTGTTTTAATGGGTGAGCTAGGGCGTTGTTAGGTCAATTTGGGACATATGCGTTGGGTCATGTGCCCCAGATCTTTTATGACCCTTGCTCACTGTGTATGGGACTGAATTGTTTGGATACCTGGACTGTACTCTCAATGATATTACACTTAACAGTCAATACCAAAAGAAAATCACTGAAGGATCCAGTATCCAAAATATTTGAAACCATCCTTTATAACCACATAATAAGAAAGAACCTTCAAAGTCCTCTGGAAAACTGGTGGACGACCCTTAGTAAATGTGCCCCATTCATTTTGATTCATGTGCACACTTACAGATTTTAATATGTGGCTTTTAAGCATAGTTTCATGGCTTTGAATGCCAACATAGTGTTGATTCCATGCATCCTTCCATGCTTGGGAGTGTCAAACTTTCTTCAGCTATGCTGTCACGTAAAACAGGAAATTACATTGTACAATACACAGATAGAATCCATGGACCCACATGGTGAGGATTCAAAGCCTTCCAACAGACATCCACATCCCCATCACTGCTCTATACCCTGTCCCAGCTAAGAATCACTACAAGAACAAAACACATCAGAATCTCATTTCAGACAACTTTACAAGGTCTTTTAACCAGAACATAAAAATGCAGGTAAGCCAAATTTTTCAAGTATTAAAGCCCCTATCTGAATAACAATCTTTGTAAATACGCTCAGATATTTTGCTATCTTGACTCAGAGGCTAACATCAATATTGTGGGTACACGATAACAAAAAAGGTCACAGTACTATAAATTATTACATTAATAATACTCCAGCGATAAAGCAGCTGCCAAGAAACCAAAGACAGATGACCTAACAGTTGGCACCGTGGGTATTAGAAGTATTATGAAGAAGACATCATTGTGGCACTTAAACTTGTCACATACATCAGTCACCAACATAATACATGGAGCTCTAGAGGTGTCCATGGGGTTGTCAGCACCCCCAAAACGTAGATCTAAAGGTTTTTTTAATACCCCAATTGGGAATTGAATGGCTTTCTGTGATCTATGTTTGCCTTTTCAATCAATACCTATTATTGTAATGTCAGGACGCATCCTCTGGATATCCTTTATTTTTTTATTGGCTCCATTCAAAAACCTAAAAGCCAACTTAAACATCCAGCGGCAAGAGACACATGTAAAAATAGCTTGTGACCTAAAGCAAAGCCCAACAGAAGCCAGTGGTTCACCTTGGCTGGAAAACGCCTAGTGTATAAGTCCGGTGCAGGAAGGAAACTGGACCGGTGTATTGAATGATGGACGCTTGGGATTGTGGAGGTGGCTCGTTGGATCAGTATCAGGACTGGTGTCCTCTGAATGAACTATTACAGATGAGTCACGTCATTATAGATGGTGTAAGGTTTCAAGTAATTGTGGCTTATGTCCCATAAGCATCCATCTATAACCAATGGGTAAAGTATGGTACAATTCTTACCAATGCCAGACAATATGAGCTTGTTCTACAATAAAACATTAGCTACAGTACTAATTTTGTCATTTACAGAATTTATCATTTCTACCCTGATTACTATTGGAGTAAGAATGAACTTGCCACCAGTAATCCAGACAGAGCACCAAACGACCAACTGAATGTGAGACTGTTACTAAAAAGCAGAAAATCCTTGCTATCTCGTAACATCGTTGTACCATCATTTTGAGCTAATTTCCGTTTTTCTGACTTCACACATGACTGACAGCAAACAATATACTGCCCTTATTAACGGATGAAGACTGTAACTGTATCCTAAGCCCAGGCAAACTGCAGACATAGACTGCTCAGAGGCTTCCTAACAAATGTGTCCAATAGATTTGTGACTATTATAACAGTGCCACCTCCAATATTCATATTTATTACAATATGTATGTAAGTCAGAATAGTGAATATATTACCAGTGTAGAGCAGAGAACAGTGATATTCTCAGGTAGACAGCAGCTCCATGTCATCATGTTAAATAGCAATATAAATATTTACTAAATATGGGAGAATTTTGGGAGGTCTTCTACAGCTGCTTTACCAGATCCTCAGTTTATAGAATGTTCATGGAGAAACAAGAATAGACTTTTTTATTTACCAAAAATGCAACCTGAAAGCCCTTAACATTTGGCAGTAAACGCCTCAACAGAATCATTGCTCCCAATCCTTGCCCAAAAATCATAGTATGTCAGCAGAATATTTCCAAGAGTAAATAGAAGACGTGCAGCTGACAATAATAAATGTAGGGTTGTTTGTATTAAATCCTTCCAGAAATTGCAGCATGTAAAGTATGAGTACTTATGAAGTCGGTTATGAAGCATTTTCACCATAGTTGTGTCAGAGATCTCCATGTCAGGAAAGTGCTGAAACAAGTTTGGACACAATAATATTGTTTTGGAATCTGGGAATGTCTGAAGATCAGTTTTGGTTGAAGGTCTCCTTCATGATCAGTTAACCCTTTCCTTTCACATGTGGATGGAGTTGTGCTTTAATGATACGGTATGGTTATATGAATGGCTGCACACAAACTATCCCTTTACTTCTACTTTCTCTCGACATAAGCTGCCAATAAAACATTTAGCAGACTGAAGTTAGAAGAAAGCTCCTAGGAATCTTTCCTGGAGGAGTTGTTGTTCCTTAATGACTACAACCCCTAGTACCTGCAGGTGTCCTATCTGTCATCACATCTGCACGCCTCATTCCACATGTACATCTGCCAGGCGGACTGACTCAGACACACCTTTCACCCCTCAGCCTTATCTTCCCTCCACTACATACTAGCCAGTTACTATAGGTGTCATCTCTTCGGATTGTTCCAGGGTGTCCTCTAGTATATTGTTCCGGACACTATGCCGGTCACTAGATGATAACCCCAAAAGCTGCTCTTATCACTAGGTTGATAGAGAATAGTGGAAAGTTGTGCACATCAGATAGATGATCCAATATCTATCCTGAAAGCACACGGATATCACATGCATATTGCTATAATTAGATAAATGCTCCTGTAACAAATGTTATTGTTACTACTGATACTAAGGGAAATTGCTAAACTATTTTATGCTAAACCAGAACCGATCCCAGATCAGGGTCTAAAAGTACCCAAATAATCAGAAAGGAGAAGTGTGAACAGTACCATAGTCTAGCAAAGTGCATCTTCCCAATAATAAACACTTTTGCGAGCACCCCAAAAGTCTTCAGTTTGCAATCAACATTACAGACCTACAGATCATGATCTTGTAATGTGGATCTACACTACAACCTCTAGCAGGAAGGGCATACTCAGCGTAGTAGTCCTGCACAGGTGATGGCTTACCTCCCGTCATAGTCCCCGGCAGCAGACATGTACAGGCAGCAGGCAATGATGCACTTTACGGCTAGTTCCATGGCGGGGTATGGGGCACGGGCTCGGCCAGGTGTGGAGGAGCCCCGGGTCCCGGTCCTGTGTGTCCTTGTGCTTCCCTGCACGGAGCAGCACTCTGACACTTGGCCGGCTCCCTCCCTCTGTGGGCTGTGTGTGAGGAGGAGCTGCCTCAGCAGTCACTGCACACCCTCACTGGCAGTGCACGTCACCTGCTGCACTTCTCCTCACCCGCCATGACCCACACCCGGGCACTATACCCGCCATGACCCACACCCGGGCACTGAACTACGACATTCCCCAACAGGCAACACGAGGAGCCCGCAGTGTGACTCCAGCAGGAGCTCAAATTTGGCCAATGTTATAAGCCATTCAGGAGCCTGGGAGAGATGGATGTCTAGACTTTTTTTTTCAAAGTTGGATATAAACATAAGTGTGTAAAAGATATAGCAGATGCTGAGGGTAAATCAGTTTAGGTGAAGTGCATTTACATTTACTTGAAGCTCCCATCTATACAGTACAAGAATGACCCCTATTCACCAGACAAGATGTGTATACTAACCTATCTAGTCATTTAACCCCATAGCGGCCTAACCAATTTTTACATTTTTTACTTTTAAAATTTCATGAATGTTCTTATACATCTTTGTCAATATAAGGGCTTGTTTTTCTGTGGGACGATCTGTAGGTTTGAATGACACCCGGCATATATTCCAACTTTTAATAATGTGAAAGAGGGACAAAAGATGTGGCTTTCAGGCTGCCTTTTTCCTCATCCTCACATTGTGCCCCCACCCTCATATTGCACCCTCATCTCCCCCTCACAGAATCATGTCCACTCATATTGTGCCCCTCAGCAGCTCACCCTTATATTGTAACCCTCAAGGGCCCCTGACATTGTGCCCCCTCAAATTCTGACCTCTCCTCATATGATGGCTCCTCCCAGATCCCTTTGCTGCTGTGTAATAACTTAAAATAACAAACATCAGATACTTATGTCTCCCCTCCCCTTGCTATGTTCAGTTCTGAAGCTAGCAAGCTGTATGACCTGCTGGGCTCTGCATGAGGGTGATGCCACACATGGCGCCTTGAACTCGTTTTTTGTGCGTTTTTAAGCAGTCCGTCAAGAAAACGCATGTGTTAAAAAACGTGTGCAATTTTGAAAATCGCATGCGTTTTTTGGAAACGCATCTGTTTTTGACCAGTTTTAATTAAGATAATTGGTAAAACCTGTCAAAAACTGACGTGTTTTAAAAAAAAAACGCATGAGTAATAGACTTTACTAATTGCAGAACCAGAAGCCAAAGTAAGGCTTGTAGTTGCCATGGATACTATTGGCACCCCGAGATTGTGTCATGATGGAACACAGGATGAGACACCAGGGGGTCTAACCTGTTGAAAAGACTGGATCAGACCTTCCTCCAATCCAGGCTGTTAGAGCAGGTGTTGGCTGTCACAAGAAACTCTTCTTCTTTTAGGCCACTTGGTGCATACCGGAATGCAAGCAGTCACACCCAGCCCTGGTACCTGACGGAGGCCGTTCAGCCAAATAAGACACTGAAATATAACAAATGATATGTTAGGCACTGCTCTGATGTGTGCAAAGTCCATCCGGCTCAGATGTATATTTAGGCAAAATGGTGGTCATCATGATGAAAACAGAACCATTTATGTCCTTTCATGTTGTGAATGCTGAAAAGAAGTGAATTCCTCCTTATGGAAAGTGTTTAAGGAGAAAGAGGGTGGTTTATACATTTTTCTTCTGGCTCCAGGATAAATCTGAAAAAAAAGAATACATTAAAAAAAAAATTTTAATGTACAAATTTACAGTATTTTAAGAAATAGAAGGTCATAAGGCAACAATGGTTCATTTAGTAGAAGAAGAGTTGGTCCAATCATGCATTACATGACCCCGTGTATATGTCGGTGGTCCACAGGTATCTGTAATATAGATGCCACTACACCCAGCAGTATGAGTGTGTGATCATAGTGGGCTCCGGACACAGAACATTCATGTTGGGACAACATGAACTTTTTGATATTTTTCTAAATATATATAGAAACATTTAAAACAAAGTAAAATTACTCACAGTAAAACATGTAAAAAGAAAAAACTACAAAGAGGACTTACATTGGATAGTTACCAATGCTTCGCCGTAGCTTGTGAAGAATCCTGCCGATTCCATAATTTGTAATCATATAAAATCAGAAAATCATTTAGTGATAATATTTTCTCATTATTTCTATATCGCCCTTACCTCCCTTGGTGCAATGTGGTACAACACAATAATATGAAATCTTCAATGCCAAACATAATATCACAAGGCAAACTAGGAGAAGTCCCTGCCTAGCACGGTTTATAATCTGAGAAGATAAAGTGCTGCTCTGTAGACTGCTCTTAGGGTTAGTGCTAGTGTCCACCTTTCAGATACGGCGTCAGGGATAATGTAGAATTGGAATCATTCACAATCATCACAGAAGCAGAAATGTTTTACCTCCCACCACACGAAGATTAGAGAAATATTCTTTCTTTATATGTTAATCCATGACTCCCCTAGTGGATAACATTAGTATACTGCTATTGTCGCTTTACTAACTGAGTGAAAAGTTGGTTTCTAAACAGCAGTAAATTAAATCAGCAATAAGATGCTAGTAGGAGCAGATTACTGCGTGTTGGAGCAGAGAAAGATGAAAACAGAAGGAAAAAAATTATACTTTCACTATTTGCTTGTGCCCCCATCCTAATTTACTTAGCTGGCTCTCCTGTACAGACGGTCCCCTACTTAAAGGGAACCCGTCACCACTATTTTCACAAATACAGCTAGTGACAGGTTCCTATAGAGCTCTAATAACTATCTGACACCCTGCTTGTAGCTAAAAATTATGCCCCTGAGATTCCCATATATTCAACTTTATAGTTTTATCTGGTAACTAAGCATGGCTACATGTAGTCCAGGTGGGCGTGGCCTCCTCGGGCTGAATCCAGCAGCTCCTCCCCATCCCTATCTCTGTATGCTGCTATAATGTCATGTGACCAGGGTGACATCATCGCAGGTCCTATAGCTTTTGTAGCATTAGGAGCTGTACACTAAGCATATATGTCATGAAATCACAGCATATTTTATCACATGAAATCACAGCAGCCTGCATGGAGAGGAGTAGAAGTCCATGGAGGCTGCTGTGATGGTTTTATGTGGTCAGATATGTACATGGGGTATAGTTTTCATATTAAGTAGCTCAAGGACCTTTGATGATGTCACCCTGGTCACATGACATTAGGCCACGCCCCCGTGGACTAGCTCCAAAGCTGCATAGATACCAGGCAAGATTATAACTCTGATTTTATGGGGATCTGAGGGGAACAATTTTTAGCTAAAAGCAGGGTGTCAGATAGTTACTAGAGCTCTATAGGAACCTGCCACTACCTGTATTTGTGAAAATAGTGGTGACGGGTTCCCTTTAAGAACACCTGACTTACATACCAACCCTAGTTACAAACGGACCTCTGGATATTGGTAATTTACTGTACTTTAGTCCCAGGCTACAATGATCAGCTGTAACAGTTATCACAGGTGTCTGTAATGAAGCTTTATTATTAATCCTGTTTCTTATGACAATCCAACATTTTTAAAATCCAATTGTCACTGAGACCTAAAAAATTTGGTCGGGGGTACAGCTATGAAGTATACAGTTCGACTTACATACAAATTGAACTTAAAAACAAACCTACAGAACCTATCTTGTACGTAAATCGGGGACTGCCTGTACATACATAAATCTAGCTGGCTATGGTAAACTAAATTTGCAAATATTATGTCCAGACAATAAAAATGTTACAGATTAAGCTTTTAATAAATGAATGTGTAAATAATACAACAGATTAACCTAGAATGGAGAACAGGGGGCGTGGCCGACGTATGATAAATCTCCCTCTATAGGTATCTTCTTAACTTGAAGTCAGCTGTATTGGCCGGGCATTTCCTGTATTGGTATACCGTCATCAAAGTCTTTTCTTTATCCTCTACTCACACACTAGGATATATTTGACTGGAATAATTCTTCATTTTTGCTGTTTGTATTTACCATCTTACAATATGTGCATCACAATAAAATGTAATTGATCCATAAAGTCTGGTGAATTTTGCAGTAGAAAAGTATCCCAATAGCTTTTCCACAATAGCTTCTGCTTGGTACACAGACATTGTAGTTGTTAGGAAGCAGTATGGTAGAAGTTACAGAGGAGAGTCAGACATTTACCTGGAGGACAAGAAAAGGAATTAAATAAAAGAATTGACTGGAGCAATATAATAAAACAAAATGAACTAAAATTAGAAGTAATTTTGTAAAGTGGACATAAAGACAAGAAATCAATTATTCTGCAGAAAGCTAGAGACAAGTAGGGACATTCTGAAGGGCATGTGCAACACCCTCGCCGATGCAATGGCGAGGTAGGGTTTGCGAATACGTCCCACCTGCATGTAATCACCTTACACTACATGGTCCTGATAGGACATAGCGGTATTGCAGTGGTGAATCCTGCCTGGCAAGGCAGGAGTTAAGTATTTTGTATAATGCCAGATGCTGTTATCCAATGATATGTGTTACATCCTGTGCTCTGTAAGCTGAGATGTGATTGGAGGAGCAGCCACCACCTGACCAAAGGAAGGTAATAGGACCTCTGGCCAGGAATGTTCTGGTGAACAGTTTAGTCTGAGCTCAGCTCAGATCAGAACATTAGAGGATTATTCTAGTGTGGAATCCTAGGAGAATCAGTGAGTGAGTGAGCAATCTCTGTCTAGCCCATACCAGAGCAGGAAGAGCCTAGCCCCTGCCTCTGAAGAGTGGAGTCTAAGACTAGAGTTAGTATAGTGAGGAAAAGGGGTATCATCTTACCTTTAAAGGTGATACCTGAAGCCCTACAGGACAAGCTGAAGCTTCCTACCAGGACACAGCTGCCTCCCAGCCTGCCCTCTACATCCAGGCTGGTGAACTATCTCCTGAGGCTCCCTCCAACTCACATCTCGGCACCCTACCTACCTGTTAAAGGCACGTTTGCTGCGGTTCCTGCGGTTCAAATAAAGAACTGTAAGTTGTTTTCTTCAACTTCTGTCTCCGTCTGGTCCCTGCTAATACGGCTGCCTTCATCACCGGCACCCTGTCCATCACCCAGAGACTCACACTCGGGACATTAAGGGGTTGCCCCAGGGAGATCCGCTATAGCAGCCGCTCCCTCATCATTTCTTGCCAACACCACCCTGCTGGAGACCTGCCAGGCTGTAGGACAGCCCTCCGGTTCCCCCGTACCAAGCACCGTGACAATAGCGTGCTTAGGCCGCAACCGCCAGCCACTCCGGTACCGCGGGCCCCGGCTGTCTCCAGGCCTCACCTCAAGGGCTAGGCCCCGGTGGGGGATGTTGCAAGTGGCGTCACGAATCACAGGATATATACTTCTGTGCCTTATCCTGGCACTAAAGACTGTACTTTATTAAGAAAAAGACTGTGCTGCCTAACCCTGCTGCCATCCGGGTTTAGGCCCAAGTATTTGTGTGTTTCTACATTGAACTTTATACTGCTGCCACGTGCTGTCGAGCGCCGCTCCAGCACTCAAGAGGTTAATTCCTGCAAGGACTGTGTCAGCTCTGCTACATCCGGCGCTGCTGCGCCTGAAGCATTTACCTCAGAGGCGTGTGGCGCAGCAAGTATTTCCAGCCCGCCAAATCCTCACTGGCGGGAACTCCAGAGGCGTCACTAGGCTCCGCCCCCTGCGCGAGTGGCGCGAACTACCGTGGAGGAGGAGCTGGAGCGAGTGCGGCCGGCAACGAAGAGGGTTAATCGGCCATCTTGGATTTCGGCGCAGGCCGCGCCTGAAGCCTGCCAGCAGTGTGCGCCTCATCCGGAGTTCCGGCGCACGTGTCCTGCGACTGAAGGAGAACACCGCTGAGCATCACCGAGCCCCTGCTGCCTGCCGGACATCGGGAACGGAGACCTTCGTGCACCGGAGCTGTCCTGTCACCGCGGCTGATCCTGAGTGAGTACCGCTGGGGAAGTTAAAGGGGGGTAGAGATTGTTTCCGATGCTAGGTTATTGGCTCACCTCCCAGGGAATAGTGACTGTGTCTTAAAGTGCCCACGTCCCATTCTAGCCATCGCCCATAGCAACGGACATTGTGTAACCCTACAGACTTCCCTCAGCTAGGCCAGTCATGTCCGCCCAGGACGAAGATACGGGACTGGCGCAAGTCCCGTCCCCTGGTCCCTCCTCAGGGTACCGGAGCATGTTAAGTCCTCCAGAGAGTCCCTTCAGCCCTGCTACAGCTAGTGTCCCTGGGACTCCCACCATGATGCCTCTGACTATGCCCTACTATCTGGGGGCCCCCTGGTTACCCTACTACGAGGGAGAATCACATACTCTCCCTGAATTCAGGGACAAGTTGTTAGCCACCTTCGCCTTGCTCCCGTTCTCAGAGGAACAGAAAGTGGGCATCCTAACCGGGCAGTTGAAAGGACCCGCTCTCCGGGAAGTCAAGTCTTGGCCCCGAGAACAGTGTCAGAATGTGGTCCAGATTCTTGATAGGCTGCGTAACACCTTTGACAAGTGTACTGTCTCCGAGTTGAAGCAGAAATTCTTCGGGAAAAGACAGAAGCCCCAAGAATCCCTCCGAGACTTTGCCCTCTCCCTACAGGAGACATGGAAGGCCATCACCTGCCTTGAGCCCAAAGACGCTGAAACCTCTGATCAAACCTTAAGGGAACAATTTATCAATGGACTTGTTGATAGAAATCAAAGGTGTCAACTAAAGATCATCTCTTCTCAGCATGCCCAGGCCTCTTTCCTGGAGTTTAAGGAAATTGCCATTGACATCTTAGGAGACCGACCACCTACTGGACCGCAGAAAGAGCCTGAATTCGTGGAAATGGAAGAATCTGCTCTCGCTTGCCATCCCATGCGGTCAGCATCCCCTACTCCTGCGGCTATGGAAGTTACTGGCATAACAGGACCGGTCCCTAATCTGGCGGACACCCTGCATCAAATCCTCGATCGGTTGACCCAATTGGAAGTAACTGTCTCCGCTATGAGGAGGAAACCTCCAGAGAACCCGGTACGGTCAGCTACTCCTCGTGAATCTCCGACTAAGCAGCGCCCAAAAGAGGCGAAGTCGTTAAGCACCTGGAGTCAGAAGAAACCCCGCCAGCGGTGCAGCTACTGCCATAAATATGGGCATGAAGAGAATGATTGTCGTCAGTTAAACGACAAACCCTTGGAGCTAAGGGACGACCTCCAAGGGAAGAACTTGTAAGTCCCCAAGATGCTAACTGGATGCCCAGGTTCGTGGGGACTCGCCCCATGGTTCATGTAACCATCAATGGAGTTACCCTACCGGCCTTAATTGATACCGGCTCTCAAGTGACCACCCTCCGGAGTGCTGCCTTCGAGAAATGCCGAGGAAAAGCATCCCTAGTCCAGCCTCCAAAGGCTTACTTGAACATTATTGCTACGAACGGAAAACCCGTACCCATCCGCGGCTACTGGGAGCCCACGCTAACCATTGGAGACACTGAGTTAACCAGACAGGGCGTAGTGGTGACACATGTGCCCGAAAACGGTAACTTCTCCCTGGTACTGGGTACCAATGTCCTCCGCAATTGCTACCCTGAAGTGCTGAAGGCTCTCCACGACTCCCTGCCAACAGTGCCCAACGGTTCCCGGAAGGTAATTCAAGAGACTATGCAGGTTCTAGCGGCGCAACAGAAGTTTGCTGGCCCTAATGGAGAAATCTGCAGAGCCCGGATCAAGGATCCCCAACCTGTCCGCCTTCAACCTGGGACTGAGACGTTAGTATGGTGTCGAGCCTGCATGGGCGTCCAAGGTCAAGACTACCAGGCGATAGTAGAACCTCTACCAGCTGATGAAGACCTGCCCATTCTAGCCGCCAGGAGCCTAGTCACTGTATCCCGAGGACAAGTACCCATTCGATTACTAAATGTGGGAGACTCCCCAGTGGATCTGAGAAAGTACCAAGCCGTAGCCACTCTCTTCAGTGTCCATCCTGAAGACTTGGTGGAAACCGCTCTGTCTGCCTCCCAACAGTTGGAAGTGAAGCCAAGTGCTGAAGGTGAGCCTGCCGAGCAATCCTGGTGGCTTGAGCTCAATATTGGAGACGACGATTTTACTCCTGCAGACCAAGTACAAGGTGTCCTGGATGTCGTTATGAAGCACCACCAGGCCTTCAGCAAACACCCACTGGATTTTGGGCAGACTACTCTGATCCAACACACCATCCCTACTGGCTCTCATCCTCCTATCAAGGAACGATACCGGCCCATACCTCCAGCCCGCTACCAAGAGGTGAAAAAGCTGGTACAAGAGATGAAGACAGCCAACGTTATCCGGGAGAGTCACAGCCCATGGGCTGCCCCGCTGGTCCTTGTGAAGAAGAAGGATGGAACCCTTCGATTCTGTGTTGACTATAGGAAGATCAACAATATCACCCACAAGGACGCCTATCCTCTGCCTCGAATCGAGGAATCCCTCGCAGCCCTAGGGTCAGCTGCCTACTTCTCTACCCTGGACCTGACCAGTGGCTACTGGCAAGTGGCCATGGCACCAGAAGACAGAGAGAAGACGGCTTTCACCACCCCAATGGGCTTGTTCGAGTTCAACAGCATGCCGTTTGGGCTATGCAACGCCCCAGGCACATTTCAACGGCTGATGGAGAGATGTTTGGGTCATCGCAACTTCGAGACCGTCCTGCTATATTTGGACGACATCATCATCTACTCCAAGACTTATGAAGACCACCTCCACCATCTGGCGGAAGTCTTCCAAATCCTGACCCAACATGGGTTGAAGGTCAAGCCATCCAAGTGCCACCTGCTACAACCTAGCGTCAAGTATCTGGGACATGTGGTGAGCGCTCATGGAATTGAGCCAGATCCAGAGAAGATTGCGGCTGTTCACGACTGGCCTACCCCATCAACCGTACGGGACATCAAAAGCTTCCTGGGATTTGCCAGTTATTACAGGCGTTTCATCCCGAAGTTTGCCCAGCTGGCGGCTCCCCTGCAAGAGCTTCTAAGGGGCCTGCCAAAAGAGAGCCAACGTTCCCGAGTATCCATTGAGTGGACGGCCGAACGAGAAGCTGCCTTCCAGATGCTCAAGCAACGGCTGACTGAACCTCCGGTGTTGGGATATCCAGACTACAGTCTACCTTTCACCCTATACACTGATGCCAGCAAGCAAGGTCTAGGAGCGGTATTATCCCAGCTCCAAAACGGAACTGAAAGGGTCATAGCCTACGCCAGCCGTTCCCTCCGAGAACCGGAGCAAAACGACCAGAACTACAGTTCCTTCAAGTTAGAGTTTCTGGCGTTAGTCTGGGCTGTGACCGAAAAGTTCAAGGACTACCTAGCTGCATCATCTTTCACTGTCTTCACAGACAATAATCCTTTGGCGCATCTGAACACCGCACGTCTTGGAGCACTGGAACAACGGTGGGCCTCCAGACTTGCCAATTTCAGCTTTACCATCAAGTACCGGGCTGGTAAGACCAATGACAACGCCGACGTTCTGTCCCGTCTCCCTGACCAGTGGGAGGGACCCTCCACGGATGCTCAGTGGGAAGATGTGGAGATGCCAGCGTTCTATGCCCGGTTTGTGCGTCAAGATGCCCAGAGAGTTTACTCCCTACCGACAGAGGCAGCGCCAGCTACTCCTCAAGAAGAGTCAGAGCCCCCTGCGGAAAAGGACCTCTGGATGAGTCTTCAGGCTGATAGCCGCGCCATAGGAGAAGTAATGGACTATCTCTCTAGTGGGCGAGTGCCTGAAAGAATCCGGCGCAGAAGAGCTGATGGAGAACTGTCTCAATTGTGGCGCCAGAGAAAGACTCTGAGCATGCACCAGGGTCTGCTAAAGAGAAGAACTCTGGACCCTATCACTTATGATCGGATATACCAGATTCTGATTCCCAGGAGGGACACCAAGATAGTACTGGAAATGTACCATGACCAGTCCGGACACTTTGGCGCTCAGAAGACTGAAGCCACCCTCCGAAGGCGATTCTTCTGGGTCAACATGAAGTCCGACATTGAAGCCTGGTGTCGAGAATGCCCAGCCTGCGCCATCGCTCGAGGAGAGCGACACAATCAAAGGGCCCCTCTACGTCCCATTGTGAGCCAACGGCCTTTGGAGATCCTGGCATTGGACCACGTGAAGTTGGAGCCCAGCAGATCCGGTCACAGTTATGCTCTTACGATCATCGACCACTATACCAAATTTGTGGTTGCAGTACCTGTCAGAGATCTGTCTGCAAGGACTACCGCAGCGGCCCTGTGGAAGAGCTTCATCCTCCCCTATGGCTGTCCGGACCAGATCCTTACAGACCAAGGAACAGCATTTGAGTCCCAAGTCTTCCAGGAGCTGTGCACTCTATATGGCTGCAAGAAGCTGAGGACCACAGCCTATCATCCCCAAGGCAACGGGCTTTGTGAAAAGATGAACCAGACTCTAATCAATATGCTGAGGACTCTGACCCCTGCAAAAAGGGCTGACTGGCCAAAACTGTTGCCCGAATTAGTGTACCTGTACAACAATACCACTCATTGCTCCACAGGATACACCCCGTATTATCTGTTGTTCGGGAGACACGGCCATCTCCCTGCTGATATGACCTGGGACATGGAGTCCCCTGATTCCCAGTCTTTACTCCCCCAGACTGACTGGGTTCACGAACACCAGAGGCGCCTGGCGGATGCCAGAGAAGTTGTGGATCTGCGGTTGGAAGAGGCCCGAGAGAAACAAAAAAGGGACTTCGATCGTAATGCCTGTGCTGAGCCTTTTGCCCCAGGAGATCGAGTGTGGCTGCGCAACAACCATCCTACCAGTAAGCTAGATGGGCGTTGGGAGCGTGAGCCATACCTAGTTAGGGACAGTCTCTCCCCTGAAGTCTACGAGATTTCAAGAGGAGACCGTCCACCACTCCGGGTACATAGGAACCGGTTGAAGAGATGTCTTCGTCCTTTTGCCCCTATGTCCACACCTCTCACCTCGACCCCCAACTTACAGACCTCCTTGTGTTCACCTACCCCCAGTTTCTTGGAACTTGTGACTGTGCCTCAATTCTGTTTTGTTTCCACTCCAGTAAGAGGTACCTCGCAGAGACCATCATCCCCACCGCAGTCTCCAATACTGCTGCCTGTGGAGGATGATCCGGCTCCACTGTCTGCAACCCCTGAAACATCAGAGCCAGCTGAGACTCCGACTCCAGCGCCTGAATCAGAGGACGACGATGAGGAGATTGTTATCTTCTCCAGGCCGGAACTTCGAAGGTCTCAAAGGGAGACAAAAGGTAAAGCTCCTGCGTACCTGCAGGAGTACCAGCTGGTGACACGCAGAAGCAGGAGGCAGGTACGTTTTTCTGACACCGAAGTACTTACCACCGAAGAAGATGCAGAGTAACCCCTGAAGGGCTGTAGCCCACTTCAGGTACTGTACTATGTACATATTGTATATTTCTGTCCTTACCCCAAAGAGCCAGAGACTTTCCTGAGACTCTCACCCTTATTTATCTCAGTCAAGAGACTCTCCTTGAACTGCCTACTGTCTTGTGCTATGATAGCACCTCTTCCTCTGCCACAGCAGAGATTTCTTCAAAGGACTCTGTTCCTCTCCAAATAGAGGAGACCCTTTGCTTCTCAGTGCACTTTCCCCCACATCAAGGGCTGTACCCAGAAGATGGACTTTGTCAGTAGAGACCTTCTGAGAGACTTTTGCCAGATACTTCAGGGAAAAGTTGCTATGTCTATTGACTTATTATTCTGCACTTAATGCCTTCCTTTTTAGGTATGGACATTCTGTTTGCACTTTTTATGCCTTTTCTTTGCAGGAAAAGAGACATTTGCTACCGTGCTACTCTGAGTAGCCTATCTATCTGTAACGTTATGTTATAAGATGTGTACCCATTGGGCTGCTAAGCCAATGTGATTTTGCTAACCTGTTGCACACTGTCATATCTGCCAGTAGTCTGCATTAACCCTTTCATAGGCTTTTCAGGTTGTAGTGTGGCTGTGTCGGACCGTCTCTATGTAGTACAATGTTTTATTGTGTCACATATGCCAATGTATGCATATATACACTATATAATTGCCGCCAGGGAAGAAGTGTTGATAAAACAAATATACAGGCCTTGGTGCAAGGAGTGGATTACAGGACATGACACCACACCTTTCCTACTGTACAGTTCGGTTTAATGGCGTCAGCGACCAACTGTCATACAGCTACATATTTTTGTCTTAGTCCGACACCAACCCAGGTGCCTGTCTCCAGGACCATGGGCGGTTTGTCCCTACACCTCACATAGCCTGCACTTCCTCGAAGTGCCCTTAGCCCCCTCTGTGCCCAAACCATCGGTAGTCGAGCCGAGGGCGGCTCTTTCAATTGCCCCCGGGGTATGCAACACCCTCGCCGATGCAATGGCGAGGTAGGGTTTGCGAATACGTCCCACCTGCATGTAATCACCTTACACTACATGGTCCTGATAGGACATAGCGGTATTGCAGTGGTGAATCCTGCCTGGCAAGGCAGGAGTTAAGTATTTTGTATAATGCCAGATGCTGTTATCCAATGATATGTGTTACATCCTGTGCTCTGTAAGCTGAGATGTGATTGGAGGAGCAGCCACCACCTGACCAAAGGAAGGTAATAGGACCTCTGGCCAGGAATGTTCTGGTGAACAGTTTAGTCTGAGCTCAGCTCAGATCAGAACATTAGAGGATTATTCTAGTGTGGAATCCTAGGAGAATCAGTGAGTGAGTGAGCAATCTCTGTCTAGCCCATACCAGAGCAGGAAGAGCCTAGCCCCTGCCTCTGAAGAGTGGAGTCTAAGACTAGAGTTAGTATAGTGAGGAAAAGGGGTATCATCTTACCTTTAAAGGT
Organism: Engystomops pustulosus; assembly: GCF_040894005.1. NCBI lineage: Eukaryota > Metazoa > Chordata > Amphibia > Anura > Leptodactylidae > Engystomops > Engystomops pustulosus. The sequence goes on along the minus strand of NC_092411.1, from coordinate 207,009,787 downwards.
GATACCTGAAGCCCTACAGGACAAGCTGAAGCTTCCTACCAGGACACAGCTGCCTCCCAGCCTGCCCTCTACATCCAGGCTGGTGAACTATCTCCTGAGGCTCCCTCCAACTCACATCTCGGCACCCTACCTACCTGTTAAAGGCACGTTTGCTGCGGTTCCTGCGGTTCAAATAAAGAACTGTAAGTTGTTTTCTTCAACTTCTGTCTCCGTCTGGTCCCTGCTAATACGGCTGCCTTCATCACCGGCACCCTGTCCATCACCCAGAGACTCACACTCGGGACATTAAGGGGTTGCCCCAGGGAGATCCGCTATAGCAGCCGCTCCCTCATCATTTCTTGCCAACACCACCCTGCTGGAGACCTGCCAGGCTGTAGGACAGCCCTCCGGTTCCCCCGTACCAAGCACCGTGACAATAGCGTGCTTAGGCCGCAACCGCCAGCCACTCCGGTACCGCGGGCCCCGGCTGTCTCCAGGCCTCACCTCAAGGGCTAGGCCCCGGTGGGGGATGTTGCACATGCAAGTATAACATACATAGAGGGCTGTAGATACCATGCTTCCCTGAAAATAAGCCCTACCGTGATCTTTCAGTCTTCTCATCAGGCCGCTACTAGGAACAGAAGTCCTAGTTACTGTGGGACATGTTTCAAATCTTCTGTACCACAGAAACACAGTTCTGGTTTCATGTTAAAGAGTAGCATCTCCACTTTCAAGTGGGTGTCTGGAGGAAGAATTTGGAGAGTTATTCTGATGTTCCTGAGGATGATGACATGATTATAATTTCCTGTCTTATTTTCAGAGAAACATGGTAGGACAGGTGGATGGATGTGTTGCCAAATTTTGACATCCATCAGGTACCTTGCAGCTGTACTGCAACACCTAACTAAAAGAAATAATAGTCATATCTAATCTTTATTTATATAGCGCTTTACAATTCATAGGGGACATATACAAATATAATATTACATTACATAGTACAAACAGTTATATGGAACAATAGAAGTGAGGGTCCTGCTCACAAGAGCTTACAGTCTATGAGGATGAAGGGGGGGCACAAGAGCTTACAGTCTATGAGGATGAGGGGGTGACAAAAGAGCTTACAGTCTATGAGGACGAGGTTGTGACACAAGAGGTATAAAATCTTGTATAATGGGAACAGTATAAAATAACTTGAACCAGCCAATAGCCGCCATCTTAAATACAAAGTCCAAGGTGAAAGTGACAGCAGAGATGCCTGGAGCTTGGTATCTGGTGTTTGCTGGATAAATGATGGGAGGAGGATATAAGATGGATTAGTAAAGGGAGAGTTAACATTTCATGGAGTTAGGGAATATGATAGGCTTACCTAAAAAGATGGGTTTTAAGATGGTGGTTGGTAGTCTTGGGAAGGTCATTCCAGAGAATTGGTGCAGCTCAGGAGAAGTCCTGGAGACGTGCATGAGAGTTAAGGTATCTAATATCTTAATATCACTGGCAGATCGAAGAGCACGGTTTGGCCGCTAGACTGAGAGAGAAGAGAGATAGGGAGGTGCAGCATTATGCAGAGCTTTGAGGATGAGGGTTATTATTTTAAACTGTATTCAGAAGAAGACGGACAGATTCTGGAGATGTTTCGGAGATGCATGTGGTAAGCAAGAGATTAAATATAGATTGAATATATGGTGCAATGTCCACAACAAGCCCAGCACCTGCTGCCTCGGTTCTGTAGTAATCCCACAGACCGAGAAAGTTAAAAAAGAACAAACACGGTTATAAGCCTGAATTTTGTTTCTAATTTTACAATAGTGACACATTGATAAATCTTCTACACTGTCTTCCTATAAAGATTATAATGGTTCACCCACTCCCATGGAGATTTAATGGAACAACATTTATCTTTGTAAACTCCAAAACAGAGAATTATTGAACATTCTCTCTTTCCTGGTCTGTTATTTGAACATCAGTCCCTCTGAGTTGATGCCAAAGATCATACATAAATACTCTAAACTTCATTTTCAGGGACAAGGAGCTGGATTTTAAGGGGACTTCTCTGAATCATTAATGAGAACCATATTTTATTCACCTATCCAAAATATTAGACGTATTTAGTGTTCTGTATATGCTTCATATAGGGCCCTATGCTTTTATGATCCCTGAAATTATTAAGGTGTGCAATGTTTCTTATAATAAAAACTGCTAAGGAACTTTAGTTTAGAAGAGAGAGTCATTTCAAACAAAGATTCATCTGAGCTTCCAACATCTCAAAAATGGTTGAGTAGCAGTTGTGGACCTAACCTAACTCTGAAACAAAGGTATGGACAAGTAGCTAAAGAGAATATATCATCATAAAACAACATATTGTACGAATGATATCTTGGTCATGTGGTCTGTGCCTGGGCAGATGAACTGATGAACTGAACAAAACCTCCCTAACTAAACTGCAAATGTGCACATAAGCTTCTGCAAATGACATAGATATCACAGACATTAGAAGAGAGATATCATTTATTTTCTGATGGCCACATCCATTTTCAACAAGGTCACTCCCATTTCCCAAAGGCCACAACGGCAAGTTAGAAAAGTGCCAAAATAGGTCTGAAAGGTCCTTGGTAAAGGTGGCACAAGGAATTGTAGACAGGATTTTTGGCGCAACTCCATTTAAAATTCCCCCAGAGTGTTCTGTGGAGATAAGTTTTTATCACTGACCAATGTCATGATTACAATGAAATGAAACACCTATACAAAAGATTCCACAGGATCCACCAATGTCAATAGGTAATGGCCATATCTCACTCCCCCCCCCCATATTTTACCCCCATAATAACCTCATTTCACACACTTTTCAGTGAAGTGACACAATGGGGGTAATTTACTAAGGGCCCGATTAGCATTTCCCGACGTGTTACCCGAAAATTTCCGATTCGCGCCGATTGTACCTGAATTGGCCCGCGATTTCGGCGCACGTGATCGGATTGTGACGCATCGGCGCCGGCATGCGCGTGACGGAAATCGGGGGCGTGGCCAAACGAAAACCCAACGTATTTGGAAAAACCGCAGCATTTAAGAACGAAAAATGTGTCGCTCGGGACGCCTCGGTGAATTCCGGTGCGTTCAGATGCTTTTCAGCGCAGCAGCGCCACCTGGTGGACGACGGAGGAACTACCTTTTAAATCCCGGCCGGACCCGAATCAAGCGCAGAGAACGCGCCGCTGGATCGTGAATGGACCGGGTAAGTAAATCTGCCCCAATATATAGCTCTGCTATATATAATCATAGTTGGAAATTTATGCTACATTGTTTAACAAAAAAAAATCATAATTGACATAATTTACTAAAGATAAAATAGTTTTAGACAATGTTCATCACTATTGCTACCTTAGTCTTTAAGGATGCAGCCATTTTGTAGCTTAACCCCTTAACAACTTGGCCCTTTTTTGTTTTTTCATTTCCATATTCTACTCCTAACCTTCAAAAATCTATAACTTATTTTTTTTTCACGTAAAAATCTCTGGCTCCGTGACAGCTTGTTTTCTGCGTAACAAATTGCACTTCATAGTGATGGTATTGATTATTCCATGCCGTGTACTGGGAAGCGGGAAAAAAATTCCAAATGCAGTGAAGATGGTGAAGAAACGCATTATAGTTGTTTACTTGTGGGCTCCGATTTTACAGCTTTTGCTATGCGCCCCAAATTACATGTCTACTTTATTCTTTGAGTCAGTACAATCACAGAGATACCATATTTGTATAGGTTTTATAATGTTTTCATACATTTACAAAAATTAAAACCTCCCTTCCAAAAAAAATTTTTTATTTTGCCATCTTATAGCACTAAAAACTTTTTCATACTACATTGTACGGAGCTGTGGGTGGTGTCATTTTGTGCGACTTTTGATACTACCATTTTTAGGACTGTAGGACCTTTTTATAGAATTTTTTATTTTTCAAAATGGCAAAAAAGTGCCATTTTAGATTTTGGAAGCTATTTTCTATTACGGGGTTAAACCCAGGGAAAAATCGTTATTATATTCAGGCATTTTCGGACTCTGCAATACCTAATGTGTTTATGATTTTTACTGTTTATTTATTTTTATATCAGTTCTAGGGAAAGGGGGGGTGATATGAATTTTTATTTTTTTTTTATTATAATTTTTTTTTTTTACTTTTTTTTTTATTTTTACTATTTTTCAGACTCCCTAGGGTACTTTAACCATAGGTTGTCTGATCGATCCTACCATATAGGACTTAGTATGGCAGTACTAAATAGTACTATATAGTACTAAACAGTACTATATAGTACTAAAGTACTGTCCTGGCGACCCATTGCTGTTACGGGGAGCGACAATCTTCACCAAGATTTGAAGCCACTGGCAGCTTTGCTGGCGGTGATCTTGGGTGTTACCAGTAAGTCTTTGCTGCAATATGCAGCAAAGACTTACCGGCTATGGAGAGGGCTCAGCTCATGAGCCATCTCCATGTACCCGCACCTGACGCGTGCCATACTATTTTTGTAATCTGACATGCGTCGCTTTATATGGTTATAACTTTTGAACACTTTAACTTACAAAAGTGATTTTGAGATTGAGATTTTATGACATGTTGTACTTTATGGTAATTTTTGGTTGATTTGGTTAAAAATTTGCCAATTTCAAAATTCAAAATGATCTCCTTTCTAGACAGTTCATGACTAATTTGGGTGGTAAAACTAACATTACCCATATGTCTGATGTTTGTTTTCATAATCTTTAAAATGTCTTTATATTTTATCACAACATCAGAAGGCTTAAAAATTTAAGGAGATTTCAGAGTTTACTTTTTAGGGGATCTTTTTTTTTTAAATCAGCTTTGAAATATATACTATTAGAAACCCCCTATACATCAGTCCATTTTCGAATCTGCACCCTTAAGCTATTAATATGCAGTAGCATAGGCTGACACTGAGACTGTAAGATTGTGTCTGTGTGATAGGATCTCACAGGCTCTGACTAGTGACAGTCCTGAGGTTCTGATCTGTGGGGGATAAACACCTATGATCAGAGCTCATTGTGACCACAGGTGTTACACTGGGGTGCAGGGGCGGACTGGGAATTTAAAGTGGCCCTGGAAAAAAGATTAAAAGTGGCCCCATGATATAGGCGGGGCCAATTTACTTTAGGCGTGGCCATCACAAGTAGGCGGAGTCAACTAACCATAGGTGACAATAAGGGTGATGTCACACATCAGTGTTTTGATTCCGTTTTGTAACTGAATCAAGACGCACTGGGGTGGATCGCATATGTGTTTGTACGTAAATGCATGCATCACAAGGAGTGCCCGGTGTCCCGCATTTACACAATACGCGCTGATTGCCAATCACATACGCTTGCATAGAAACGCATATGCGATCGGCCGTGGCCCGCCACGATGCTTTTTGATTCAGTTACAAAATGGAATCAAAACGCTAAGGGCCATTCACACGTTGCGTGTTGGCCTGGGTTTTCATTGTGTTTGAAACGCATTACAACAACTGAGGAGAGGTGATTTGTCTAATTACATTACTGCGTTTCAAACACAATGAAAACCCAGGCCAACACACAACCTGTGACCCCCCCCCCCCCCACAGCAGGCGCCAGCCCCATCTCCCCACACACACACAGCAGACACCATCACCATCTCCCATACCCACACACACACACAGCAGGCACCAGCACCATCTCCCCACACACACACAGCAGACACCAGCACCATCTCCCATACACACACACAAACACAGCAGGCACCAGCACCATCTCCCCCCCCCCCACACACAGCAGGCACCAGCACCATATCCCCCCCCCCCACACACACACACACAGCAGACACCAGCACCATCTCCCATACACACACACAAACACAGCAGGCACCAGCACCATATCCCATACACATACACAGCAGGCACCAGCACCAGGCCCATTCCCCCCCCCCCACACACACACAGCAGGCACCAGCCCCATCTCCCATACACATACACAGCAGGCACCAGCCCCATCTCCCATACACATACACAGCATGCACCAGCACCATCTCCCCACACACACACACAGCATGCACCAGCCCCATCTCCCATACACACACACAGCAGGCACCAGCCCCATCTCCCCCCCCCCCCCACACACACACAGCAGGCACCAGCCCCATCTCCCATACACATACACAGCAGGCACCAGCCCCATCTCCCATACACACACACAGCAGGCACCAGCACCATCTCCCCACACACACACACACACAGCAGGCACCAGCCCCATCTCCCATACACATACACAGCAGGCACCAGCCCCATCTCCCATACACATACACAGCAGACACCATCCCCATCTCCCATACACATACACAGCAGACACCATCCCCATCTCCCATACACATACACAGCATGCATCAGCCCCATCTCCCCACACACACACACACAGCAGACACCATCCCCATCTCCCATACACAGCATGCACCAGCACCAGCCCCATCTCCCATACACATACACAGTATGGATCAGCCCCATCTCCCCACACACACACACACAGCAGACACCATCCCCATCTCCCATACACAGCATGCACCAGCACCAGCCCCATCTCCCATACACATACACAGTATGGATCAGCCCCATCTCCCCACACACACACACAGCAGACACCATCCCCATCTCCCATACACATACACAGCAGGCACCAGCCCCATCTCCCCACACACAATAATAAAGAAATTATGTTTTTTAAATAATTTAATTACTCAGGTTTGAAGCTTTTTCATATTATTGCATAATAAACTGTACTTTGATGTGTTTTTTATTGGATCCCTCACTTCGGGTCTAACTGTAAGCAGCACATTATTGAAATAATGTGGTTCTTCTTGAATTCTATGAAGAAACAACAGCAGTTTATTTATTACAGCCTAAACATGTGTAATGTGTCCTCCTAGGATTACACAGGATGATGAATGGTTTACAGATTGCAGTTAAAAATTACAATATCAAAAGAGAAAAATAAATTACCTTTCCGCATTTTTGGAAGTACCACCTCTCAAATTTCCAACCATAGTGGTACCTGCAAAGAATTTATAACTTAGACCATATGCTTCTCTTCTGTTATGTGAGAAGTGCCAAGAATTGTTTCCCAATGCATTGGATAGATCTCCATTCCCATGTTGAATGTGGCACAGAATATGTAATGGTGGTATGGATGGTGATCAAAAGACCACACATGTACATATTGTAATAACTACATGCATAGATGTACAACAATATATCTGAAAATGTATAATAGACCTGTAGATATGACATATGCAAATTAAATTAACGCTTCATTAGTGTATGACTGATGTGGATATAACAGCAACTTCAAGACCCAGCGTTAAACATAAAACTTTGCTAGTTTCCTGACTGGCAAAGGTGAAACTGCTCTCCCAATGTGAGGAGTGTCTGCGCATGTATAAATATTATACAGGTAGCAGTATGAATGGCTTATAAATTCCATTATTGGGGATGGGAAAATGGCAATGAACCATATAGTAAAGCTAACTGGATATGAATGAGGCAAACACTGTGAACATACACTCACCGGCCACTTTATTAGGTACACCATGCTAGTAACGGGTTGGACCCCCTTTTGCCTTCAGAACTGCCTCAATTCTTTGTGGCATAGATTCAACAAGGTGCTGGAAGCATTCCTCAGAGATTTTGGTCCATATTGACATGATGGCATCACACAGTTGCCGCAGATTTGTCGTCTGCACATCCATGATGCGAATCTCCCATCCCACCACATCCCAAAGATGCTCTATTGCAGCGATGGCGAACCTATGGCACGCGTGCCACAGACGGCACGCGAAGCCGTTTCTCTTGGCACGCGTACCGTCGCCAGTAAGCCTCTGCCCGTAAAAATTTGGTCTATGCGAGCGGCGGAACTACGCGCCGCTCCAAGACAGAACCATAGACAGAGTTTTTGCGCATGCGCGGTAACTTGGGAAGCGCTGAAAGTTTCAGTCGCTCCCATAGAAACCACGCATGCGCATTAATTATCCCGGGCCGCTCCGCTCTGCTCCCTCCCTGTCCGCTCTACTCTGTCCGGTCCGCTCCGCACTGCTTTGCTTCCTCTCCTCCGCTCCATAGCCCCCCTCTCCTCTGCTCCATAGCCCCCCTCTCTACCGCTCCGTAGCCCCCCTCTCCTCTGCTCCGTAGCCCCCCTCTCCTCTGCTCCATAGCCCCCCTCTCTTCCGCTCCGTGGCCCCCTCTCCTCTGCTCCGTAGCCCCCCTCTCCTCCGCTCCTTAGCCCCCCTCTCTTCCGCTCCTTAGCCCCCCTCTCCTCTGCTCCGTAGCCCCCCTCTCCTCCGCTCCTTAGCCCCCCTCTCTTCCGCTCCTTAGCCCCCCTCTCCTCTGCTCCGTAGCCCCCCTCTCCTCCGCTCCGTGGCCCCCCTCTCCTCCGCTCTGTGGCCCCCCTCTCCTCCGCTCCAGGTGGGAGTGGAGAATGCATACAGCGTAACCTGTATGCATTCCTGGAGAACCTTCCTGTAGAATAAAAGAAAATAAAGTAAGTTTATCTGTGTATATGTATGTAATGTGTATATGTATGTAATGTGTATATGTATGTAATGTGTATATGTATGTGTATATGTATGTAATGTGTATATGTATGTGTATATGTATGTAATGAGTATATGTATGTGATGTGCATATGTGGGTGTATATGTATGTGATGTGCATATGTGGGTGTATATGTATGTTATGTGTATATGTAGGTGTTTATATGTGTATATATATATATATATATATATTCTGTATGTATTTTATACTACATGGCGATAAGCTGTATGCATTTTATACTACATGGCGGCATTCTATATGCATTTTATACTACTTGGCGGCATTCTGTATGCATTTTATACTACTTGGCGGCATTCTGTATGCATTTTATACTACTTGGCGGCATTCTGTATGCATTTTATACTACTTGGCGGCATTCTGTATGCATTTTATACTACATGGCGGAATTCTGTATGCATTTTATACTACATGGCGGAATTCTGTATGCATTTTATACTACTTGGCGGCATTCTGTATGCATTTTATACTACTTGGCGGCATTCTGTATGCATTTTATACTACTTGGCGGCATTCTGTATGCATGTTATACTACTTGGCGGCATTCTGTATGCATTTTATACTACTTGGCGGCATTCTGTATGCATTTTATACTACATGGCGACAAGCTGTATGCATTTTATACTACATGGCGACAAGCTGTATGCATTTTATACTATATTACGTATATGGGGGGGCGTCTCTCTATGGCTCGTTTTCTCAATTAAAACCTTGTTATTCTAGTTAAATTTTTGTGTTGGCACTTCACTTCAAGTCAGAAGGGTTTGGGTTGCATTTTGGGCACTCGGCCTCTAAAAGGTTCGCCATCACTGCTCTATTGGATTGAGATCTGGTGACTGTGGAGGCCATTTGAGTACAGTGAACTCATTGTCATGTTCAAGAAACCAGTCTGAGATGATTCCAGCTTTATGACATGGCGCATTATCCTGCTGAAAGTAGCCATCAGATGTTGGGTACATTGTGGTCATAAAGGGATGGACATGGTCTGCAACAATACTCAGGTAGGCTGTGGCGTTGCAACGATGCTCAATTGGTACCAAGCAGTCCAAAGAGTGCCAAGAAAATATTCCCCACACCATGACACCACCACCACCAGCCTGAACCGTTGATACAAGGCAGGATGGATCCATGCTTTCATTCTGTTGACGCCAAATTCTGACCCTACCATCTGAATGTCGCAGCAGAAATCAAGACTCATCAGACCAGGCAACGTTTTTCCAATCTCCTAATGTCCAATTTCGATGAGCTTGTGCAAATTGTAGCCTCAATTTCCTGTTCTTAGCTGAAAGGAGTGGCACCCGGTGTGGTCTTCTGCTGCTGTAGCCCATCTACCTTAAAGTTCGACGTACTGTGCGTTCAGGGATGCTCTTCTGTCTACCTTGGTTGTAACGGGTGGCGATTTGAGTCACTGTTGCCTTTCTATCAGCTCGAACCAGTCTGCCCATTCTCCTCTGACCTCTGGCATCAACAAGGCATTTCCGCCCACAGAACTGCCGCTCACTGGATGTTTTTTCTTTTTCGGACCATTCTCTGTAAACCCTAGAGATGGTTGTGTGTGAAAATCCCAGTAGATCAGCAGTTTCTGAAATACTCAGACCAGCCCTTCTGGCACCAACAACCATGCCACGTTCAAAGGCACTCAAATCACCTTTCTTCCCCATACTTATGCTCGGTTTGAACTGCAGGAGATTGTCTTGACCATGTCTACATGCCTAAATGCACTGAGTTGCCGCCATGTGATTGGCTGATTAGAAATTAAGTGTTAACGAGCAGTTGGACAGGTGTACCTAATAAAGTGGCCGGTGAATGTATAACTAATACACTCATGAAATCTCACATCCCACATCTCTTCATCTCACATCTCTTCATATGTGCTCTGTTCCTTTTTTTGCGGATGGACACATTAATTTCAATGGACCATTGTACATCAATTAGAGATGGGCGAATTAGTGAAAATTCGATTCAACCCGGTTCGCTAAATTATCCGAGACAATTCGATTAGAACCGAATCGAATCACGGCATGTGACGTAGCGGTACGTCATATGCCATGTGCGGGTGCATTGAGAGGGCTCACGGGCATACTGCATACTGCTCACGGGCATACTGCAGAAAAGGCTTAGCGGTAACACCCACAATTGGTGATAAAACCGATCGCGGGTGTTAACCCGCAGAATGCCACGGCGGCTTCATCTTTTCGAGAATCATTGTTCCCTGTGACGTCATCGGGCAGCAGCGTTCTGTCGCCATGACAGCATCGGGTCTTCTGAAGACCCAAGGCTGCCTTGTTTTAACCCCTTCATTACAATGTGATGAACTCTACCCCTCATACAGTGATGAACTCTACCCCTATACAGTGAGGGACACTACCCCCACACAGCGTGGAATACTACCCCCACACCGTGAGGAACACTACCGCCATACAGTGAGGAACACTACCTCCATACAGTGAGGAACACTACCTCCATACAGTGAGGAACACTACCGCCATACAGTGAGGAAAACTATCCCCATAGAGTGAGGAACACTACCTCTATACAGTGAAGAATATTACCGCCATACAGAGAGGAACACTACCCCCATACAGTGAGGAACACTATCCCCATATAGTAAGGAACTCTACCTCCATACAGTGAAGAACACTACCTCCATGCAGAGAGGAACACTACCCCCATACAGCCAGGAACACTACCGCCATACAGTGAGGGAAACTACCCCCATACAGTGAGGGACACTACCCTCATACAGTGAGGGATACTACCCCCATCCAGTGAGGAGCACTACCACCATACAGTGAGGAACACTACCGCCATACAGTGAGGGGCACTACCCCCATACAGCGAGGAACACTACCTCTATGCAGTGAGGAACACTACCCCCATACAGTGAGGAACACTACCCCCATACAGCGAGGAACACTACCGCCATACAGTGAGGGACACTACCCCCATACAGCGAGGAACACTACCTCTATACAGCGAGGAACACTACCTCCATATAGTGAGGAACACTACCTCCATACGGTGAAGAATACTACCGCCATACAGTGAGGAACACTACTGCCATACAGTGAGGGACACTACTCCCATACAGTGAGGGACACTACCCCCATACAGTTAGGAACACTACCCCCATACAGTAAGGAACTCTACCTCCATATAGTGAAGAACACTACCTCCATACAGTGAGGAACACTACCCCCATACAGCGAGGGACACTACCCCCATACAGCGAGGAACACTACCCCCATACAGTGAGGAACACTACCGCCATAGAGTGAGGGACACTACCTCCATACAGTGAGGAACACTACCCCCATACAGTGAGGAACACTACCCCCATACAGCCAGGAACACTGCCGCCATACAGTGAGGGACACTACCCCCATACAGCGAGGGACACTACCCCCATACAGCGAGGGACACTACCCCCATACAGTGAGGAACACTACCGCCATAGAGTGAGGGACACTACCTCCATACAGTGAGGAACACTACCTCCATACAGTGAGGAACACTACCGCCATACAGTGAGGAACACTACCGCCATACAGCGAGGAACACTACCCCCATACAGTGAGGAACACTACCGCCATAGAGTGAGGGACACTACCTCCATACAGTGAGGAACACTACCTCCATACAGTGAGGAACACTACCCCCATACAGCGAGGAACACTACCGCCATACAGTGAGGGACACTACCTCCATACAGTGAGGAACACTACCTCTATACAGTGAGGAACACTACCTCCATACAGTGAGGGACACTACCCCCATACAGTGAGGAACACTACCGCCATACAGTGAGAAACAGTACCACTTCCCAGAGTTCTCTGCCCCATGTAACATGTGCTCCATGTGCTCGCAGCCATTTTACTAATTTAAAAAAATTGCAAATCACTGTAAACTTCGGATTGTGCAGAATGGAAGTTTTCCTGAAATTCTAAATGAATTTAGAATTGTTAGAATCTCTAACATCAATGTATTTTTCTAGAATCAGTGATGAGGCTGTAGAAAATCAGGTCATATTCCTTCTTGTATCTATGTCCCATACCCTACCATAGATAGAACATGAAATATACTTATGCCAAATGGATCTGCATGCAGTTTGTATTTGTGGATCAGTTGGTATTTGACACCCCTTCAGGGGGTTAGGGCAAACTAGTGACCTAAAGTACCTGCCTTCGGGGTTTCTTGGTGCAGGTCTGTAAAAACAGATGACATATGGATGTAATGTGGACTGTTAAGTATTTTGCTATAAATAAATAATTCTATAAATAAAAAAATAATGCATATAACAATCTGGAAAGTCAATATATATTTTTAAACTCTTGACACCTTCAAAATTCTATAACTTCCCATGTACATTGCTGTGAAGAGTGAAGAGTTTGTATGTTCTCTCCGTGTTTGTGTTGGTTTCCTCCTGGTCCTCCGGTTTCCTCTCACACTCCAAAACATAATGTTAGGTTGATTAGATTCTGAGCCCCATTGGGGACAGGGACCCATTTGGCAAGCTCTGTGCAGCACTGCATAATCTGTGTGCGCTATATAAATAAAGAATTATTATTATTATTTGAATGTTTAGGTTTTTTATTTATTTATTTTACTATTTTTTAGACCCTTGAGTGTATTTTAACCCTAGACAGTCTAATTGTCCTTACCATATACTGCAATACTTCTGTATTGCAGTATATGGCGTTTTTACATGTGATTCATTACACATAGCCACTGGCATATTGTAACGAATCTGCAGAAACCATACAGCTTCAGGTTTTACAAAGACCCGAGGCAGACATGACAACTGATTGCTGCTCCCCAATGTCATCATGGGGAGCCATGATCAAACACAAGTTGGCGGCAACCACACGCCGCTGGACTTTGATGGCAATCAAAGGGTTAACACCTTCGACCCCTTGAGCCCTCTTCATACTTCATTCACAGCTATGCGCCATGCTATTGGGGTTCAGATGGTGTAAAGGTTATGTAGCAAAAAGGTGCCAAGCGATTGGAAAGGTTGTGAGTCTCCTGTTTTTTTTTTTTTTTAAACATAGTACTTAATTAGTTGTGTCTGTTAACAACTTACAATTATTGTCACTTTAATCTTCACATTTCACAAATCTAAACTGTGAACTGAATGTGTTATCAGCAACTAGTATTGGTGTACTAGGTGTTACGGCTGTTCAGACACAATGAATTCAAAAATTTTACATTAGATAACACTGAAAACACTTAGGGGCCTAATTACAAATGGTAATTCCTTAAATCTTATACCTATGGTGATATAGGGGGACCATTATCAGTGCTTCTACACCAGTTTTCTGTGCCCGCGTATGATAAATCTTCCCATAATGTCTGCAATCTGGTAATCCCATGCAGGAAAATCGCTTCTCATCCACTGCAGCACCAATGGGCACATAGGGGCACATTTACTTACCCGTCCTGCGCGATCCCAAGCGCCTTGTCCCACCGGAATGCACATGTACCCCGATTCACTAAGATCGTGCGCTCGATACCCTGCATGTGTCGCTTCCCCGCTCATGTCCGCCGGAGTTTACCTTCTTCTTCCCGGTGTATGTAACTGCATTGTTTTGCAACACAAATTGAATCTTAAATCCCGTGCTCAGTCCAAATCAGTCGCATTGTCCGACTGCACGCCCCCGGATTTTTGTTGCATGAAAGCCAGTGCAACTGCGCCACAATCTGATTGCGTGCAACTAAATCCCCAGTTAAATACCTGTCACAGCGTTGCAATTTCAAAAATCCGATGAAAGTGCGATCCGCAGACTCTTAGTTAATAAGCCCCACAATGTTGGAGGTAAAAAAGGTACGACCTGAAGCAATATGTGTCCTCATCTCTATCCGTTTCTTGTGCTGTTTCACTTCTGTTCACTTGACACAAAATAGTTTCTACAGCTTTCTATATACCATGTGATTTTTGGGTATACAGACGGTCCCCTACTTAAGGACACCCGACTTACAGTCGACCCCTAGTTAAAGACGGACACCTCTGTCCACTGTGACCGCTGGTGAAGCTTTCCTTTAGTCCCAGGCTGCAATGATCAGCTGTAAGGTGTCTGTAATGAAGCTTTATTGATAATCCTTGGTCCAATTACAGCAAAAAATTTTGAAACTCCAATAGTCCCTGGGGCAAAAATAATTTTTGTCTGGATCTACAATTACAAAATATACAGTTTCGACTTACATACAAATTCAATTTAAGAACAAACCTATGGAACCTATCTTGTATGTAACCTGGAGACTGCCTGTATTCATAGATTTATATTTTCACAAAATAGATTAAAGTTTGTCGACCTAATAAACATTGGATTGATTCATGCGTATATCATTGTTGGTTTAGGTTTACTATTCAGGCCATACTATATAGTCTAGTGCTGTCAAACATGACCCATATACATGACTCATTTACGAATTTTGTCTCCCAATGATGTGATCAAAGTGTAACTTCCAGTCTCTTCCTGGCCTAGAGGAAAATACAACAAATTAGTGTTCGGCAGAAACTTTTATAAGTGTGATGACTAGTGATCAGAGTAGAGGCAGAGCGAGAGAGAGAAGACAATGGTATAGATCTATTTTATATCTAGTATTGGTAGCCCCCACTATTGTCCCCTAAATGTACAGGGTCACAAATGTCTATAAACTACTCATAAATGGAATGTGTCTTTTAACAAAGTGTATATTATTGTATAAATTGGGTTTTTACTTTAACCCCTTAAGGACGCAGGGTTTTTCGGCTCATTTCTCGCTCTCCAACTTCAAAAATCCATAACTTTTTCATTTTTACGTGTACAGACCTGTGTGAGGGCTTATTTTGTGCGTAACAAATTTTACTTTCCCGTAATGTTATTTATTTTAACATGCCGTGTACTGCGAAGCTGAAAAAAAATTCCAAATGTGGAAAAATTGAAAAAAAAACGCACGTGCGTCACGTTCTTGTGGGCTCAGTTTTTACGACTTTCACTCTTCGCTCCAAATAACACGCCTACTTTATTCTTTCGTTCGGTGCGATCGCGGTGATACCAAATTTATATAGGTTTTATTGTGTTTTAATACATTTTCAAAAATTAAACGAATGTGTGCACGGAGATGTGTGAGGGGTCATTTTTTGCGAAATGAGGCGACGTTTTCATTGCTACCATTTTGAGGTTTGTGCGACATTTTGATCATTTTTTATTTCATTTTTTATGTTATGTAAAAAGGTGTAAAAGTCGCATTTCGGACATTTGGGCGCCATTTCCCGCCTCGGAGGTCACCGCCGCCCGTAACCGTATTTATATTTTGATAGATCGGGCATTTTGGGACGCAGAGATACCTAATATGTTTGTGATTTTTACTGTTTATTATGTTTTATATCAGTTCTAGGGAAAGGGGGTGATTTGAATTTTTAATATTTTATTAATTTTTTTTATTTTTTAAACTTTTTTTTTTCTTTTTTTTTCCACTATTTTTTAGACCATCTAGGGTACATTAACCCTAGATGGTCAGATCGCTACTACCATATACTGCAATACTTTTGTATTGCAATATATGTCATTTTTGCCACTCGCTCATTGTAACGAACCTGCATAAGCCATGTAGCCTCGTGTCAAAAGAAGACCCGAGGCTACCATGGTAACCGATCGCCGCCCCCCGATGACGCCCCCGGGGGCGCGGCGATCGTAATAAAGCACCGACCGCGGTTATTAGCGGTGGGGGTTTTGTGCAAAATGCAAAAACCCCCACCTTTGTATGAAGAGGACTCAGCCCGTGAGCCCTCTTCATACATCCCTTATACCTCTGCGCCGTAGAGCTACGGCGCAGAGCGGTAAGGGGTTAAATATATAATTTAAAAACGCTTAAATTTTTTTTATTCTTTAAAATGTTCTAAAATTTACCCTAATAAAACTTTGCCTACAGCTCACACATTGACCACTAGGCCGATTAATAATCAGACTTCTAGTTTTCTGTAACATAACATTCACAACACAGTGGGGAAGATTTACTTACCTGGTCCATTCGCGATCCAGCGGCGCGTTCTCTGTCTTCGGCGATTCGCTAAGGTAGTGCGTCCGATGTCCACTAGGTGTCGCTGCTGCGCTGAAGTCCGTCGGAGTTTGCTGAAGTTCACCAAGCCAGGCCGGGTGCAGGTAAGTGCGTGTCAAGCGACACATTTTTTAAAAAAAATAAGGCGGTTTGTCCGAATCCGACGGGTTTTCCGACAGCCACGGCCCCAATTTCCGCCGCGTGCATGCCGGCGTCGATGCGCCACAATCCGATCACGTGCGCCAAAATCCCGGGGCAATTCTGGGAAAATCGGCACAAAACGGTAAAATTCGTGTAACGCAACATAAAAACGCGATTCCGGCCCTTTGTAAATGACCCCCAGTATTTCTACAAGCTTCTCTAAGAGACCTCAATATCCATATCCATGTCCCTTCTGTATTTAGCTCATGAAAGATTTCTGTTTCCATTAAAAAATAGAAAGTAATCATATAATATATGAGGGAAAAAAATGATTTTACGATCTGGTTTTAATTACGGTGCTAAAAAATAATAAGATAATACATTTCCTTAAGTCTGAAACCAAATATCTGAATTATAAATTGCTGATTTACAGATTCCAGTTCTATATTCCAGTCCAGGAATGAACTAAAAGTACTAGAACATAGTGGAAGTCATTAGATTTGAAGTTTTCCTTTGCACTAGGAATTTTCAATCCACAAGATGCTGAGAAAGGATTCAACATTCGAGTGATGTAACTTTTTAAGTCTGTAGCGATGTAAACCTCTTCACCAAGACTCTTGTGTGGATCATTCTTAACCTCAAGTAAAATGTTTTACTTTCTTAACAAGCTCTAGAAAACTGAGTACCATCTGATGAATGTCATTATGTTGAGTGTCAGGTAATGATCATTATCACTTTGAGTATCATTCATGCACTGAACAACTCAATAAGAAAGTATCATCACAAAAGTACCATTGAAATAATAAATTTTTAATTAAATTGCTCTGTAGTTCCCTTTCTCAAACAGTATGGAAACATTAGTATAACAGTCTGAACTTGTTATGGGGTGTACAGAAAATAACTTGTGATAAGAGTAGAGTAAATTAATCCAGAAAAGAATGGTATTCAGAGCATAACTCCTTTCTACTTGACAAATTGGGGCATAAACTTTAGGATTGTAATCCCAGATACACAAATCTCCTAATTGTTCCCCACCATAAAGGTAATTCATAGTATAAGTGTGTAACAGCACTGGTGGTGATTTAACTTCTGCTCATACATTCTGGAAGCTCTCCCTCAGCTCTGGGATGAACGACAGCAATAGCTAGTCGCCATTCGTCTGACGTAAAGCAGAAAAGATTCTGATTTTATTTTCGATGCCTGATAAATGGTAGATTCAAACTGAATCTAAGAACCAAAAAAAGATTCACTTATCTTGAATAAAGACAAGACTTGTATGGAGCATAAGTTTCCTCCCACACTCCAAAACATACTGGTAGGTTGATTACATTGTGAGCCCCATGGGGACAGGAACAGATTTGGTAAGCTCTGTGCAGCGCTGCGTAATCTGTGTGCGCAATATAAACAAAGGAATTATTATTATTTATTAATAAAGTATATTTTAGAATACAGTTTGATGTATAAATTCAGGATATTATGATCTGATAGCTCAAAGAAGCCATAGGATTTCATTCCTAAGAGGGGTATCTCCTTGTGTTGGATAGCTGAAATGCATTATGAAAAAGCAAATGAAAATTATGAAGCTTCATTTTGTATTGTATTATTTTGCCAGCAAAGCATGATTCAGGAAACTGACTGTTATTTGTACATCTTATGGTTATTATTAGTAGTCGCAACGTTTGGGTTTGTACCGAACAGTGCGGGTTTGGGTCTGCAAAACAAAAACCCGGACTTCAGTCAAAAGTCCAGGTTTGGATCAACCCCATCTGTTAAGATCATAGATCGGTGGTGGTACCTATTACATGTGTCATCCTTCATGTGCTGTGAGCAAAGCCACATGTGCGCTGCCATTTTGGCAGCGAACATGACGTTCCCTGTGACGTCACACCGGCAGTTACATGCAATGTATAGGATGACACATGTAAAGGATGTCACCAGTGTTTATGGATGTTCAGATTTGGGTTCAGCTTGACTTGGCCACCATACAGTAAAACATCAATGGAAGGCCCTGCATTTGGAACCTTAGTCCCTCCAAGCCTGTGAAAAAATGAAAAGGAAATGGAAGCTGATCTACCAAGATGTCATGTAGTAATGAAATATTTTAGAAAATCTATCAGAACGTTGGTTAAAGTAAAGACAGTACACTGGGTGATCCGTTTTAGGATAAACTCAAATAACAACACAGCTGTAAATTATGCTGCTTACTTGCTGAGTAAAAATTGTGCAATACTGAAAATCTGCAGGATGCACTAAAACATTCATTTTGACAAAACCCCACCCATTCTACTGCACTGACTGAGATTTATACAATATAAAAAAGTAGACCTTTAAATTCAAGGGAACTTGAACAATACCACCAAGATCAGTCACTGAAGGTAAGTATTTAGAAGCAGAGTGATCGTGGAGAGAGCTTGACTGCATAATTGAACTCCCCATCTCATTGACTTTACCTTGGGGAAGTGATAGGAACAATAAAAATTGATCTTAGAACAATAGTGCAACATATAATAGTAAAAAGAACAGCAATTGGACACACTTAACCTAGTACGCTAGTACTAGACACAATATGCTAACATTTGGGGTTTTGGAAAAATTACTGAGGTGACAGGTTCCCTTTAAAATGCTTAAAAATAGATAATAGCCTCTTCTCTGAAGTCTTACCCCAATCTGCCTTGATTAAAATATACTGTTTAAAGTCTTAGGCTTCATTAATGGTGGGATGAAAATAATATGTTTTAATAAATTTCAAAATATTCTGTAAAGTTGACTTCCAATCATTAACATATTGCAATAAAATTTGTATTTAATACCATAAAATGGAATAGAGCTTCTATTTCTAAAGGAGCGATGACAGATGAAAGATTAGGATGGATCCTTTTGATTTACAATCTGTATAATTTTGAAGCCTGTCCTATGCTATTCTGCTCATTTATGAACCTGACAGGAAGAAAAAATAAGTGTGAGCTCCTACAGGTTTCTTCAGCACATGCATGAGGGCTGCTATTGCAGGCTAAGTATGGAAAGATACTAGGATGAACTAACTTATTTTTGTACTATGTATTTTAAGTTCACTTAGCAACAAGATTCTCCAGTTCTATATATGTCTATCTGTGTATGTGCTGGTCTCTATCTAAAAGGAGCCCATGCGTAGATCTGGTATCCAATACCAGAAACATGTGACATTTTTGGCAGAATTACTGGCAATAATTATAACAGATTTATCTATGTACCGGACATAAACCAGGAAGGGGGTTTTACATCATTAGGGAAGCAAAAGTTCAAAAGATATGACATTTGGCATCAGTAAAATGTTAATCTGGAAGCATTTGATTATATTGCAGTTCATAAGAATAAATTTATCAGTACTTGCAATACTGTATCAATTATATTATAGTTTTCCAGCCAATTTAATCACTATACTAGGAAATTTACATAAAGGAATGTCATTTTTAGCATTCAGAATCATTTCAGTAGTTTTTTTATAGTTTATTTTACATTACCTGGCTCAGTAGAGTCAGTAGGGGGATAACAGCTGCAGCAGCCTATGTTTATGTGCCTACATCACCACATGTATTCTTCCTTTCCTTTCCATGTCCTTCCCCTCTGCTGCCTGTTCAATTCACCTGACAGGAATTGGGAGGGAGCTAAATGACTGTGAAGGAGAGGAGACTGACACAGGCACAGACAGACTACAGCTGTCAGTATCCAGGGACTCACCACATGCTGCTGGCAGGGAGTCAGGTAATGTAAAATAAACTATTATATACTATTGAAATGATTCAGAATGCTGACAAAGGAATTTTTAAAACCAGCATAGCATATGCCATTGGTACCTGTCACCAGCTAAAAATCACATTTCTGGTGACAGGTTCACATTAAACTGAATTTGTTTGGTGCTGAAGAGAAAATGTATTAAAACTTAAATGAACAACATTTGAAAATGCATAACATAGATGTTATGTTATATAAGTTGATCTAGCTGGTAAATGTATAACCCGTATCCAAATTAAATAGTAATCACACCAAGTCCTTGTCACTTGTTGTATTTTCTTCATTTATAAAATATGTATGACATATGAGGAGCAAATTTCTTCTTTGAAGATATAGGGGGGTCATGCCTTATATACCAGTTATCTGGGTAGAATTTACTGGAGGAAATTGCAACGTTATCCCCTTTTCCACCCCTTATGCATAAGGGACAAGACCCTGTTGTAGATTTCATTCTGGCTCACAAGGGTTGCACCAGAATTACTCTTTGTAAATCCTGTGTCTAGATCAATGCACCAGTTATTATAAAATACGCCGCATAGTTAAAGGGGTTGTCCACCCTCAGCAACTATTGTTTGCATAATGCAAGGTTGTATTATTTTCCAATATATTTTCAGTATCACTTCCTTGCAGCTTTGTAGATCTCTGCTTACTATTATTCTATAGGAAGCATCCATGTTTACACACCATGCAGAATTGATACAGAAGGTATAAATTGTGTAACTTTTCATCACAAAAACAATATCAATTGACTGAAAGTGGACAACCTGTTTAACGATTGAAGTAACACACAAAATAATTATATTGCAGGGAAAAGCTGTAGCCAGGTATTATTCCCTCCACACGGGAAATGTAGGCTTACATGGTCAACTAAAGTACTACAGAGTGGCTCTCAGTAACAGATTATGGGGCATGGTGAGTAAAATGGGAGGTCTACTTTCTTTAAGATCCATATACAAACAGGGTTTTCTTCATGATCCAACATCTCCGCAAAATCAACCACTAATCCCAGTGCTGACTGATGCAGGGAAGTTCCAACTATTGATGTCCACTATTATGGCCAGATGTATAATGCAATGTAAGGTGTATTTAAGATGATAGAAAATAAAAATGAGCTCCCTGGCTAGACTGCACATTGTATGAGATGTGGACAGGAAATTTTTCCCCCTGGGCTACAGGGGGCTTCATCATATTGATGAGTGACTGTCTGTGTGACTTTTACAGACATGTGGTATAATGCCTGGAAAAACATGTGGTGTAATCTTATCTTTTCTCACATAAAAGGTAGGATGAGCTCATTTACTGTACTCTACAAAATTTGTAAATATTTTTTCAGGCCTTTTGCCACTTAAACTTATGATGCTTGGCCACAGACTAGAAGAGGACAGCTGTTATGTTATTGGATTTCCTGAACCCGAGTTTCTAAAAACATATTATATATTATTTAATATATGTATTAGCTTTAAAAGTGCAAATTTCTCACATATATAGGTATAGCTGGCATGGAAAATGTATGTAGAGGTCAGATGGAAGCCATTGATGCTTAACTTAATGTGTAATATATTTAATAAATGAACTTCAGGGTTTATGAGTGAACAAACCATGCAGAGAGTTAAACAACAAAGCCATTGTAAGGAGGGAATAAGTCACTTATAAATGTTTGCAACCATAACCTAATCATTGTACATTAGGGGGTTAGTAAGCAGGCGTTAAATAAATTTGAATCAGAAAACACTTAAAATAAGGTGTACATCTATCTCAGGTAGTCCCACAGAGATAAAACATCTCTGTTGATCAGAAGCCTCAATGGCCAGGGAGCCACCAATAATTGAATTATTCCCTATCTCATGAAAAGGGGAATAATTGTATTAACCCCTTAACCACCAGGCATTTTTATTTTTCACTCCCCACCTTCAAAAATCTATAAATCTTTTTTTGTGTAAAGAGCTATATGATGGCTTGTTTTCTGTGTATCAAATTGCCCTTTAGAGTGTACTAGGGAAAAAAGTTCCAAATGCAGTGAAATTGGCGAAAAAATGCATTTGGTGAAAAAATGCATTTGCACCATTTTCTTGTGGGTCTGGATTTTACAGCTTTCACTGTGCATCTAAAATGGCATGTCTTGTTTGAGTCGGTGCAATCACAGGGATACCAAATATATATAGGTTTTATAATGTTTTCATACATTTATGTAAATTAAAACCTCCTGTACAAAAAAAAATTCTTCATTTTGACATCTTCTGGCATGGTGTGTGGTGTTATTTATTGTGATTTTTGATGACATTTTCCATGCTGCTATTTTAAGGGCTGTACATCCTTTGGATCACTTTTGATTGAATTTTTTTTATATTTTTCAAAATGGCAATGAAACATTATTATATTTTGATAGATTGGACATTTTGGGATGCGGCAATACTTAACATGTTTATTATTTTTACTGTTTATTTATATCAGTTCTAGGGAAAGGGGGTGATTTGAAATTTTAGGGTTTTTTAATTTAATTTTTTTAAACTTTTTTAAAAAAATAAAATTCTACTGTATTTCAGACCCCCTAGGGCAGGGGTAGCGAACTATGGCACGGGTGCCGGAGGTGGCACTCTGAGCCCTTTTTGTGGGCACCCAGGCCATCACCCCAGAATGAAATTCACCAGACAGAACTCAAAGAATCTGCCTGCAGAATCTTCCTACAATGATAGATGAATTTGCCCTCCTCCATTCAACTGCCTTGGGGGACTAAAGGATTGAAAGTTGTCAATGAACAAGGAGAAATAAATTACTGCTTAAATTGCTGTCCTGGCACTTTGCAATAAATAAGTGGCTTTTGGTTGAAGTTTTGGCACTGAGTCTCTAAAAGGTTCGCCTTCACTGCCCTAGGGTACTTTAACCCTAGGTTGTATGATTGATCCTACAATATGCTGCCATTCTACAGTATGGCAGTATATGGGGATTTTACACAACATCTATTACAACTTGCACATAATAATAGATAGCCTAAAACAAGACAGCCTCGGCTCTTTGTATGACCCAAGGCTGTCATATTAACTGATCACCTCCCCCCCAGTAACTTCATAGGGGGCGGCAATCAAACGGCAATATGACGGATTTAAATGCATCCAGCAGCTTTCCTTGTATAGGGAGGGCTCAGAGTTGAGGGGTGCCTGCAGCTGTCCTGTACAATTTTAAGGCGGCTTTTACACTTTCACACTTTTGCGGTACGGGTTGCATACATCCCCCATGCTTTTATATAGGCAATAGGTCCATCCATTTTGTTGGACATATTGTCCACCATGCTGTATCATCCTGGGGGGAAAAGATAGAACAAGTTCTTCTCCTGTAAGTACGGGTTTGCCACATTGCTCTTTATGGAGAGATGTGCATACTGTTTAAAATTATTAGCTCTCTGCTCTGCTATCTCATCTGATGGGTTTGAGGCTGATTGCAGAAGAAAAGAGGGCTATAGACAGTCAGGCAGCATGCTCATGTCATGACATATCGCTGCCTGTGCATAGCCCTTCAGTAGTGGGAAGAAAGAAGTTCCTGCCACCACTACTTGACACCGGGTAAAGTAAATGTTTGGTTTTTACATTTTTTATGGCACGTTTGAGATAAATAATAATAATCTTTATTTATATAGCGCCATCAAATTCTGTAGCGCTTTACAGATCATAGGGGACATATACAAGTAAAATAAAACATGACAGAGCACATACATTCATATGGAACAATAGGAGGGAGGGCCATGCTTGCAGGTAAAAAGCTTATATAATAGTTATTCCTCATTAGGGAATAGAACAAGATATAATATAATATAATAAATAGAGGTGCTGCTGCTTGACCCAGTCATCAGCAGTCACCTTATATACAAAATCCAAGGTAAATGGGACTTCAGAGAAGCCTGAAGCTTGGTGTCTGGTGGTGGCTGCATAACAGATGGGAGAAGGACACATGATGGGTTAGTAAAGAAAGTTAAAACTTCATGCACTTATCGAATGTGATAGGCCTGCCTAAAGAGATGGGTTTTAAGAGCATGTTTGAAACTTTGGAGGTTGGGTGTTAGTCTGATAGTCCGGAGCAGAGCATTCTATAGAATGGGTGCAGCTCTAGATAAGTCTTGGAGGCGTGCGTGGGAGGTTCTAATTAAGGTAGATATTAATCTAACATCTATGGCAGATTAAAGAGCACGGGTTAGGTGATAGACTGAGATGAGAGAGGAGAGATAGGAAGGTGCAGCATTATGGAACTTTGTGGATGAGATTTATGATTTTAAACTGTATTCGAAAGGAGATAGGCAGCCAGTACAGTGATTGAATATGCCGTGCAAAAGAGAGGGTTATGGTGACCGCACAGACTGAGATGGGGAGGTTAGGATAGACTCCTGGATGGTGAAAAGACAAGAAGTTCAGTCTTAGAAAGATTAAGTTTTAAGAAGAGAGAGGACATGATGGTAGAGACAGCAGAGACAATCACTAGTGTTCTGAATTAGGCCAAGGGTGATGTTACGTGCCAAAGTATGTAGTTGTGTATAATCAGCATAAAAATGATACTGGAAACCAAAGGATGTAGATGGGCAAGTTATCTGTGCTAGACATTGGGCATTTAATGTCTATATGAAGCACAAAGAGGGGGAGGTAATATTTCAGAAGGCATTATATCTATGAGCTATAAAGGAGGGGGCTATATTTATGTTTAGTACAAACAGAGCACAAAGGTGGAATTTATATATACATTAATATATGAGGCACAGAGGGATATTATATCTATTAGGAGATGAAATAAATGTTATATGTGGAAAGGGGAAATTATTTATATAAGAGAATATATTAGAGTTATTAATATATTAGCAATGAGGGTACATTTGCTAAGGCCAGTTTGCCGTCAGACTTTGCATGTTCTTTTAAGTGCCAACTGCTTGCACAAGTATTTAATAAGTGCCTGCACCACATTTGTGTCACACGCAACCGTTTTGTGGCGCAGATCCACTTGTCTTCATGCAACACAAAGTAGGGGCTGTTCCGGTGCTCAGTCGGACCATGTGTTGCAAGCCCCGTGTTAAAGGTGCATCAAAAAAAAGTTTGGTGCACTCTGTCAGGGCAGTGCAGGGAGCGCCAGATTCATGAAAAATGTGCGCCAGAAATCCTGAATCTGGCACACCCTGCATTATACACAGGCAAGCTGCATTTAATGAATGTGCACTTAGTAAATGTGCCCCGATATCTCTGTGTGTAGGATATTTCTACTATGAAGGACACTATTGGGGCATTTTTGAAGGGCACAATTACTATGTTGGCAACTTGTTGGCGTATATGACAGATACAATTTTTATATCAGGGGACTTAAATGACAAACTTTAAGCCACTCTTATGATATGGGTTGTAGTTAAATGGTACTAGTATGGCCGACTATGGGCCTGCTGACCACACAGGACGAGGACGAGAGAGAGCTCAAAGGAGAAACATAAACCCAAACAGAGGAAGAGCTCAGTATGGCTATATCAGTGCCATTTGATTACAACCCATACAGCAATTAACAATTTCCTATAGGTGTCAAGACAAGGAAGAGGTAAGTATGTGCTCAGAACAGATGACAAACAAAGAGAGACACAGAGCCAAATACAAGCAATGTCAGTATAACTGGGACAAATTAGTCATGACCCTAGCATGGATCAGAGAACACAGAAATATCAAAATAGTAAGTAGTACAAAAAGTATGAGAACTGGATAACCAAAACAAAATGGAGGGAAGAGCCAGTATAAATGGTGTTCCTGGATGCTGCCCTAACAACTGACTGGTTCAGCCATCCATCACTCCAAAAAACTCTCATGACACCCCCGCAGCTGAGAAACAAGATGTAATCACTCAGACTTCCACGTAACAGACAACCAGTCCTGCCATAGGAAGTAACTCTGCAGAAGAAGGGGTCAGTCACAGACGCAAGCAGAGCAGCCCTGGTTGTAAGAACCCATTCAAAGAGTAACTAGCAATGGGTCCACCAAATAGATGCAGTATATATCTTTGGAAACATATGAGCAGTATCTTTGGAGCATTAATCATTATCATCCAAATGCTCTTTTCTGAGCAAAAGCAATACAGGCAGTTTCTGGATTATGTACAGGATAGAGTCTGTAGGTTTGTTCTTGTATGTAAATTGGAACAGACATATTTTGTAAGTGTAACTACAGACAAATATTTTTGATCCCTGTAACATTTGGATTTTCAACATTTTGGGCTGTCATAAGAACAAGGATTAACAGTAAAGCTTAATTACAGACACCTTTGATCATTGAAGCCGAGGAATAAAGTTCAGAAAATTACCACCATCCAGAGATCCGTCTTTAAGTTATCTGTAAGTTGGATGTTTTGGACTTGGAGACTGCCTGTATATTATCTCTGAGGGTAGAATTTCTAACTTTAACAGGGACAGATCTGTGGATACTTAGAGATACTTGGAGTTCTGGTTTGACAATTCAAACCCTAAGGGTGGTGTCACATCTTAGCGCTTTGATTCCGTTACAGAGCAAAATAAAAACAGGAACGTATGGCATCACCCTTAGTGTTTTAATTTCTATATTAAAATTAAATTCAAGGCCCAATTCATAAAGTATTTCTCTTTCAGTAAATACTGATCCAACATGAAATGGAGGCAGCAACAATTTTTATTTTAGCTTCCATTCTATCTATACAAAACCTTCAAGGCATTACTCATATAATTATGTGCAAAAGTGCAGGATAAAATCTGGAATCAAGCAGGTTTTTTCAGTCTACAAAATGCATGGCCTTAAGTGGACTGCTATATGTTCTTGATCTGGAGCCAAATAAATCTTCAAAGTGATTGTAAATTATATGATTGCACTTGGACACATAAGTAAAGCATTGAAAGGGAAACGGATCACGCCCCCACAGTTCTATCTGATAATCACTAGTGTAGTGTAGTGTAGTAACAGCTCTGCAGAAAGACTGAGCAGGTCCTGTGGCAAGACCACACATTCCAGAAATGTTATTGTACAAAACTATTACCTGTGGTGGAACAGATACAGTCATAGATACAGTACAAAAAATAATAAAGCACTAAACTTCCTTCTTTAATCACAGTTTTACAGGCAGTTAATAGAGATTTACCAAGCCTAATGCTTCAGGCTGCGTTCACATGTTGCAGTTATTAGGCATGAAAACTGCATCATATTCAGTTTTGATGATGTTTTAGAGGCAGTTTCTTCACTTAACAGGTAAAATTGATTCAAAGGGTGCTGTTACACATTGCATTTAAAACTGCATCACAATCAGTTTTGGGGTGGTTTTAGGTGCATTTTTATTTCTTTAAGGGAAATGTACCATTTGCTTTTATGCATTATCAACCAAACATACCTTAAAAATGCCATAGCTACACTGCTACAGAAACATATCTTGTTTAATCCCTGAAATGAGTGGTTTTGGCTGAAAAAAACAATTATAAAATTATGATAATGAGGCTCTGTTGCTCCTCTGGCTGCTCTGGTGCTTCTTCTGTTACCCTAAGTGTGCACTGCTTCAGAGAACTCTGTATTCACTGTGTTGTCCCTGACAGGCAGAAGTAATCAATCACTGCACCATCCCCAGCTGCTGTGTATGCATCTTTCAGGTGAGGTTGTTTAGTCCTGTCTGGATAGTTCAGAAAGCTCCATGTAATGTCTGCACCAAGGTCCTGAATTTTACAATAGTTTTTTTGAGCAAAACCACTTGGATCAGGGATTAAACTAGATATGTAGCTACAGCATTCTCAAGGTATGTTTGGTTCATAAAAACAATTGGTAGATTTCCTTTAACAAGTGAAAGACATGAACTGATCATGTGAATTTTGTAAGGGAAAACTGTTCAATAAGTGGGAATCACCTGTTCTGTTCATGTCTTTCACCTGTTAAAAGAAACCACACCTAAAACCACCACAAAACTAATTACAATGCAGTTGTAACTGCAACATGTGAATGCACCCAACAGGGAAAACTTGTTCATCTAATGTGATTCACCTGCTCAGTTAATGTCTTTCACCAGCAAAATTAAGAAACTTCACCTAAAACCACATCAAAATTGATGATGAAGTAAGTTGACATTCAGATTTAATGGCAATATGTGAAAGTACCCAAGCTGCATAACACTGGTTTGCATGCTGCCCCTCACCTTTTTTATGCGCTGAGATATTTTTTTCGCCTCTTGCACCTGAGGATGGAGGAAGAAAGGAAGTGGTTTATTACAAAATAACAGGGCAGTTAAAGTAAAATTAATCATGATAAACCAGGACAATTACTCATAGATCCAGGTACTGCAACTATGGTAATCTTCTTATATTTGTTATCCATCCTCCTTCTAAAATCAACTTTTAAAATTATGCTATTGAACCAGAAGCCCTCTGTGCTGTAGCTTTTCAGCATAAGTCCACTCCAAGAAGGTTTAGCAGCCCACCCGAAAACCCTCAGTCCAGTTCATTCTCACACTCACTCTGGTGCACGCAGCTGGAATTCAAAGCCTCGGACCAAAATCACTAAGCACTCAAGCACTCAAGGACTCAAGAAACAGGTCTGCTTTATTGGAATACTTGTCAGCATATCAGGTAAGATACAAACGAGTTCCGACACAATTCTTTTTAATCATGATCTACAGGTGTAACATTTATTTATTTTAAAACCCCACCTATTTCGTCATCCTGTGGGAGGACCAATAAGTCACATGACCATTCACTACATACACTCCCATTGTGAAAGTGTAATGTACGGACCAAATCCACATAACTTCATATAGTGATGATAAGAAGAGATAAATAAAAAAATATCTAAAACATTCTTACATATCATATGGGACAAAACTGTTGTTTCCAAATGTTCTATACAAATATATACATTATTAAAGATGTACTCCAGAAAAAAAAGAATAAGGATATATCATGGGTGTGCAAAAAGAATCACTTTATTACGTGAAACCATATCCTGAATATATAACATATATACATGACTACGACATATGCACATATGAGTAGACGTACAGCCTTTACGTGGGGGTAGGTATCAATCAGTTATTCAACCTGATTTAATCAATTAAATAACATGAACACATACGAAATACATGCAACTGTAAAACAATGTACTCCTCTCCTGTCTATATCTGTATCTATATCCTGTCTATGTCTCTTTAAATTATATGTTATCGTGTCCTGTATGTATTTCTCAAAACCTACAAACACTAAAAACTAATTCACAACAAGGGAGATCTAAAACAACTTAGGTTCTGGGTAGAGATGAGCGAGCACTAAAATGCTCGGGTACTCGTTATTCGAGACGAACTTTTCCCGATGCTCGAGTGCTCGTCTCGAATAACGAGCCCCATTGAAGTCAATGGGAGACTCGAGCATTTTTCAAGGCGACCAAGGCTCTGCACAGGGAAGCTTGGCCAAACACCTGGGAACCTCAGAAAAGGATGGAAACACCACGGAAATGGACAGGAAACAGCAGGGGCAGCATGCATGGATGCCTCTGAGGCTGCTTAAACGCACCATTATGCCAAAATTATGGGCAACAGCATGGCCATGACAGAGTGACAGAATGAAGCTAGATAGCATCTAAAACATCCAATAATTGACCCTGACACTATAGGGGACGGCATGCAGAGGCAGCGGCAGCAGCGGCAGGCTAGAGAGTGGCATGGCGACATACCCTAAATGGACTCAGGCTTCAAACCAATGGGTGGCAGAGAGGAACCAAAGGAGGTGAGCAAGAAGCGCTCAAATAATATCGGTACATGATAAAAGTTTGCCAGTATATTTTGTGGATTACACAGCAGGGTGGCGGCAAAGTTAACATGGAAGCCATGAAAACAACCCAAAATTCTGCCTGACACAGCTCGTTTGATAAGGGGACCATGTATGGAGGCAGTGAACTAGTAGTAGATTAAAGGTGCTGCAGTTAAAACTATGTTAGTTGGATCTTGGCATGGAGCTGGCGCTCCGCTGCCAGGCGAGCTTTCGCCAATCCAAGCCCCTGTCTCTAGGCTACTCTCCAAACAGCACTTCTAAGAACCTTTTGTATAAGATCAAGTGTAGTAGCGTTCTTATAAGTTTAGGATATGGCGGGTGAGGGGAATGTAAACAGATGCGCAAGAAGCGCTGAAATAATATTGGTAAATGATAAAAGTTTGCCAGTATATTTTGTGGATTACACAGTAGGGTGGCGACAAAGTTAACAAGTTTGTTGTGGAAGCCATGAAAACAACCCAAAATTCTGCCTGACACAGCTCGTTTGATAAGGGGACCATGTATGCCTACAGTTCATGCCAGTCGCTGCACTGGCTGCCAGTCTCCTTTCGAATACAGTTTAAAATAATAACCCTCATCCATAAAGCTCTGTATAATGCTGCACCCCCCTACCTCTCCTCTCTTATCTCAGTCTATCGCCCAACCCGTGCTCTTAGATCCGCCAGTGATCTTAGATCAACCTCTACCCTAGTGCAGACCTCCCACTCGCGTCTCCAAGACTTCTCTAGAGCTGCACCAATTCTATGGAATGCTCTGCCCCGGACTATCAGACTAATACCTAACCTCCAAAGTTTCAAACGTGCTCTTAAAACCCATTTCTTTAGGCAAGCCTATAACACTCATTAACTGCATGAAGTTTTAACTCTTCTACTAACCCGTCCTGTGTCGTCCTCCCATCTGTTATCCAGCAACCAACAGGCACCAGACTTCTCTGCAGTCCCATTCACCCTGGACCTGGTATATAAGATGACGGCTGAGTGGTTCAAGCGACAGCAATTCCATTTATTATATTTTGTTCTATTCCCTAAGAAGAATGGCTTGACCATTAAAAATTCTTTTACCTCGTGTTACCCCATCATCTTCATAAACCGTAAGCTCTGGCGAGCAGGGACCTCACTCCTGTTGTTCCATACAAATGTTGTGCTCTGTTACATTACATTTGTATTTGTTTCCTATGATTTGTAAAGCGCTACGGAATATGATGGCGCTATATAAATAAAGATTATTATTATTATTATTATGGAGGCAGTGAACTAGTAGTAGATTAAAGGTGCTGCAGTTAAAACTATGTTAGTTGGATCTTGGGATGGAGCTGGCGCTCCGCTTCCAGGCGAGCTTTCGCCAATCCAAGCCCCTGTCTCTAGGCTACTCCCCAAACAGCACTTCTAAGAACCTTTTGTATAAGATGAAGTGTAGTAGCGTTCTTATAAGTTTGGGATATGGCGGGTGAGGGGAATGTAAACAGATGCGCAAGAAGCGCTGAAATAATATCGGTAAATGATAAAAGTTTGCCAGTATATTTTGTGGATTACACAGCAGGGTGGCGACAAAGTTAACAAGTTTGATGTGGAATGCCCTGTAATAGCTCTTGGGCGGTGTGCCTTTTATCGCCTAGGCTCAGCAGTTTGAGCACCGCCTGCTGTCGCTTAGCGACGGCACTGCTGCTGTGCCTAGAGCTACCGACTGATGGCGCCATGGCCACGGATGGTAATTCGGAGGAGGAGGAGGTGGAGGAGGGGTGGGAGGAGGAGGAGGTATAGTAGGCCTTTGAGACCTGGACCGAGGTAGGCCCCGCAATCCTCTGCGTCGGCAGTATATGACCAGCCCCAGGGTCAGACTCGGTCCCAGCCTGCACCAAGTTAAGTGTAGTAGCGTTCTTATAAGTTTGGGATATGGTGGGTGAGGGGAATGTAAACAGATGCGCAAGAAGCGCTGAAATAATATCCCTAAATGGTAAAAGTTTGCCAGTATATTTTGTGGATAACACAGCAGGGTGGCGACAAAGTTAACAACTTTGATGTGGAATCCATGAAAACAACCCAAATTTCTGCCTGACACACCTCGTTTGATAAGGGGACGATGTATGGAGGCAGCTATATGGACGACTTTTGGAGGTAGCAATGGAGACACTATTTGGATAGTGCCTGTATGTGGCAGTCCAAAAAAGTTTTCAAACCAGAGGAGCAGGTAGGTGGCCCTCCAGAAAAATGAAATAGATTGAGTGCCTGTATGTGGCAGTCCAAAAAAGTTTTCAAACCAGAGGAGCAGGTAGGTGGCCCTCCAGAAAAATTGAATAGATTGAGTGCCTGTATGTGGCACTCCCAAAAATTGTTTAAAACAGAGGACCGGGTAGGTGGCCCTCCAGAAAAATTAAATGCATAAAGTACTATAGCTAGAGCCAGTGGGCCCTGTCAAAAAATAGCCAGTTTCCTCTGCTTTACTGTACAAAGAGGAGGAGAAGGAGGAAAATGAGGAAGAGGAGGAGTGCATAAATTATTCAGGTTGAGCTTCCTTCACCTTGTGGAGATTGGAAATTATGAGAAATCCAGGCTTTATTCATCTTAATAAGCGTCAGCCTGTCAGCGCTGTCAGTCGCTGTCAGTCACCAGCTGCACTGAAAACCCGCTCGGACAAGACGCTAGCGGCAGGGCAGGCAAGAACCTCCAAGGCGTACAGCGCCAGTTCGTGCCACATGTCCAGCTTTGAAACCCAGTAGTTGTAGGGAGCTGTGTGATCATTTAGGACGATGGTATGGTCAGCTACGTACTCCCTCACCATCTTTCTGTAAAGATCAGCCCTACTCTGCCGAGACTGGGGACAGGTGACAGTGTCTTGCTGGGGTGACATAAAGCTGGCAAAAGCCTTGTAAAGCGTACCCTTGCCAGTGCTGGACAAGCTGCCTGCTCGCCTACTCTCCCTCGCTACTTGTCCCGCAGAACTACGCACTCTGCCGCTAGCGCTGTCAGAAGGGAAATAGTGTTTCAGCTTGTGCACCAGGGCCTGCTGGTATTCATGCATTCTCACACTCCTTTCCTCTCCAGGGATGAGAGTGGAAAGATTTTGCTTGTACCGTGGGTCCAGGAGAGTGAATACCCAGTAATCAGTGCTGGAATAAATTCTTTGAACGCGAGGGTCACGGGATAGGCACCCTAGCATGAAATCTGCCATATGCGCCAGAGTACCAACGCGTAAGAATTCACTCTCCTCACTGGCCTGACTGTCCATTTCCTCCTCCTCCAACTCCTCTTCTTCTGCCCATACACGCTGAACAGTGAAGGACTCAACAATGGTCCCCTCTTGTGTCTCGCCAACATTCTCCTCCTCTTCCTCCTCATCCTCCTCCACCTCCACCTCCTCCGATATGCGCTGAGAAACAGACCTAAGGGTGCTTTGGCTATCAACAAGGGAATCTTCTTCCCCCGTCTCTTGTGACGAGCGCAAAGCTTCCGACTTCATGCTGATCAGAGAGTTTTTCAACAGGCCAAGCAGCGGGATGGTGAGGCTGATGATGGCGGCATCGCCACTGACCATCTGTGTTGACTCCTCGAAGTTACTCAGCACCTGACAGATATCAGACATCCACGTCCACTCCTCATTGTAGACTTGAGGAAGCTGACTGACCTGACTACCAGTTCTGGTGGAAGTTGACATCTGGCAGTCTACAATCGCTCTGCGCTGCTGGTAAACTCTGGATAACATGGTTAATGTTGAATTTCACCTCGTGGGCACGTCGCACAACAGTCGGTGAGCGGGCAGTTGGAGGCGGCGCTGCGCTGCCCTGACAGTGGCAGCATCTGTGCTGGACTTCCTGAAATACGCACAGATGCGGCGCACCTTCGTGAGCAAATCAGACAGATTGGGGTATGTCTTAAGGAAACGCTGAACTATCAGATTTAACACATGGGCCAGGCATGGCACATGTGTCAGTCTGCCGAGTTGCAGAGCCGCCACCAGGTTACGGCCGTTGTCACACACAACCATGCCTGGCTTCAGGTTCAGCGGTGCCAGCCACAGATCAGTCTGCGCCGTGATGCCCTGTAATAGCTCTTGGGCGGTGTGCCTTTTATCGCCTAGGCTCAGCAGTTTGAGCGCCGCCTGCTGTCGCTTAGTGACGGCACTGCTGCTGTGCCTAGAGCTAGCGACTGATGGCGCCATGCCCACGGATGGTAGTTCGGAGGAGGAGGTGGAGGAGGGGTGGGAGTAGGAGGAGGCATAGTAGGCCTGAAAGACCTGGACCGAGGTAGGCCCCGCAATCCTTGGCGTCGGCAGTATATGACCAGCTGCAGGGTCAGACTCGGTCCCAGCCTCCACCAAGTTAACCCAATGTGCCGTCAGCGATACATAGTGGCCCTGCCCGGCAGCACTCGTCCACGTGTCCGTGGTCAGGTGGACCTTGTCAGAAACGGCGTTGGTCAGGGCACGGATGATGTTGTCTGACACGTGCTGGTGCAGGGCTGGGACGGCACATCGGGAAAAGTAGTGGCGGCTGGGGACCGAATACCGAGGGGCGGCCGCCGCCATGAGGTTGCGAAAGCCTCGGTCTCTACTAGCCTATAGGGCAGCATCTCCAGGCTAAGCAATCTGGAGATGTGGACATTAAGGGCTTGGGCGTGCGGGTGGGTTGCACTATATTTCCGTTTCCGCTCCAGCGTCTGGGGTATGGAGAGCTGAACGCTTGTGGATGCTGTGGAGGATCGTGGAGGCGACGATGGGGTTTTTCTGCCAGGGTCCTGGGCAGGGGTTGACTATCAGCTGACACAGGGGAAGGAGCAGTGGTGTGCACGGCCGAAGGTGAACGGGCTTGGTGCCACTGAGTGGGGTGTTTAGCATTCATATGCCTGCGCATACTGGTGGTAGTAAAGCTAGTAGTGGTGGAACCCCTGCTGATCCTGGTTTGGCAAAGGTTGCACACCACAGTCCGTCGGTCATCCGGTGTTTCCTTAAAGAACCTCCAGACTTCTGAAAATCTAGCCCTCGCCGCGGGAGCCCTCGCCACGGGAGCTTCACTACGTGACACATTTGGCGCTGATGCACCTGCTCTGGCCCTGCCTCTCTGTCTGGCCCCACCACTGCCTCTTCCAACCTGTTCTGGTCGAGGACTCTCCTCCGTCTCAGAAGCACTGTGTTCACCCGGCCTCTCAACCCAGCTTGGGTCTGTCACCTCATCATCCTCCGATCCCTCAGTCTGCTCCCCCCTCGGACTTCCTGCCCTGACAACAACTTCACCACTGTCTGACAACCGTGTCTCCTCATCGTCGGACACCTCTTTACACACTTCTTCCACTACGTCAAGAAGGTCATCATCACCCACAGACTGCGACTGGTGGAAAACCTGGGCATCGGAAAATTGCTCAGCAGCAACCGGACAAGTGGTTTGTGACTGTGGGAAGGGTCCAGAAAAAAGTTCCTCAGAGTATGCCGGTTCAAATGCCAAATTTTCATGGGAGGGGGCAGACTGGGGGGGAGGAGGCTGAGGTGCAGGAGCTGGAGGAGTTTTCGGTGACATGGGTGGACTGCGTGGAAGACTGACTGGTGGACAAATTGTTCGAAGCATTGTCGGCAATCCACGACATCACCTGTTCGCACTGTTCTGGCCTCAACAGTGCTCTACCACGAGTCCCAGTAACTTCAGACATGAACCTAGGGATTGTAGCTCTGCGGCGTTCCCCTGCTCCCTCATCAGCAGGTGGTGTCTCACCCCGCCCAGGACCACGGCCTCTGACCCCTGCAGTAGTTGGACGCCCACGTCCCCGCCCTCGTCCTCTACCCCTAGCCCTCGGGTTAAACATTTTGAAAATGAAAGTTATAACTTTAATTTTTTTTAAACTTTTTTTTGTGTTTTTTTTTTTTTTTGGTGTTTTTTAGTTTTTTTTTGTGTTTTTTAGTTTTTAAAACCAAACGATGCTATCCTATTGCTATGGCTATTTTCTAGCCAAGTATGAAAACACACTGCTATGCCAGATGAGATGACGCTGAGTTATGAAAAAATAAACGTAAAATAAACAGGAAATGGCAGACTGTGCCTAATTGAAATCCAACCCCTAATAAATTTTCCCACTTCGGTCTTTGCGATGGATATGTGCGTCACTAAGCGCTAAACACAGCGGTCGCAAGTCTCACTCCAAATTCCTCACAATTGGCTAGTAGATGCACTGCAGCAAGGACAGCCACCAGCAGATCAACCAGAAATAAAATATATATAACGCTATTGTAGGCGTAAGTAAGCCGTTTGGATTCTCCTTTGGCTATTTTCTAGCCAAGTATGAAAGCACACTGATGAGATGACGCTGAGTTATGAAAAAATAAACGTAAAATAAAAAGAAACTGCCAGACTGTGCCTAATTGAAATCCAACCCCTAATAAATTTTCCCACTTCGGTCTTTGCGATGGATATGTGCGTCACTAAGCGCTAAACACAGCGGTCGCAAGTCTCACTCCAAATTCCTCACAATTGGCTAGTAGATGCACTGCAGCAAGGACAGCCACCAGCAGATCAACCAGAAATAAAATATATATAACGCTATTGTAGGCGTAAGTAAGCCGTTTGGATTCTCCTTTGGCTATTTTCTAGCCAAGTATGAAAGCACACTGATGAGATGACGCTGAGTTATGAAAAAATAAACGTAAAATAAAAAGAAACTGCCAGACTGTGCCTAATTGAAATCCAACCCCTAATAAATTTTCCCACTTTGGTCTTTGCGATGGATATGTGCGTCACTAAGCGCTAAACACAGCGGTCGCAAGTCTCACTCCAAATTCCTCACAATTGGCTAGTAGATGCACTGCAGCAAGGACAACCACCAGCAGATCAACCAGAAATAAAATATATATAACGCTATTGTAGGCGTAAGTAAGCCGTTTGGATTCTCCTTTGGCTATTTTCTAGCCAAGTATGAAAGCACACTGATGAGATGACGCTGAGTTATGAAAAAATAAACGTAAAATAAAAAGAAACTGCCAGACTGTGCCTAATTGAAATCCAACCCCTAATAAATTTTCCAACTTTGGTCTTTGCGATGGATATGTGCGTCACTAAGCGCTAAACACAGCGGTCGCAAGTCTCACTCCAAATTCCTCACAATTGGCTAGTAGATGCACTGCAGCAAGGACAGCCACCAGCAGATCAACCAGAAATAAAATATATATAACGCTATTGTAGGCGTAAGTAAGCCGTTTGGATTCTCCTTTGGCTATTTTCTAGCCAAGTATGAAAGCACACTGATGAGATGACGCTGAGTTATGAAAAAATAAACGTTAAATAAAAAGAAACTGCCAGACTGTGCCTAATTGAAATCCAACCCCTAATAAATTTTCCCACTTCGGTCTTTGCGATGGATATGTGCGTCACTAAGCGCTAAACACAGCGGTCGCAAGTCTCACTCCAAATTCCTCACAATTGGCTAGTAGATCCACTGCAGCAAGGACAGCCACCAGCAGATCAACCAGAAATAAAATATATATAACGCTATTGTAGGCGTAAGTAAGCCGTTTGGATTCTCCTTTGGCTATTTTCTAGCCAAGTATGAAAGCACACTGATGAGATGACGCTGAGTTATGAAAAAATAAACGTAAAATAAAAAGAAACTGCCAGACTGTGCCTAATTGAAATCCAACCCCTTATAAATTTTCCCACTTCGGTCTTTGCGATGGATATGTGCGTCATTAAGCGCTAAACACAGCGGTCGCAAGTCTCACTACAAATTCCTCACAATTTGCTAGTAGATGCACTGCAGCAAGGACAGCCACCAGCAGATCAACCAGAAATAAAATATATGTAACGCTATTGTAGGCGTAAGTAAGCCGTTTGGATTCTCCTTTGGCTATTTTCTAGCCAAGTATGAAAGCACACTGATGAGATGACGCTGAGTTATGAAAAAATAAACGTAAAATAAAAAGAAACTGCCAGACTGTGCCTAATTGAAATCCAACCCCTAATAAATTTTCCCACTTCGGTCTTTGCGATGGATATGTGCGTCACTAAGCGCTAAACACAGCGGTCGCAAGTCTCACTACAAATTCCTCACAATTTGCTAGTAGATGCACTGCAGCAAGGACAGCCACCAGCAGATCAACCAGAAATAAAATATATTTAACGCTATTGTAGGCGTAAGTAAGCCGTTTGGATTCTCCTATGGCTATTTTCTA
The DNA here is from genome assembly GCF_040894005.1 of Engystomops pustulosus. Lineage (NCBI taxonomy): Eukaryota > Metazoa > Chordata > Amphibia > Anura > Leptodactylidae > Engystomops > Engystomops pustulosus. Next base: position 206,971,328 of record NC_092411.1, on the reverse strand, counting down.
GCCAAGTATGAAAGCACACTGCTATGCCAGATGAGATGACGCTGAGTTATGAAAAAATAAACGTAAAATAAAAAGTAAATGGCAGACTGTGCCTAATTGAAATCAAACCCCTAATAAATTTTCCCACTTTGGTGTTTGAGGTGGATATGTGTGTCACTAAGAGCTAAACACAACGGTAGCAAGTCCCCCTGCAAATTCCTCACAATATGGTACTAGCTGCACTACTAGTGCCAGCAAGCCCAGCCACAAGCAAACAAAAAAAAAAAAAGTATAACGTTATTGTAGCCCTAAGAAGGGCTGTTGGGTTCTTGTTGAATCACTCCTGCCTAACACTATTCTAATAGAACACCCTAACGCTTTCCCTGACCAGCAGCAGCTCTCTCCCTAGCGGCATCCAGACACAGAATGATCCGAGCAGCGCGGGCAGCGGCTAGTCTATCCCAGGGTCACCTGATCTGGCCAGCCAACCACTGCTATCGACGTGTAAGGGTACCACGTCATGCTGGGTGGAGTGCAGAGTCTCCTGGCTTGTGATTGGCTCTGTTTCTGGCCGCCAAAAAGCAAAACGGCGGGAGCTGCCACTTTCTCGAGCGGGCGAAGTATTCGTCCGAGCAACGAGCAGTTTCGAGTACGCTAATGCTCGAACGAGCATCAAGCTCGGACGAGTATGTTCGCTCATCTCTAGTTCTGGGTAATTGACCAATTCAAAACAGGTGTGAGACGTGGCAACATAGATAAACAACTTATGCAAATTGAAGCACAATGTATTTTCCGTCTCCGTACATTGAGCTCCAGAGGTCTCAATGAGGGCTTCAACTTTGCATGCTTTCTCTAAATAGTTGACTGTAACAGTGATCTTCTGGGTTATATGATCCCTGAACTGGGCTGTTTTAGAACAAATGAAAACCTACCGATATATAAATTTTCTTACCTTTATCTACTATGCCAGTACAGGAGAAATATTATTTTTGACAGCTTATGGTTGTCTACATGAGAAACTGTAGAAAAGACATAGATACTCAGTACTTTGTATAGCAATTGGACGCCAGAATTTAGGACTAATTTCATGATGCGTTTATGACATTGCGAAGACCAACCAATATGGGTGGGGCCAGTGTGCCCTACCATGGACAAATAAGGGATGTATGTAGAGCAATATAGATATATATTACTGTATATGGAAAAGAGCTAACCCATATGAGAAAGAAGAGGCTAGCCTTATGGGTAATGAGCCATTTGAGTATAAATATATACATATATATATATATATATATATATATATATATATATATATATATCTGTATATACTGCCCTTATCCCAATCCTCCAACCGTATGAACTAAGAGAGTACAGCTAAATATCGCCAGACCTTGAGGTCTATCTATAAGCCTAAAAGACTATGAACTATTGACACATGCATCAAACACACAATTATATGGCATAAATCAATAGCAATGATTCCGCACAGGGATACACTCTATAAACTGATATAAAATAAACCTAAGTGTGGACGCCTGCGCATTAAAAAACTTACATTTACTGGCAACAACACTAAGTGTGGGCGCATGCGCAGGAAAGAAAGCGACCGGGAATATTTCTAAGTCTCGGCATCTGCGCAGTGACTGATCCACATCCAGCGGTGATCAAATCTGAGTGTTGGCGCGTGCACCATAGAGAGAGAGAGAGACGAATCGATAGTCCCACAGAAAAAAGAGACTGCACTCCAAATTGAATGTGAACAAATGGATGTGAGCTTTATTAGCCCAAGTGCAACATTTCAGACCCTATTCAGGATCCTTTTTCAAGCAATGTGATAAATCCGACACTTCATATATATGGACAACATCATATGTCATGTGATCATATCAGGTGCATCTTTACAAAAAATTACATAACAATACATCCATAAATATAACACAGTGAACAACATCCATTAGTGTATCACAAAATATGGCCATGTGTAATAACCCCATTATTTACCTCTAGTTACTTGGTGACAGTATTATTATCTCCCTTGGCGTTCAGAAATACAAAGGGCGCATGTGCACCAGTCCCTATGACATCAGGGAGCCATCCACCAATTATATACCCCGAAATTGTATTAAACCACCTCCTTCTTTCAGACTAAGCTGCGCTCTTTTTGGCGCATGCGCCAGTTCCGGCACATACAGTAGTAATCTCATTCATTGCAAAGCAGAAAACCCGGGTCACGATCATGTGATCAATCATGCCTACGCCATTTTGTTTTAGGGCAACTTGCCCAATACTTTTACGGCTTATAGCCAAGTATCATATATTCATACCACACATTGTGTTCTCTGCTAAACCATTATAACTCTCATAAGCTATGGCAATAGAGAAACGACCCTCTGCTGAACCAACATATAACCACAAGGACTGGTTCACGGTCACAGGTGATGGAATGGATGAAAAAGTACATAGCCCCCTTCTTGAATAATAAAATTCAAAAGAACTATTGTGCCGTTGGAGATATTCATGTGTCTTCTTAGTGAATAACCCATAAGTGTTCTATATTAATGTGAATTCTCTTCATGTAATTTCTGTAAAAAAAAAACAAAATAAACGTGTCAGTTTCCATTTTTTTGACAAATTTTTTAAAATTATTTTTTTTAAAAAGGCATTTCTTATACAAGTTTCATAGATCTATCACATGGCCATACTGTCTGGACAATGCTAACGGGACTGGTCTCCCTCTTGTTACATGTGGTTGGTTTCTGTTCATCTTTGCATTCAATGATCCGGTGGAATCTCCTGCCCCCTCTCCTGGTTCGTCTCTTACCAGAGTCGACGTTCCGGGGGAATTCACTCTCTGTATCCTCCTGGATTTGTAATGTTTTCCCAGAGTAGATAAATGCAGACATAAAATCATTGCTCTCCTTGACAGTCCTGTTTAGATCGGTTCCTTAACATAGCATATGTAGTGTTGAGACTCCATAGAGTAGGTGCACCCTTGATTAGACTTGAGACACTGTTATTTTTGATTCTTTATGTAAGCCTCACTTTAAATCAAAATCAGTAAATGTTAAGGATCAGGAGTGTTAGAAGACTCTTAAGATAGCAAGAGTGACATAGGGGGAGATGCAGATACCATTACCATGCAGTGATTAATCCAGGGCAAGTTCACCTAGTGCCAGGTGCTATTCGTGTACTGCTTAGGATACTGCTTAGATTTAGAAGACTACAGTCTCCTTTATTTACACATAATAAGCATGATATAAAATTTACTACCCTTAAGCTCTGTATTCTGGGTAGCGTTCATATTGACTTGCATTAGTATGTGTGAAATTTTCCAGATGTTTTATGTAATAATTGTTCCTATAAGCCCTGCATTCCTTCTACTTAAAAAGTTTACATTATCACTGGCATATCATACTAAGAATGCTATTAAAGTACATACCTGAGAAACAGCTCTTTTTAAAATTGCATCTGCCCCATTTTTCAATAGCTATTAAACCTGCCCCATGTCAATGGATCACATAACAGTCTACAGTACTACGACTAGCAGTATTGCCTACAGTTCTTCTTATTACAATACGATATTAGGGCACATTTATCAATATGTTCCTACAATGTTATTTTATTACAATATATTTATTGTCCTGTTGTGCTAAGTTTCAGGTAATTTTACAAAGTCATAAATATGAATATTTATATGGACCAGGTTTGGGCACATTGCTTTATTTGAGGTAACATAACAGTTATCTGCTGGCAAGTTGAGGAGGCTGGTAAAAACCTCAAATATCATATACAAGCAGTCCCCGACTTAAAGACACACAACTTACAGAGGACCCCTATTTAAAGACAGATCTCTGGTGAAGCTCTCTGGATGCTTTACTTTAGTCCCAGGCTGCAATGATCAGCCGTAAGCAATAAAAATTTTATTGATATTCCTTGGTCCCATTACAGCACAAAATTTTGAAAGTCCAAAGGGACAAAAAAATCTGGCATTACAATTATAAAATATACCAATTCCAAGTCCAATCTTAAAGAACCTATCTTGTACATAACCCTGGAATCGTGGCAAAAAACGCAAAGAGAAGTGTGCATTAATCACACTGCTTTTCCCTGCAGGTCCTTATATTACATCATTCAGGTCCTGCAGCCCCAGGAGGATATTACATCCCGGAGGCTGAAGGATCTGCGATGATGTCATTATTACATGAACTGCCGGGAAAAACTGTAGTTATTCCTTAAACCACAACAGTCAAAATCCTTTTTTTATTGCTCCCATAGGGTGGGAATAACTACTGTTTTCACTTACTCCATAACAGCAAACACTGAGAGATGTAGAAGAGACGCTTCAGTGATGGATAATGGAAGAAGGTACCCTGTTTTAATGATGGTAGATGTGTGCTAATAGGAAGTTTCTAAGGATCATCGATCCATTAGACTTCTTTTATTATAACTATATTTGCTACCATTGCTCCCCCTTCGTTCTTGCAGTCCGGTCCATTACCAGCTCTATGCAAAGTAGGGGAGAGAGGTGTGCGGGACCGGGAAGGACTGCTAGTGCACCGGTGGAATTAATAAATTATGAGATAATGCGCTCTTAGGTGCTACGGTGATGTAAAACGGAGCAGGCTAATTAGAACAACTTTTATAACTGTATATTGTCACAATCGGGGCATATTGAGTTATTATAAAAGAAGTCCTGAGGAACATTGTAAAACTGATACTATATGTCCTTTAAAGAACCCTCCCTAAACTCAACCCAGGATGTCGCCATTGCCCTAGTGGAATTGGCCCGAAGTTTAGAAGTGGATTTTCGTCCCGCCAAAGTGTAGGCCTTCTCCATTACTCCACCGTAATGGAAGAAATCCTAGGAATCCTGTCTGAAAATAGGATGAATAAACTACCTGACTTCCTCGTAGGGGCTGATCTCTTTTGATACTGAACTAGGCACCTATGGACATCCCTGTGACTGCAGATTCTTATCTTTCAGGAGAATCCACGGATCGGCTATTGACAGACTGGAAAACCAAGACTGTAGTATGGCAGCATATGTTTATTACTATATGGTTTACTGCTACAGGGAGTAGTACACAAAGTGTAATAGGGCTGAAATGGAGAACATTAATATTTGTCAATAAACAATGCCCTTATCATAACTTACATACCATCCCTATAATCAATGATCATAAAATCTTCTAAAATATATATGTAAGCTAAATTGAAAAGAGTGGGATGCAGGACTGTAAAATAATAAATATAGCATTACATCATGTCCTATGTGAATCACTATGTATAAAACATTGGTATATACAAAATATTATTAGCTAACGTATACATAGGTATACAACAATATGCAATTGAAAAATGTGTGTGTCAGCATTTAATTGTGTATGAATGTTATGTGTTTAAGTTGTTCCCTGCAAGAATGAATGTGAATATATTCATGTCAGTGCACAAAAATTATATATGTGTGTATGTATGCTGTGTTGTATTATTCCCAAAGAGATTAAATATGATTGTGTGAATTTATGTAACATGAGAGGCTAATGTGATAGAAAGTGTGCAGTGAGTTAGACAAAAAACATAAAAATACTCCTATCCCCCTAATATAGATACCCACAGATTACATTATTGCACACTATTTGTAAAAATATCTGATTGCAAGGACTTCCCTAATCTTTTTTATTTAATCCTGTATTATACTACACACTGCTCCGTACATCGAAGAATTTTTGTTTTGTAAAGAAGGTTTTAAGTTTTATAAATGTATGACAACATTAAAAAAAATCAATTCCCATTTCCCAGTACGTCATGAAATAGTAAATACTGTCACTTCGAATTGCAATTAGTTGCGCTCTTTACATAAAAAAGTTATCGATTTTTGAAGGTGGGGAGAGACAAATTAAAACGCAAAAAACGAAAAAAAAGGGACTCGTAGTTAAGGGGTTAAAATCTTCAGAGGAAAAGCATAGGAGTCTCTTTCCAAGTCTGGGAGAATGTGTCTACCCCTGTTGGCCTGTCCTTCCTGCTTAGTAATTAAAACCTCCTCACCTTTTTATTTGATCTTGGCCCGAATAGATCAAGTAAGGAGGTTCACAAGAGATTTGTGATCAATCTGAATACTTACTACTGCTCCCTGAATTTGAACAGCTCTTAATAAAGCCAAATCTGAACCATAAGTTCTATCACTTGGAAACTTCATGTTCCTACCTCTCTGTTTAGGTGACATTTGTGGTATTGTCCTGTTTAAAGGGAACCAACTACCTCTAAAACTATTAACCCCTTAACGACCCGGCCCTTTTTTCTTTTCTTTTTTTACAGTTTAATTTTTTACTCCCCACCTTCCAAATTCCATAACTTTTAATTTTTTCATATATAGAACTGTGTGACTGCTTGTTTTTTGTGTAACAAATTGCACTTCATAGTGACAGTATTTAATACCATGTATACTGGGAAGCGGGAAAAAAAAATCCAAATGCAGTAGAATTGGTGAAAAATGGGCTTGGATTTTAAGGCTTTCACTGTGTGCCCCAAATGACAAGTCTACTTTATTCTTTGGGTTGGTAAGATCACAGGGATACCAAATTTTATACCAAGTTTTATAATGTTTTCATACATTTACAAAAATGATAACCTACTGTACAAAAAAAATCTTCATTTTGCCATATTCTGGCGGTAATTTTATGTACAGATCTGTGTAAGGTGTAATTTTTTTGCGTATGGCCTTTTGATTACTTTTTATTGAATTTTATATAGTTTTCAAAATGGCAAACTACTGTTTATTTATATTTATATTAGTTCTAGGGAAAGGGAGGTGATTTGAACTTTTAATTAATTTTTATTTATTTTTTTACTATTTTTCAGACTCTTAGGGTACTTAACCCTAGACTGTCTGATTGATCCTAGCACATAGTGCCATACTACAGTATGGTAGTATATGGGGACCTTTCGCACCATCTATTACAATGTGCAAATCGCATATTGTAATATATGGTGTTTTATATCCATGGGGTCTTAAAGACTCACTGTGTCCTTAAAAGGTTGAGGCTTGCCTTAAAATATATCTAAAAAATATAAATTTTTGGTGGATCACCCAGGTACTAGACTTCTCTGAATTAAAGATATACTTTCTCTTCACTGTTTTTGGAATTAAAAAACATTTTCTATGGTTTTTTTCTACTCTCTTTCAATTAATGCTGACTCATATTTATGAATAGGGAAGACCCTTCCATGTCTGTCTTCCAACCCTTCAAACATTAAGTCCTGAATACTCTTAGGTTCTATTACATCTTCAATATTTATAGTAGTCTGAACTAACTTAAGCAGGCTATTAGTGTCCTCAGCTTGGAAAAATGGTTTACCCGAATTATCCCTGCCATTTGAATTGTCTGCGGAATCTGGCAGACCAGTATCAATGATGACACTCTCTCCAACTTCTAAGTTAGATTTTTTGCTTACATAAATGTAGCCAGAAGTTCCTGCCTGGTTCTGGGACAGGGATATTTGGGTATAAATTTGCAAAAGAACTTTGCAACTTATTCAAGACCAACTGTACGAGTTTTCCCACTTAAAAAGATGAGAGGCTTGTAATTGATATCATAGGGAGACCTCAACAGTAATAGACCAAATGTAAAAACAAATCCAGAAAATCACATTGTCTGATTTTTTAACCCCTTAAGGACACAGTGGGGCAGATTTATCAAGCTATCTGAAAGTCAGAATATTTCTAGTTGCCCATGGCAACCAATCACAGCTCCCCTTTAAAATATTCATGAGCAATGGTAAAACAGAAGCTGAGCTGTGATTGGTTGTCATGGGCAACTAGAAATATTCTGACTTTCAGACAGCTTGATAAATCTTCCCCAGTGTTTTTTCACTCATTTCTTACGCCCCATTATTTATTACTCCATGCCGAGTAGTGTGAAGCTGGAAAAAACTTCCAAATGTGGAAAAATTGGAAAAAAAGGTGTTTGCATCACGTTGTGGGCTCATCTTTTATGACTTTCACTGTGGGCTCCAAATAACACCTCTACTTTGTTCTTTGGTTTTTCTATTTTTTATAGTCTCAGGTTTTTGGTCACAGAGACAGACCCTCTCTTAGTGGTGTGGTCATGATGTGGGGGGAAGTCATTCATACATGCAGGAAAAGATGTAAGGGTTGGCAAAGTCTGCCGACAGTGAGGAGAGGAGGAATAGGTGGAAACATGAGGGGGCTAACTGAATGATTATGGGGGCTATTTGAATAATGAGTGGGGCTAACTGTAAAATATGGAGGGTTAACTATCGGCGGCATTCTCCACCCTAGGGTTTTACTCTAGGCATATTGCCGCAAACACACACCGGTAACACCCACTAAGTGTGCGTTGATCGTCACTTTGTAAGACCCTAGGCTGTATAACTTCTGATCATTCGTTACAATGTTCCAGTGGTGCATTGTAATACAAGATCAGTAAAATCCTCATATACTGTAGTTTGGCAGTATATGGTAGGATCAGTCACACATCCTAGGGTTAAAGTACCCTAGGGAGTTTGAAAAATAGTAAAAAAAAATAAGCCGTGGCGTCATTTTCCCAAATTGGCTGCACAACATTTTCGGATCAAGCGAGCCGGGTCTCTAGGCATAACCGCATATAGTGAAACATGGCAGATTTGAAAATCAGGTCCTAAAGGTCCTGGGTTATAAAATATTATAGTTTGTATAACGAAAACCTGAAATGAAATCTATTTAGCAGTTATCCTTCCATTCCAAAGAATAACCTTGGCTGCCTTTACTGTATAACCAGAGTGCATGCAGGTGGGTAGTCACAAGTAAACACTAAAAAGGCTCTAGACCATTAACGCGCTGGTTCTTAAAAAACCCTTTAATTGTCAAATGATAAAATTCATAACAGAACCCATTATATGTCAATAACATGAAGGTTTGTTTTTACAGTGAGAGATGTAATGTTTGGATAGAGTATCGGGACCTTCAGTGATATATTCTTTTTCGAGTAGGGTTATGCAGAATGAGCTTTACAACATGGGTCTATGCAATTACCCTGGGCAGATGTGTCGGCATTAACAATCAATGTCACAATTTCTATAACACAGAGAGATGTATTGAAGCTCTTGCAAATCTTAAATCTTTCAAAGACATAAGCAAAGCAAAATGTGTTAACCAGATCATAAGAACTATGCCACCCGTGACCTTCCCCTTACATCATTTGTCAGCAGAATCAGCTGTCTGCAAAAATGACTCCTGGCGGCGATCGTCTTGGATTATTAAAGCAAGACTCTTGAACTCTTGTAGGACAGGTGAATGGATACAGAATGGCTACATGCTGAACAATATCCATAGAGACAAGTATTCTTGTAAAATTCCTGTCGAGCAAAGCAATAAATACTTCAGAAAGAAATACGGTCTGTGCCTATCAAAGGAATGCAAAATATGACAAGGCCCGAGGAAAGGCCTAAATTGTCTGGAAAGCTTTCAGCTAAAACACTGCTACGCTATAAAAAGTATCATCTGCAGCGAACCATTTGGCGTTTCCTTTAATAAAACATATTTTCTCTGTGACACATAAATGCGTCCTCACACTTTTCTTTAATTTTCTACAGGAACAAACTCAAAACAACCTTTAAGAACTTGAAAGATGAAGAATCAAGGTAGTAAAAGGTAGGCTAGACTTCAAGGCACCAACTTATTCCTTATCAACCGCTTTTTCATATATTTTACATTAGTAAAAAAAAATGACTGGTTTCCTCTTGTAAAAAATCATGGGGTTTGTGCATGAACACTATACTGGTTAACCCCTTTCTGACCGAAGAATTTCTAACGAATTTACACAACTGCATTTTTTTAAACATATAGGGATAGTTAGAAAATTAAAAAATTTAAGGGACGCAGCAGCGTCATGTGACCGTCAAGTCTGTAGAGCCGATGGCAGTGCATCGCACTGATTGGAGGATTATAGAAGGAAGAAGCAGTGATAAACCGTTTCTCCCTAGGCTACTGCTAGGGTCCTGCTCCCTTCATTAGCTGTCTTAAGACACCAGGGACAAAGTAGTGGACCTGCACAAATACTGATACAGATGTTCAAATGGATAATATTTAAACATACAACTAACTACAGCTTAACTCCTTAATGACGCAGCCTGTTTGTATGTTAAGGCTCAGTCCTTTTTTAAAAATGTGACCAGTGTCTCTTCCTGTGGTAATAACTTTTCAACACTACGATATCTCTGCAATTTTGAGATTGTTTTCTTGTGAGACATTGTAGTTCATGTTAGTTGTATCATTTCGGTGATCAGTTTCTTTTTTGGGGGATAAAAATTCAATAATTTAGGAAAAATTTTTGTAAAAATTACAATTTTCAAAGTTTAAAATGCTCTACCTTTTTAGACAGAAAAGTCATACCACAAATTTTTTTTGTAGAAACCTTTTGCCATTGGTCTTCTTTTTATTTCCATAATTTGTTTTATGTTTCCATTTTTTTTACGGATCTGAAAAGGTTTCAAGTTTTAGTAGCAACTTCTCAGATTTTCAAGAGATTTGAAAAATGCTACATTTTTGGTGACCAATTCAGTTTGGAAGTGCTCTATAAAGGCTTATGTATTATATACCCCCACAAGTGACACCATTTTATGAACCTAACGTCTCAAACTATTCAAATCAGCATTTGAGAAATCTGTTAACCCTTTAATTCTTTCTCTGTAAGTGAACAAAGTGGATCGAAAATTTTGAAATTTAAATTTTTGAATAAGATTACTCTCATTTAACCCTAAAATGGACACATTTAGAAGGAATTTGAGGTAAATATACATCCCCAAATTTTTGCCCTGCTTCTTTCGAGTACGGCAATACCAGACATTTGGATGTCAACTGCTGTTTCCCCGCACAGCGATGTCCAGAACAGATTTACTGCTATTGGGTTTTTGGCAGCCTATTTGGCTACAAATGTTTTGTGATGCCACAGCGTACTTGAAGAGCCCCTAAAGTAAGAGTACGATAGAAAATCTCCAAAGATGTCACCCTTTAGGAAACTACCCCTCAAAGAATTTAACTGGGGCTGTGTGAGCATTTTAACCCCCAACATGCTGGTCAAAATCTAATGCAAAGTAAATGGTGCAGAGTAAAAATTGCGTTTTTATCTCACAAATGTCATTTTAGTGCCTCATACATTGTGCTCAACCCATGGTACTTTAGACAAACACCCAAAAAATCATTCTGTGGGTTGTCCTGAGTACGCCACATGTGCCAATAATTGACAGGCTGGGCACACAGCAGGGCTGAGAAGGGAAGGAGCAAAATTTTACTTTTGCTGCTCCATTTTCTCACGTTTGGATTTGGAGTGCCATGTCAGGTTCGCAGGGCCCGTGAGGTACTGGTCCAATAGAAACCCCCAAGAAATTATACCATTTTGGAAACTACACCCCTCAAATAATTTATCTGGGGGTTTGGTAAGCATTTTACCCCCAACATGCTTGTAAAAAAACTAATGCAAAATAAATGGTGCAGAGCAAAAATTATGTTTTTATCTCAAAAATGTAATTTTAGTGCCTAATATATTGTGCCCAACTCATGCCACTTTAGTCAAACACCCCAAAAATCATTCTGTGGGTTGTCCTGAGTACGGCAATACCACACATGTGCCAATGATTGACAGGCTGGGCACACATAAGGGCTGGGAAGGGAAGGAGCACAATTTTGCTTTTGGAGTACCCTTGTCACTAGACTGGTGTTGGGGTGCCCCTGAAGTACCAGTACAATAGAAACCGCCGAATAGTGACCCAATTTTAGGAAAGGGCACCACTCAAAGAATTTATCTAGGGTTGTATGAACATTTTAACCCCTGAAATGCTGGGCCAAATTTAATACAAAGTGAAGGGGGAAAAATCATTCTGTGGGTTATTACGGGTATGGCAATACCCCATGTGTGGCAACAGTCTACAGGCTGTAGACACGGCAGGTCAGAGAAGGGACAAGCAAAATCTAGCTTTTGGAGCACTCTTTTCACTAGACTGGTGCCCCTAAGGTACCTGTACAATACAAACCCCAGAGTAGTGAGCCCATTTTAGGAAAAGGCAACCCTCAAAGAATTTATTTAGGGTTGTATGAGCATTTTAACCCATAAGATCCTGGCTCAAATATAACACAAATTGAAAGGTGTCAAGTAAAATTTGCTTTGCAATTTGTCATTGTAGTGTCAATAGTATGTTGGCCAATTCATGCCACTGGAGACAAACACCCCAAAAATCATCATGCAAGCTATCCCGGGTAAGTGGCTTGCCATGAGAACCTAAAAATTCAAATTATAGACTTTTAACTGGTAGTGGCTGCTGAGATTGATCTTTGGAACAGTACTTAAAGGGTTTTTCCAGGAATAAGCATAATTCATTAACAAATGGGTCCTCAAAATATATGTAACTAGTTGTTATTTAAAATTTTGCTCTCCTTGGCAGAAAACGCTGTGGACATACAATGTAATGAAGAATTAAAATGCTACTGGCCCTTGAATCAGTCCGTTGATTTCCTCCACGCGGAGCAAAGGACAGAAGATGGCCGCTGGTCACATGTCCAGCACCTGCCTGGGCAGGTCATGTGATCACCACCATGTTTGGCTGTAGTTGGTTGGTTGCAGTGCATCCAGCATGGCCAGTGTTGTGGTGAGACATCATCTCAGTGAGGTGATGGCAGTTACACATTATTACTATGGTAACAGAGCAGGAAAGTCTGTTACACCATCACTGGGAGCAAAGCATAAGGGAGGAGAACTAAAGGATCTTGGGACTTGTAGTTCACAGTGGTGGCCATTTTGGTGATAACTCATCTAACTTTAGAGAGGCCATACATTTTGTAAATCATAAAATCAAACTATTAAAGTTTCATTTTGTGACTAATGACATTGAGTTTTGTTATATTAATTTATTTATATCATCATGGGTTTTTGTGTCAGACGTTCATATTCCCAAAATACCCCTTAAATCATCTATTGATATTTGATATTTCAGTATTGTGTGTGGCCTCCACGTGCCTGTATGACCTACCTAAAATACCTTGGCATGCTCCTGATGAGGTTGCGAATGGTCTCCTGAGGGGTCTCCTCAAAGACCTGGAGTAAAGAATCCACCAACTCCTGGAGAGTCTGCGGTGCAACGTGAGCTGTAAGCTGCACTGTAGGAAGGTCATACAGGCACATGGAGGTCACACACAATACTGAGCCTCATTTTGTCTTGTTTTACAGACATTACATCAACGTTTAATCAGCTTTGGTGTATTTCTCTCCTTTAATTTTGGGGGTGACTCCAGATCCAGGCCTTCATTGGTTAATAAATTTGATTTCCACTGATGATATTTTTGCGATTTTGTTGTCATCGCAATTATCTTTGTACAGAACAAAGTATTCAATGAGAATATTTCATTTGTTCATATCTAAGAGGTTTCATTTGAGTATTCCCATTATTTTTTTAAGCAGCGTATCTATCATATATCAGTCTAGTTGTCTATCTCCTATAATTTGTCTATTTCATATCTATACACCTGTCTTACCATTTATCTATCTGGCTTTCTATTTAATTATATATACTTCTATCTACCTATATCCTATCTATCCATCGATCTTCTCTCTCTCTTCTACCATATCTATCATCTATATATTGTCCACTTTATATTTATGCATCTATAAATCTATATAATCTTTTATCTTTATCTTCTATAATCAATCTACCTATCATCTGTTTATCTTATATAATTATTCTCCTACAGTCCCATATTACACATTGTCTTACTACACTACTGTTTGTAACTACAAAGCATTATTATTGTGCAGGGCTAAATCGAGCCTCTTACTGAATGTGACTGTTCATAAAGTAGTTTTATTTTGGGGCCCCACTTTTAGTTTTGCACAGGGCCCCACGCTGTCTGAAACCGGCCCTGGTAGGCGGTCTCGTAAAACACTCATAGGTTTGCAGCTGTGTACACAAAACAGAAGCATACAGACTGCTTGTAAAGTTACTTTCTGTCTTTTTTAGATACACAATAAAAGATATTGATAGATATATCATATATCCCTTTAACAGGAGGTTATCAATGGTTTAGATCTCATGTCAATGGGCACCAAAGTGATCAGAAGTTTGCAATGAAAGCTTATCTGCCACCTACGGGTTGTCAGGTTAAAGGTCTTTATTTTAGGTTAATTTTACAGTCGTCGTAAGGTAACAGAATTTCCACTATCTGTTTGCAGTGAACTCCATGTGTAACATTTTGTAAAAGTGTACAGCTATGGAGGATGGACAATGCTTTATCTCCTTACATTATCCATCCTGTTTGTGTACAATGTCTTAGTAGCAAACTGCAGCAAAGCAGTCAGGGTGACAAAACTGAAGCACGTATTAGATTATGCATAATTTCTTAAAATCATGTGCTCAAACGGACTAATTCTTATTTATGAAGATATACAACCTAATTATTAACCTCGAGTATTAATAATAAACCCATAGTGCCTGGAGCAATTGATTTGTACAATATTCTCATATGCACAGCATAATAACTCATGATTTATATGCAGGAGATTTGGCAAGCTGACAGACTGTGCATAATATCTAGCTTTAGGCTGTGTCATGAAATCCAGATTGCAGGTGTGGAAACTGTCCTAAGGCGAAGGCGAGCGGAGGCCAAATGATTTTACTTCATAATATTGCTAATAGCCAAAGATTATTAACAAGTGATATGTCTTAATAAGCCAGCTATGGGGCTGCAAAAATTGGAATAATGCTCGAGTTCACATCAGGTAAAATAAACAAGAGGATTACAACTTACTACAGTGTTGGACTAGGACCAATGAAATTGATTCTGGAGGCCCACCTACTGCTACATAAGAATATTACATGTTCATTTTTAGGAGATGTTCACAAGATGCGTAGACATTGGGATTTGAATCACATTGGAAATTTTTGGGGCAAAAGAAAATTGCACATCATCTCCTCCTCTTATTGTTGTTGGTCCCCTCTCCTCATCTTATTGTGGTCTCTCTCTCATCTTTCCCTTTTTATTGTGGACCCCTCACATCTCATGTATTTGTACCCCCTCTAATTTGTGTAATTAACAGCACCTGTAACTTACCTGTGGCACCTATCAGGTGGTGGCAAAAACTAAATCACACTTGCAGCCAGTTGAAATGGATTAAAGTTGACTCAACCTCTGTCCTGTGTCCTTGTGTGTACCACATTTAGAGTGGAGAAAAGAAAGAAGACCAAAGAACTATCTGAGGACTGAGAATCAACATTGTGAGGAAGCATGAGCAATCTCAAAGCTACAAGTCCATCTCCAAAGACCTTAATGTTCCTGTGTCTACCGTGCACAGTGCCATCAAGAAGTGGCTAACCTCCCTAGATGTGGACGGACAAGAAAAAATTACGAGATTTCAACGCAAGATTAGATAATGGATAAAGAACCTCAACTAACATCCAAACAAGTTCAAGCTGCCCTGCAGTCCGAGGGTACAAGAGTGTCAACCCATAGTATCCGTCGGCATCTGAATGAAAAGGGACTGTATGGTAGGATACCAAGGAAGACCCCACTTCTTACACAGAAACATAAAAAAGCCAGGTGGGAGTTAGCCAAAGCTTACCTGAGAAAGCCTAAGACGTTCTGGGAGAATGTTCTCTGGTCATATGAGACAAAAGTAGAGCTTTTTGGGAAAAGGTATCAACATAGAGTTTACAGGAAAAAAAAAGGCATTCGAAAGAAAAGAACATGGTCCCTACAGTCAAACATGGTGGAGATTCCTGATGTTTTGGGTTTGCTTTGCTGCCTCTGGCACTGGACCGCTTGGCCGTGTGTATGACATTATGAAGTCTGAAGACTACCAACAAATTTTGCAGCATAATGTAGGGCCCAGTGTGAAAAAGCTGGGTCGCCCTCAGAGGTCATGGGTCTTCCAGCAGGACAATGACCCAAAACACACTTCAAAAAGCACTAGAAAATGGTTTGAGAGAAAGCACTGGAGACTTCTAAAGTGGCCAGCAATGATTCCAGACCTGAATCCCATAGAACATGTGGAGAGATCTCACAATGGCAGTTTGGAGAAGGCGCCTTCAAATCTCAGGGAGCTGGAGCAGTCCACCAAAGACGAATGGCCTAAAATTCCTGCAGAGCATTGTAAAGAAACTCATTGATGGTTACCGGAAGCGGTTGTGCACAATTATTTTGTCTAAAGGTTATGCTACCAAGTATTAGGCTGAGGGCGCCAATACTTTTTCCGGACCATTTTTCGAGTTTTGTGTAAAATGATCAATTATTTGAGTTTTTTTCATTCTCTTTTTGTGTTTTTTCATTGCAAGCTAAATAAATGAAGATATTAATACCAAAGAATTTGTGATTGCAATCTTTTTCTGGAAGAAAATGAGTATTATCTAACAGAATTACAGGGGTGCCAATACTATTGACTGAATCTTGACATCTGCACTAAGGCTTTTCTTGTTGGAGAAGTTTGATCAGTTACAACAGGTATTTGAAAGCCAATTCTATAATTGTTTTTACAATAAAAGATGATCCATGCCATAGGGCTATATATGTATATCAGTGGGGCCTGTATTGCCTATTTATACTGTATAATATAAAATCACTTGTTAAAAGACATAACTTGATGACTTGCATCACAGAATCTATTCCAGGCCCCCAAAGATTAAATAATTTATAGGTCCCAATTAGGGTTGCGCGAGGTATCGAAACCTTGGTTCAATAGTATTTAGAGATCTCTCTATATATCACTACATTATACTTTTTTAAGCATATAATTAATACAGTTGAATTAATAAAAAGACACAAAAAAGGGGCTCATTCAGACAGGTGTGTACGCTGCATATCCACAAAAATATGCAGATGTGTGATGTCCATGTATTGAGTCCGCATCAGTTTTTTTACATCTGCAAAAAAAAAAAAAAAAAAACTATATGCATTTCTAATCTACTTTTTGCCCTGCCCAGTCAACATTTGAGAAAACTGAATTCATATGGATGTCATCCATGAACCTCTGTATTTTTATGTGGATCCATTGACTTCTATGGAGGTCCGTGGTCTGCGGTCTGCATGAGAGAAAAAAATAGTGCAGGCTGCAATTTTATTCTCATCTGTGAAAAAAAGGAGTCGTGAACAGACCCAATGGGTCCATATGCCATCTGCAATAAAAAAAAAAAAAACGATAACATACGGATATCCCAAAATCCCGGATGAGCCTTAAATAAAACATTTTATACCAACATTACCAGGACAACCTTTATAATACATATATCAAACTGTCATAAAAAAAAAACTAGAGGAGCTCTCCTCGTAAAACACTGGATGACTGATACTGATCGCATAAGTTTTAATGGAAACACATATGCAGGCTGAGCCCCGTTCCCAGACATTTGCATTGCATTTCTAAGCGCATGTAAACCCCATGAGGTCACAACCTAAACATTGTTTTGGTATTGAGTATTGTGATATTAAAGATTCTTAAGATATCCTATCACACTCAAATTTCTGGAAGCAGTGCATTCTGGGATTAATGTCTAGAGAATATTCACAGTGGTTGAGAGTTTGTAAAAAGACAAGGAACCAGTGGAAGAGGGCCCTGGAGTGGGTAGTGGATGCATCACATTGTATCGCCTATATTGAGCAATAAAGAAAAATCCACCTATGTTGGCATCTAACTCCGACATCCTTAGAATGTAGAAATCATTTAAAAAATTCAAATAAGTGCTGGGGGCAAAGTGGAGAGGCTGGAATGACTGGACATAGGAGATAGTTCTGTCCACAAGTCCAATGCGTTTATAATTTTTTTTCAGATTTCTTTGGGCTCCAAATATTTCATCTTTGGAAATGTTTCATTAAGTTAAAATGCATTTGTTGTACGAAATCCCTATAGTAAACTCAATGAAACTCAAAAAAATACCAACTTGGATTTAAGGAAAAGAATTCCAAAATGGGAAGTTTTTAGCCATATATCACCCCTTGATACCCACTCCCCTGGAAGATGGAGTGAGAAGTAATTAATCTATAAGATATGGAGACTACGAAAGTTGAGTGGTGTCGAAAATTAAAGGCGATTGTTGGTGCACCTCTAATACCCTACCAGCTATTCCCTCACTTACCCGCCCGCATGTTCAGTTACTGATTTATCCATTTAGGACTCTTTGGTTTAATAAAGTAGCATAATGATAACCTCTTTTTTAATTAGACATAAGAAATGAGCAGCACTCCATTCACTCCATTGTTGACATTTAACAATAAAACAAAATCTAGGATTCTAGATCTCAGAACAAACTTAATTCAAACATTTTATGATTTTATTAAAGATCTTGATTAAAACATACTGAGCTGTATTTACAAAAGAAACATGCATTTAAGTATTTGGTAAAAACGGTAAGGTTGCTAAAATTTACTCATTTGGACAGCCAACAATCATATTATTTTTTGGTGAGCAACTTTCAGGTTCCATTGAGATAACCTGTGCTTTGTAGCCACGTTGTTCAGAAGCCCATGCTCGATCAAGGTCGACCAAACCCATGCAGTTCTTCCCTGGAAAATAACACGAGGCCATTTATAAAACATATACACTTATACACCAACCGTTATAACACTGACACTTATATATGAGTAAAGGGTCCTATTATGGACCAGCAGCCACTCTATAAGGTGCTCTCCCCATCCTCCTCTAGAAGCAATGCCAGATGCTTTAGTTACTACTATATGATTTTCGTTTAAAAAAATCATGGTGATGAGGAAGAAAAGAAGGTAGGGTGGGATGACCCGTGTTTCTTAGTCTTATAACCCTGCTCTCATCGTGCCTGCGAGTTAATACTTGGCAGATTCACACACTACACTATCACTAGTAAAGTAAGTGAAATGTAAAACCTCTGTAAGCACATGCTAATTTGTTACACATCTATGTAGTATGCATGCAAAGATATTTCAATAGCCAGAATGTTATCTTAAGTGTTCCTTACATTCTAGAAACAGAGAACACGCATTCTAGAAACAGAGAACACGCATACTACAAGTAAATGGCATAACATGCACATACCTATAAGCCTCCGCTCCGGAGGAAGCTGGACAGCTGTCTGGTCCGCAAATCTACACAGCACCATGTGCTCCTGGAGATAGGAAAAAAACATCCACAGGTCATCAGAGAAGCTTACTAAATAACACGCATAGAAAGTACAGGAAAAATAGTACAGAAAATGAACCACCATGGAAATAGCAAAATATTTCGATAGGAGGACACTAAAGTACATGCGTTCCCAAGCTTCTCTACAGCCTCCTGAACTTATAAGAAGGTCCATTACCTGCAGGTTTTCTCTCTGCTATGCACATGCTACAATAGTATTTGCAGTGATCTGTATTTCCTTAATATATTGCATGCATTTCTTACTATGGTTACAATTCAGAGACCCTTCACCAGCTATTTTAATTCTCCTTTTTGATATCCTTGAGGTTCTCACTCCTGGGACAGTCCTGATTGTCCATGTGAATGCTTGCTTGTCCAGTGCTCCAGATACATGTCCATGACTGTGGGAGATGACCGGAGTGAATGGAGCTCTGTAACAGCATTCCATTAATATGGAGCACTCAACGGTACGTGTAGACCTCTATTCACCACATCGCTGTAACCTCAATTAGTCACTTATTCCTTATCCTCTTCAAAGGGAATACATGTTTACAGTGGGAAACCACCTTTAACAATAGTTACAAGTGTCATACACAAATGATTACAGTGTAATTTTATATTTTTATATACAGTTATAGTCATTGCACCCCTGGACATACAGCAGCTCGATCACTGGCAGCACGCTCCATAAGTAAGGAAGATGTGCCTGAGGATCAAGACGCTCACCCCGGACGGTAAGCATTAGAGCATCATGCACCCTAGCACTTGAGAGCTGTATAGTGCTATGTCTTGTTCACATGCAATGGCGGAAATAGAACTAGAATGAATAACTGCACAAATATATAGGTCACACAGAAGGTATAGCTCTTTATGACTTGTGTGTATTCTACCTATTTATTTTTCCATGAAAGCCAATTAGGAGGAGATTCCACATACATTGTGAACCGCTTGCCGCACTCCACTTTTGAAGTACTGGCTTTCAGACTAGGAAGAAAGAGAACTATTTAAACTGCGTAACTCCATCAAAGTAGGATTTAGCAAAGATAATGAATGGACTAAAAGAGTAAATCTGCCTCTCCAGCCAGGGAGATAATGCCTTGCCTTGAATATCGGGCCTTCCGCCAATTATCAAGGCTAAGTCTGTAAATAGACCCATTAAAGGCAGCACACGTCCCTACCAGCACTAGAATCGGTAGATGGAGTTCTTCTTTACTGCAGTCTGTGCAAACACATACCCACCTCACATTTTTAGAAATAGCCGCTGGGGCTGGGAAATACACAAAATAAAAGAGGAATGTGACTTGTCTCAGCTTTGCAAATAAAAATGTCTTCAATTTCAAGGACCGGAAATTGAAAGGAAATACACTTGGCCACAGTTACTACTTGGCCTTTTAGACACGACATGCTAGAATCAGATATTGGATATTTCTTGTTTTTGTGCTGTTTCAATATCGCTGGGTTGCCCTATATCTACTAACAGTTTATAGGGCAGTATTATTAATATGGGACCTTTCTCAAACCCGGAAATGTGCATTTTAGACAATATTTCTACTGCCTACAAAACAACTGTGCATTTTCTTCTTGATGTGTTATTCCTCCATTTTTGCTTTTGAGAAAACCGACAGCAGTTTTATTCCCCTGGTGAAATGGGTGTACCTGGCCCTTTCAACGCTGATTGATCATCATCAAAGCCACACCTCGGCTGGTAACACCCACTTGTCAATTTCTTCCCGTATTGAGACAACACAGAAAGAGACAGGTACTCCAATATATAGGGTCTTGTTCCCACAATTGTTATGACTATACACAGCAATTATTTTCAATTTATTTACAAATACAAGTACAAATGTCTCGCATCATACATTTTGGCTGCTGCATAACTTCTTTTTGAAAGAAGTAAAGAAAAAATTGGCATTATCCCTCTTCCAAAAGAAAGTTTACCACAAGTAATGTTTCCACTAGGGCACAGAAATGTACAAAAAAAACAAGCAGCTACAAACAAAGAAAGAGGAACAGATTTAAAATGGGGTCTACTTTCACCGTGATAGATAGGTGGTTTGATCCCAAGAACAAATGAAAGGGGTCTGCAAGTAGTGTAATATACATTTTCTATCAATAGTTTATTGTTTTCCCGATGTCTTCTTGTGGCCACTGGCAGCTTTCATCACAGATGAGCATATAGCATGACATAGGTAGTAGAAAGATGCAGTGAAATAGTTAAATGAAGTGTATAATATGTACTGTGTGAGCACTATGAGTTAACAGCATCATGCTGTGAAGAGTGCCTGGAGAGAAGACTAAGATGTGTGCAGTAAAGGGGGTATGGCAAAACTTGAGGGACAGAAGGGACAGAAAAAGTTATGCAGAATCACAGACTGGGATGGAGGAACAGGTAAGATCTAGTACCTCACTATTCTTAGCAGAAGACTGCACAGACACAGCTGCCCTACAAGGTACAAACAGAGAGCATCACTTGACCTTGCTGGAGGATGCAGCAGCTCCTCTGCTTCAGCAGTTAGAATCTGTCTACATTCTTGTGATTGTAGCCTGAGACTGTACTTTTTTTACACATCGTAGCATGGTGGGCGCCGGGGAAAGGAGGAGGGGAAGAGCGCTGCTCACCTCCCCCCTCTCCATAGCGATGTATGGCACATGACACCGTATTCTGGAGAAAGATAGGACATGACCTATATTTCTCCCGGTTATGGGACGGTATGTGCGGCACCGCATCGCTCCCCTAAGGTGCCGTGCGCCCATTGCCGTCTATGGGGGACGTATATACAGCGTATATACGTCGGACATATATACTGTCATATAAATAAATATAGCCTCACAGAGATAAGCAGCACAGCAAATGAGACGCAACTGTGGGGAAAGGCTAAACAGAGGAAGACGGCTAAGAAACTAATACAAGTAATAGGCAAAGTTGTCCTACATCTCAAGAGCTAATGATTGGACTTGTGTTTTAACCAGCAACATTTCAGTGTGTGGAGCTCCTTTACATCAGCACTACCAGTACAGTGCTGCTGTTCAGGATTAGGCTGGAAATACTTGGCTACATGTTAGTTTCAGACACAAATCATATGAGAGCATTAGCTGTGAGAATATGACCTGGCTGACTTACTAAGACAACAGAAAAATAGCTTAAGCTGACTATAGAGTTCCTCGTCTGAGAATTCATTAACCAGAAGGTCGGCGACCCTACAGGAAAATGAAACCTCCCACACTACTTAAAGGGATTAACAAGAAGTCTGTTTTGAGACTATATTTTTTCATTAATGATACGTGCAGGGAGGACTTCTGCTCATTAAGCTGTAAGACCTGCCTATAGAGATTCATTAGCAGCTAGTTAAATCAGATTTATTACATCTAAGGCCGTGTTCCCCCATAGAAATATTCATATGAATACAGAAAAAACTATGTTTTGTCTGCATAGATTTCACCTGACCTTATAAAGAACTTCCATAAAGGCACAGCTTATTACTCAATGTGCCCCCCAACCATAAACCTCATAAGTAATATGGGACAAGAGTACTCCAGCAGTGTTGGGCTACATGGACATGATCATAGATTTTGGTTGTGTGCTTGTGCTTTGGTTGTTATTTCAACAGCTAACACATGGCCCTATGTATTTCTATGTTCTTATACACACGGCTGTGGTTTCCAAGGCACAAGCTGACTGCCCTAGTAGCAAAGTTTGTCAGGTCCTTTTTCTGCCTTAGTTTGTGGGTTGTGCAGTCTTTCCTACTGTCATTGATTTTTGAGCACACCTCACAAACCAATGGCACACAGGTCCATTGTTTGCGGCCCAATGTCGCCTTACAGATGTTGAAAACAATCCACCACTGGAGTGATTAATGGGGGCCCCGGGCGATATATGGATGAGACATGTATTGCCTACTCTGCGCACAAGTGGTATCTTTCTATAAACAATTGTATCAGTATAGAAAGCATAAAAGAAAATTACCTTGTAGGATAGTATATTCTGGAAGCGGCAACTGGAATGGCAAGTAAATAGTATTTAATGAACACAGACTATAGCTTGAACGATGGAGATACTGTACATATAGCAAACAGATTCTTTTACCTTTGTGGAAATGTGGTCTTGAAGGTATTCTGGATGAAGCCATAGCAGCATGGGCAGACGACGAATGCCGCTCTAGCGATGATGCACTGCTCTATCACCATATCTGTTGCCACGCCACAAGCATGTAGCGCTACCTACATAGGAACACTCAGGTAGACATTAATGTGTACATATTATATGTGAAGAAATAATGTTAATTTGTGATGAACACTGCAAAATAATTCCATGAAAGAGGTCCACAATGTAATCAATAATCCAGTCATCATGTGTGCGGGTTATGAGCGCTTTAGACTGTTTGTGGGGTTAATCTATATAACCCACTCTGCCAATAACAGCTTTCCATGCACCAGCAGTACCCTGCTCCTCCCTCTAGGCTACATACATGATTAATACTGATGAATAAGGCCGACAGAAGAGCTTAAACCATCACAAAACAGAGAAAATAACAATAGCTCTCTCATATATACTAATCCCTGCAAGCCAACTGAGTGCTATACATGCCAAGTGTCCCTAATTTACAAGGCCAGACTTTATCCATAAAAATGTCACGTTCCATTGTTTTTGACTACGTGCTTAAGAAGATCTTCAAGACAAAACATTGAGGGGAACTTGTCATGAAGATTTAGGCCCACAAGATGTTACAAAGATAAACTTCTACATTCTGGGAGATTCGGGATTACACAGAAGAACTTCCAATGCTACAAGCAAATGAACTAAGGAGTCACAGGGACTGAAAAGAATCGTGTCAGGAAAAAAGTGTGTGGGTACAATACGAGGTATGCATTATGCCAGGTATTCTGCCCGCACACACACTATTTTCCGATAGCCAATATTTGTAGTTATACGGAGGCCGTTACTACTACAGGCGGTCCCCTACTTAAGAACACTCGACTTACATACGACCCCTAGTTACAAACGATCCTCTTGATATTGGTAATTTATTGTACTTTAGTCCTAGGCTACAATGATCAGCTTTAACAGTTATCACAGGTGTCTGTAATGAAGCTTTAGTGTTAATATTGATTCTTATGACAACCCAACATTTTTAAAATCCAATTGTCGCAGAGACCATGTAATCCTGGGAATGCCTGTATTGTTTTTCAATTATACCACAGTGTCTTGGTATCAGAAGAGTGAATATTTACCACAATAGATGGTGTACTTAAAAGGGGTTTTCCTACTAAAGAAAATTCTCACATTTCAATCCCCTCGTGATGTTAACACAATAAAGATTATTTTAGCCCCTTACTTTACAATTTTACTCAGGTTTGCAGTTTTTGCTTCTATTAGTACAGGATGCTTAGTGCAAAATCCCAGGGTGTGGACAGGGACTCTCTAAGCATACACTTCATGATCCATCTAGTGCTGTGGGGTGACAACGTGGTTACATTTTCAGGGTACAGGTGTAAATACACTTTTATCTGGCTTATGACATTGTGACACATAGAAAGAGAGATGACTTTACACTTTTAGCTCTGCCCATTTTCCTGGGTAACTTATCTCCTTGTAGTTTGTAGCTTCTCTCTGCTCACAATGTCTTGGCAGGAAGTGAATCAGTGGGAGTCTGTAAGCTCCGTGCAGGGGGCGTGGCTACTGGCTCAGAGCAGAAGGACACAGAAACTCAGAAAGCGTGGCTGTCACACAGAAATCCAAGATGGCGGCCACGCGACCGTAAGTCAGAAGTTACAGGGTCGTGTCTAGGGGCAACTGAAATTGTGTACACCAGGATTGATAGAGACAGGTTGGACAGGTTGGACTATTGATGAAATGCAGAATTTTTGTTAATAACAGTGAATTAGAGAATGTGTTATTTTGTTATCCTGAGTACATATAAGTAACTTGTCTTTGTGGGAATCACAATCCCAGGTGCATTTCGGTTTTTATTTTTACACATACTTTTGGTTGGGTCAGGAGTACCCGATCTTCACACCAGCAAAGGCACATAAATAGATTTTAAAACACATTCATTATTTGTTAACTTTTATTATTACTTTTGTTTACAGGGCCGTGCTATTTGTCTAGTGTATCACAAGGTAAACATACACAATTCCATGCAAAGGTAGTTCATGGTCAGATTTAAAATCAGAACCCTTATGGTACAGATTTTTGGCTGTGCTACAGATGCTATTGGGCCACGCAGTCACGAATGAAATGAATGCTGCTCTATAACTCATAATAATATTTACTACTACACAGAAAACCATCAATAAGCAATGTGATTGATAATAGGGTACACCGACTGCCTTGAGTGCTAGCAGCATGGACGCCTCTTCCATTTATATCAAAGAGAAAGCAATGAGTACAGTTCTGTTCCACAATATTATAAGGAGTGTGTGAAATGCATATCCTATACAATGTAGACCAGGGTCTCTCCAGATACTGTGCTGCATGACCATATTCTGGGGGACCAATGTCATAGAAAACAACTGTTTTAAAGGAGGAGGAGTCTGGGGTTAAAACTGACTGGATATGATAGTAAATGCACATTACTTGTATACAAGTCGTTGTGGGAGAACAGGTCACGGCAGATTGCTTTCATCACATGGCAAAACACATTACAGGTCAGCATTCCTCCAACATCTTTATGAGCCTCGCTCATCTGGTACACTGTTTACCCAAGCTCAGCCTCAAAAAAATGAAAAATTCCATACTGACATCTAGTTGTAAACTGCCCTAACTGAAAAGGAGTACTAAATACATGTTTGTTCTGCTTTATAATGGTTTATATACCCTTCTGTATTTTCTGCAAACATATGGAAAACACAAAGCTGCTCAAGGCACATTTAGTAGGCGTAGTTCTCATGCAAATTACTACATTCAGAACGCCTTCACACAGTCTTGAATAAATGTTACTCATTTGTATGTGGTCATTTCTGTGGAACTGGTCTATGTAATGCTATATATTAGATTTCCACTGAAAGAACTCTTTTTAATGTACTACATTGTGACCCCAAATGCCCAGGAGTAAAATTGAAAGAATCTGGATAACCTCAGTATCAATTGGTTATTGCTTTTCTTTCTTCTTCCCATCATAGAAAAATAATACTGCTACTTCCATTTATTTGTAAAGCAGGGAGATGTGATGTGGCAATCTGTCTACAGCACTACAATATTCACTGTATTAATAGTACGCAGTAAGCTCCTTAACTCCCTCTAGAGGCAGCTAAAAGTAAACTAAATTTTAACATCAGAAAGCACTTTACTAAATACTTCCAGCAAAAGGAATAATATATTTTCTTTTAACCCAATTCAAGCCTGCTGCTGGAAAATCCCTGAAAGGTTATAAAAAAATCAGTAAATATGAGTCCCAAGTAGCAGTGATCCAGTCTTATGCTGGAAGTTTGAAGATCTTGCTAGCTGTGCCTGTGGCATTTATTTTGATGACAGTTCTGCATGTGTCACTTTTTAGTATTATTGTTTTTATCCAAAAGCATGAAAGTGCTCTGTTTTGCTGATCCTATATTAGATGACCATTTACAAAGTTAGTAAATGTATAACATAAAGATACCAATTAAAAAAAACATGTAGAGTAGAATACAAAAACTTCAATAGAAACATAATTAAATATAAGTTACTCACCCCAATATTAAAGTTCCCTGTAAAGTAATCCAAGTTGGCTTGAACAAACCAGATATTAGTTAATCCTAATCCATTACTTCTGTCCCTGGCACGCATCAAAGACTCCTCTTTATTCTCTATCAGAATTATCTAAAGTCAGAGAAGCAAAACCTTTTATGTTATTGAATTACATGAATATGACTGTTCTGTTTCCATCTACAAGGTTAGTAGTAAACCCCCCCCCCCCAAAAAAAAAATACATATATGGTCACCACGGGGGATTGCTGGCATCTGATGCTGCAATATCATAGAGTAAGATATAACTAGTATAATTCAACCAATTAGCTGATTAAACTTGTCCTATACATAGAGAACTGATGGGTTAATATATATATAAATTGATGGCAATACATAGATCAGTGGTGGCGAACCTATGGCACGGGTGCCAGAGGTGGCACTCAGAGCCCTTTCTGTGGGCACCCATGCCTTCACCTCAGCACAGAATTAGCTAGACGTGAGTCAAGGCTTCCTCCTGCGGTTCAAGATATGGACACACTATGCTCAGTGATATTTTAAAGCGACACCTCCTTGGCGGCCAGGGCTACACAAGAAGCGGGAAGGTGAATCTTCCTCTTCAGGGGACCCTGGAAGGAAGCTATAATCCAAATTTCTCCATCTTCTTTCTATTGTATTGGTGTCCTCAGGGCGCCAATACAATTTAAATTTGTGATACAGCTGGGATCGTGTTGGCACTTTGCAACATAAAAGTGAAGTGAAGGTTTCCCCTCACTGACATAGATGAAGAACGTGAATACAGCAGAAAAAAATTCTGAAAGGCCTGAATTTCTGGGTCCTGGCCTTTATACCCAAGTTGTAGCAAATGTACTAAATCATAAAAAAAAGTCTCCCACCATAACATATTATAAAGCAGCCGACGACAGAATTCATTATAGCAACGGTTCTGAAATTTTGTTCCCTGTGAACAAGGGACCTATGTATAAAAATGATGTGTGTAAGCCCACGTTTTTCCTCACCTGCCTAAAACTTTTGCACAGTAATGTATGATATGTTGTTTAAATCCCTTATGCTACAGATGATTTATTAGTGTTTGTAGAAAAACAATATACATGGAACACATAATTACAAGAACGAACCAAAAGGAAGTAATGACGTCAGAGCCATTACCATAAACCATCATAATTACTACCGCAAAGAAGAAAATTCTTGAAAAACACCACAATGATTTAATATCATTTTTTAGTAAAAATATGAAGCTGCATCCATTTTATAAGGAATAGATTAGCATCTTAATTGAAACAGCGGTTGTACAGCACTGGATCTCCTCCAGTTTAATATGTTTGTAGTAGTTTGTCTTCTCTCTAGTAATTTTATTTTCATTTTCTGGCTAACAAAGAAAGCGCTGTCAGAAATAAGCAAATTAACCATCATATAAAATAATAGGCTTTAAGAATGCTTTCATGTAAAGCTACGCTCTTGTGTGGTCTTGTATAATAGATATGCTTACCTGACATGATGGTAGCAGATATGCCAAAACAATCCCAACGTGGCCCTGTGTCAGAACAAAACACAGTGGGTATTGTGTTGAAGCTATATGGAAACCATTAGAGCACATGTGACATGATGCTAATGATCATCTATGTAAATGTGTATCATAGTCAGGAGGGGATACGACAGAGTCCATTTTTGTGAATTATTTTCCAATTCAAGTCTTCTTGAAAGTTTGGCTTTGAAAAAGAATCACTTTCTAAAAAGTGACAGTGAAGACTTTTTCTATCTGGGAAGACTCATTGGCATATTTCCTGGATATACTATACTAATCGCACTTAGTGGACTAGTTTCTTAAAGGGAACCTGTCATTAGTAACTGGCCTAATAAACCACTACCAGTATATTGTGAAGCAGCATAACACCTTCTAGTTTTTGTTTCTTGTATGGTACAGTGTGGAGGCATCAGTGTGGAAACAAGATGTAAATTGGAAGTATAAATGGATAAAACTGTGGAATAGGGGAGCTTAACTCTGAAGTCAGGTTTGGGAGCTTTGAATACCTCTTCCTCTATCATGGACATCATGCATCAGACTTCAGGACAACTGGTTAGTTATGTCTCTAAATGAAGGACCATCAATTACTCCTTGACTTTATAGAATTTTATTTGATATATTGTAGCGCTGGGGTCCTGGGTTCAAGTCCCAGGGTCAAAATCTGCAAAGAGTTTGTATGTTCTCTCCGTGTTTGCGTGGTTTTCCTACGGGTCCTTCGGTTTCCTCCCACACTCCAAAAACATACTGGTAGGGTGACTAGATTGTGAGCCCCATGGGGACAGAGACTGATTTGGCAAGTTCTGTGCTGCGTAATCTGTGTGCGCTATATAAAGGAATTCTAATTATTATTATATGATATTGCAACCTTATTTTGGAAGAGCCCATAACATCAGTAGTATATCCAAGATAGGCCTGCGGCTTCTTTTTTGCTTTCTTTAGGAACATTTCTTATTACTTTTAAACAAAAACTATAAATACAAAACATAACATCTATGAATAAAATATGTAAGTACCTAGATCAAATTGTACTCGCATATTTTATTATTAGATGTTACATTTAATAATGACTCTGGGTTTTTACTCATGAATGAATGTGTTGCAATGAACTTTTATGAATTTGTATTAATTATATTGACTAGTGTATATACATAATTACATAATTAAGAACTCCTCTTTCAATTGTACGTGAAGAAGGGGTGTCGAACCCGAAACGCATATAGTGTACATGTTTGATTATTAAAGAACTTTCACCTTATCTGCGAATGATGCATTAATAGCGCCGTGCCAGTATTGTTTCTTTTCGGTTTTATACCGCTTTTATCACTACCTGTTCCAAGTTCAAGGTTGTATCCTTTTTTGAAGGGCATGCCGAATTTCTAAGGGCAGCTATCAGTTCACTTTTTACATTCATTTTACATGCTCAAATTGAGCTTACCTAAGATGAGCACATTTCCAAGGGGGAACAGTGTGTATCCACAATTTGCCCTACTATTTTATTTTGATTAATTATCTGCTACCAGTACTGCGTGAGCCGCCATTCCCTTGTTGTTTAATGTTGTTTTAGTGCACTATTTAATGTGATACATTATGAAATCCTTTACCTGAACTTCAATCTGCACACAACATACAAAGTCAAAGCACAATTAAATGATGCTACAAATACAGGAAAATCAATTAATGTAAATATAAAAAAGAATGTTACCCCGCCACTGCAGAAGTCCACAATTGTGTTTCCTGGTTTTGCCATATTGCTGACAACTGATAAGAGATTATTCAGTTGCTGCTGTTTCCTTAGGGCACGATCACTGGACATCTTACCTAAAAAAATTATTACAAAACAATATAAATCGCTGTAAAGGAAGGCATTATGAGTGGCACATCTTATCCTTTTATTTCTAGTTTTTTGCAATTTCATTGAGAACACCAAGGATAAATCTTCTACATCTGAGCGCCATCACTTATAAGGCATCGTCCAAAAAAAGAAGCATTTTTCATGGTAATAAATGACAGAATGGGCACCCACTTGACTTGAAATTTGTGTTCTGTGAGCCAGCCTTCATGTTCCTTGAGAAAATCCAGCTAGCAGAGGTAGTGCGGAATGAGCATTTACATTCACTAACCAAGTAAATGTCCTATCTGACCTAATTGACTGCGTTCACAGAAGGTGAAAATGAACTGTAATCCGATGAATGTACGATAACTTAGTCTATTATACCAAAGAGGACACCGTTGACTACCCCTGATATCAGATTAATTCTACAGAATGCCTAAATCATCTTCCAACAGAAAAATTACATTTTTAAGATTGAGGTGTCCATGTATTGATAAGACCTATTACATCACACAAGAGAACTCCATAGGTATATTAATGCTTATCTGTAAGGATGCATGGCCTCAAATCACATATGTAGAGTGTGACGTTCCGGACCCCTGAAGGGAAAGCAAGGTCAATTATTAATTTTTTATGGACACTCCCTAAATTCACAAATGCACGGGTCCCGGGAGGCACAGGAAGTGAGTTAGAGCTGTCCACACAACACAACCTCTAGTATGGCACAACACTAGCACAACCATGAACAGCTGAAAGTCCCCTTTCATAAGCCTAAGTTAAGCGGAGACTTATCCGTACAGTAGGCTGCTACTAACGTCTTGTTCGACATAAGCGCGGATTATATTGTGTCGTGAAGTCAAACCCAGGGTAGCAATATATAACCGAGACACAGACATGGGGATTCGTGTATCAAGATAAAAGAACAATGCAGGTTCACTTTTATATTTAATTGCCTCAAGGGGACACTAGACAAACAGTACACACAACAGATATGTATACAGTTTAAAAGAGTGTAGATGACAAGTGTAGTACTACAAGTAGAAGCAATTCTGCTACCTTGTTCAAGACTGATGGGGAAAGAGGATAGTTCACACTTGAAGAGCTTTCCTGAAAATAAACTAAGCTTGTTCCGATTGTTGAGACAAACTGGGTCCCAATACTTTAGTACGTAAAATCCACCTAGCTTCACATCAAAGTAGGTTTTTATTTCTGTCACCACAAGATGGATTCATGCGGATTCTTTCAATGCCCACAAAACGTAGCGCATTGGCACGGCCTACTGGAACTATCCTAACTTGCTCAAAGCAAGGAGATCAGTGTCCAGTTCTGATAAATTTCTAAGACATTTAACCTCTAACATGAATATGACAAATGGTTTTGCTTATTTAAAATCTGCGGTAGGGACAAAAGATGACATATACAGTAAATCGATCCGACTATGTATTTCGGGTCAGGAAAAACCTACTATGAAAATTCTTGAGCGTGACTTTTTTCAGCAAGTGTGCTGGATAACGCCTTGCTCTTAAACGGGTTATCCGGGTTTAATTTTTTTTTTATGGCCGGGCTGGGGAGGGCTAGTTAAACATAATAAACATGGACTTACCCCCTCCGGCGCCGCCGATGTCCCGCGCCGCAGTCACTTCGATCCGTGCCCCTGTAAACAAACAGGGGCACGGAAGCCGCGCACAGGGAGCTTCCGGTCCGCGATGTGGACGGCTCCTCCCATGCGTCCCTCTCTCTCAGCGTTGTAAGCACTGGGAGATGGTGCGCATGGGAGCTTCCGGCCGGCCGGAAGCTCCCTGTGCGCCGGTGTAATGAAACCGGCGCACGGAGAAGACAGGCCGCGGCGCGGGACATCGGCAGCACCGGAGGAGGTAAGTAGATGTTTATTATGTTTAAATAGCCCTCCCCAGCCCGGACATAAAATTTTTTTTAAACCCGGATAACCCCTTTAAGCAGGCTTCATATCTGGCTGCCTGTAGGTTAAAAGTGTCATTTTCACAATTTTGAAGGCAAAGTGTGGAAGCTTTCATAGTGTAAAATACAATTAGTCGCTGTACTTTTCTAATAACCACTTGTTACTAAACCTTTACTGCTTATAGCCATCATCACATCTAAAAACTCTAATGACAGTGTGGTCAGGTGGGCGTGTGTGTGGGGGTAGTAACACTGGCAGTGACCAGAGCTTCTGTGGCGTTATAACTCCTGAATGGTGTCCAAATCCAATTCCAGAA
The DNA here is from genome assembly GCF_040894005.1 of Engystomops pustulosus. Lineage (NCBI taxonomy): Eukaryota > Metazoa > Chordata > Amphibia > Anura > Leptodactylidae > Engystomops > Engystomops pustulosus. The sequence continues at coordinate 206,938,954 of NC_092411.1, read as the reverse complement.
TTCCTAGAAAACACCTTTAAGGGCTTGTTTCCCTGAAGTAGAAATTAAGTTTAAATTAAACTTTACAGACATTGTAAAGTCAGTAAGCCACTGTAGAGGGCCATAAACACTTTGACAGACCGAATTTCCTTGTTTAATCAAACCGATAGGCTGCTTGTTATATTACATTTCCTTGAAAAAAATGTATATCTTCCCCTATGCGCCATGCCTCTCATATTCATGAGGTAATCTTTGAAGACTCTAAACAACTGTGTGAAAGTATGAAACAGAGGGAAAATTGCAGACGACTACAGACCCCCATTTTACAATGCAGGTAAGGTGGAGTCTCTGATCTTAGCTGAACTAAAGTTTAACCCCTTCCCGCCGCGGCCCTTTTTCGATTTTGCGTTTTCATTTTTCACTCCCCACATTCAAAAATCTGTAACTTTTTTATTTTTCCATGTACAGAGCTGTGTGAGGGCTTATTTTCTGCGTAACAAATTACACTTCAAAATGGTGGTATTTAATATTTCATGCCATGTACCGGGAAAAAAATTCCAAATGCAGTGAAATTGGTAAAAAAACGCATTTGTGCCGTATTCTTGTGGGCTTGGATTTTACGGATTTCACTGTGCACCCCAAATGACATGTCTACTTTATTCTTTGGGTCGGTACGATTACGGGGATACCAAATTTCTATAGGTTTTATAATGTTTTCATACATTTAAAAAAATTAAAACCTCCTGTACAAAATTTTTTTGGGGTATTTTGCCATCTTCTGGGGCTAATAACTTTTTCATACTTTGGTGTATGGAGCTGTGGGTGGTGTCGTTTTTTGCGGATTTTGATGACGTTTACAATGTTATCATTTTTAGGACTGTATGACATTTTGATCACTTTTTATAGAATTTAAAAAAAAAATTTAAATGGCAAAAAAGTGCCATTTTCGACTTTGGGCGCGATTTTCCGTTACGGGGTTAAACGCAGTGAAAAACCGTTATCATATTTTGATAGATCGGGCATTTTCGGACGCGGCAATACCTAATGTGTTTATGATTTTTACTGTTTATTTATATTTATATCAATTCTAGGGAAAGGGGGGTGATTTGAAATTTTACGTTTTTTTATTATAATTTTTTTATTTTAACTTTTTTTTTATTTTTATTTTTACTATTTTTCAGACTCCCTAGGGTACTTTAACCCTAGCTTGTCTGATCGATCCTATCATATACTGCCATACTACAGTATGGCAGTATATGGGGATTTTACTACTCATACATTACCATGTGCTGACAGCACATGGTAATGAATGGGTTAACCCGAAGTAGCTTCGGGTCTTCGTGAGACCCAAAGTTACCATGGCGACGGATCGCCGCTCCCCGATGACGTCACGGGGAGCGACGATCCACGGAAAAATGGTGGCGCATGCGCGCCGCCGTCTTTTTGAAGCCGCCGGCACCTTTGCCGGCGGCGTTCAGCGGTAAAACACCCGCGATCGGTGCTGGCAATATGCAGCAAAGACTTACCGGCTATGGAGAGGGCTCGGCCCACGAGCCCTCTCCATGTACCGGGACCCGACATATGACGTACTATTACGTCACATGTCGGTAAGGGGTTAAAGGTCAGGAATATCACCCATTCCCACATTAGAGGACAATAAGGGTTAACTTTCTCACTAGTAAAATCTTTTTTTTAGTCAGAACTGAACAGTAATAGGAGCCAAGCTTAAAATAGAATCCTATACAGAGGCAACTGAGTTTTAAATAGTCCCTTCGCCCTGAACCTGAAAGCTTTTCTGCTAAGCGTTTGTTCTTCAGAACATTCATTATTCTGTCCGACATACCATGGGGGTTTCACCTGCAGTTTACTAATGATCTCAATGATCAGTCTCCCTGTCAGCAAGTGGAAAAGAGAACAGCTCCAGGCACATCGGCGTACACATGGCTGATAGATGTAGCCCCAATGCAAACATAAACAGGCGCCGTCAGGAACTGACATGTAGCCGTAACCTCAATCTCCCATCTCACGGCTTCCTTGTCTCCTTGGGTAAGCCCAGGATATTATTACTGCTGAATAAGACTCACAAAGAATGATTGTACAGCAATTAGCATCTCGCAGGTCTGACTGCTATCCCAAGGTTTACCTGCACTTTAGTACAATCCGCTTTCATCACCTTGACAATTTATGCATTTTCTCTAAACATACTGCCTTCCTCCTTGTCAATCATTCATATCTTTAACAAATCTGCTGCTCTGGAAAGATCAAGGAAAAATGAAATGTTAGGTTCTTTTAAATCAGGATCTACAACAAGCCTATCTATAACCTAATACATGAAGGTCCAAAGCCAGAGGTACAGGAAAATACAGTAGTCAGTCTCAAAGAGATGAAGCTGGCTGCATTCTGCAATCAAATATTCTTTACACCCTTCATTAAGTGTTCATTATTAAATATATCTGGTTAAATATGGATCATATACAACATCACTAAAGCATGAATGCAGAATAGTGAATTTAGTTCCAATACAGACATGAACTTTGGACCTTAAAATATGGTCACATTAGAGCTAGAAATTAACTAGTAAGCTCAATGTACAGTGTTAAGACTTGCACAGGAGCTTACAGTCCAGTCTACAGGAGAGGAGAGGAGAAGTGTGACGTTTTTCAAATTTTGAAGAACCGGACCATCACAATGTGAAGCAAGAAACGAAGATAAGTCTATTGCTGTCCATAAACATTAAACAGATTCCCTTGACAGCCAGTGTTAAGAGAAAAAGAGATAAAGCATGATTGCTATGGTCAATGGTCAATATGGTAACTTGTCTCCTGCCACCTTATTTATGCATGTGGCTGTCGGAGAGAAATCTTCTGCACAAACAATCTTCACAATCACATCTTCAATATGTCTTACGTACACATTGTACTTAAGACAGTCTCAACTGCTATCCTTTGAAAGGTCTGGTTATTATTATTATTATGCATTTTTTACCTCTACAGCTTAGCTGCGCCTGAGATAGTGGGTAGCCATTAGCTGGAAAGCTGGCACATTACAAACTGAGATTTTTAGGGGCAACACATAGGACATGTGAACTGAACAGTACAGTGCAGATGTGCCTAAATCACTTTGGTAACATAGAGGATCAGGGGCGTAACTACAGCAGCAGCATGCATAGCGGCTTCTATGGGGCCCGCAGTGTTAGGGGGCCCTGGTATCTGTCTTGCTAAAACTAAAGAATGGAGGTTGTGCACCATTATATACATATTATACAGCATAATATGTATATAACACATATAATGCAGCTACTGGGGCACATCTGTGTAGGTATACAAATGTTTATATTGGTGCATAAATGTGTGTGCATAATGTATAAATGTGCAGGTATACCATATATGTACATTTTCTGAGGAGCTAGGGGGTCCCATTCAGTCTGTTATGGGGCCCAACCTCTCAAAGTTACACCCCTGTAGAGGATAACTTCCTAATCAGTGAAAGTCTGAAAGCTGGGACCCTTACCGATAATGAGAACAGGATCCCCAGCATCAGGAGAACAGGGATCCTGTTCTCACTAATGGGTGGAGTGGAAGGAGGAGCACGGTCCTGTTGCCACATTCACTTACAAAAGCAGAACGCTCAGCTATTTCCATCCGATCCCATAAAACTGTATTTTGAATAGGAACTATGTGTTGGTCAGAAACCATTCATGGAAAATACAATATCACCATAACCTAACAACAACAATAAGCAAGACCCAGTTCTGATGGTTATGATTGGTTACAAAGCACATTTCACCTTCAGTGCTGAAATGTTTAGGAAGTCATCAGGTAGCGTGATGAATACACATTCCTGTCGCGTTTCACAAAGAATAGCACAATCCTTATGAAAGCAGATTCCATTCCCTTTCTAAGAAAATCATTCTACCACCCACTGTGGGCTTTGAGGGAACAAAACAATGTATAAGAATGCGTGTACACAGTTAATGTTGTATGTGTGGCACCTGAATTCTGTGTGTTGTAAAAAAGTAATTGGATTTCTCACGTGAGAAATAGAAAACTTCATGGAATTTGCCAACAATGGTCTCAAAGATTACATGATAACCCAAATATCATCCCCATCATGTAACTGGGGATATCATTGTATCCACATTCTTCAAACTAACATACCTGAATACCGAGACCATAAGCTCAACCTACAGAATGTTTATGGACATGCTCTATAGCCAGGAATGCCTGAAGACACAATAGGTGCACTTCCCCAGTATGTAAAAGGGATCGGAGATCTACAAACTTGTAAAAGACTATCTTTTATCTTTCTGATGCATCTCAGAAACTGATCGCCAGGATCTTTTTAGCCACTGTGCAGATTATAGCAAAGGGATTGGTATCCTTGTATATTTCAAGTTTTCTGTCTGACACACCACATTTAGCAACCAAGGCCAAACATGTAGTAATCTGGGACAACCTGGCTCTCCATCCATTGGTGGCAGGCTGGATTTTATCTGGACTCTCCAGTCATATTTTCAAGTGTACACCAAGTGTACAAGAAAACTATTTAAATGCCTGCCCTTGAGCTTCCCCCTCACTGCCCCCAAGGGGTGGGGAGGGGGCCAGCGCATTATCTATAATAATGGCTTCAATCCCTCCCACACTTTGGTTTCACAGATATTCACTTAAAGGGAACCTGTCATCAGAACTTGACCTAATAAACCACTACCAGTATGTTGTCTAAAAGCTTTACACCTTCCAGATCATATTTCTTTCATGGCCCTGCATGGCTCCATCATCCAAAAAAATCAACTTTGAAGTGAAATATAAATTAGTTGCATAAAGTCAAGGAGGCAGAGAGTTTATCAATGAATTCAATCTTTCACTGCCTCTGAATGCCTTCACCCCTTGAGTGGCATCTTGCATCGGACTTCAGGAGATCTGGTTAGTGATGTCTCCGGGTGCAGGACCGTTCATTACAGTAAATGGGACTTGAGACAGGGAAAGCTTGAATTCAGTGTTCACGTCTCCACCTCCTTGACTTTATACAACCAATTTACATCTCCCTTCAAGTGGATTTTCTGGATGATGACACGACACTGGACCATTAAATAAACCTGATCTGGAAGGTGGTTAGCTACTTGACAATATCCTGGTAGTGGTTTAGCAGGTCAGTTTCTTTTGACAGGTTCCCTTTAAGCTTAATTTATTAGTCCTTGTAAAATTTGGGATAAAAATGGGGTACTGTATATCTCAGTTTTATCACCGATCTATTAGATATCTAACTGATTTAAAAGACAAGGAAAAGATTAATTTGAATATACAGTTTTAACTTTATTAAGTCGCAAAAAGATAGGTGGGGGTATGGGAAGTTTCAGCAGTGCTAGTTGGTTAACCATTTATTTTTTTAATAAAAAGTATTATTAATACTCTTTTTTAATATACATGATCAGTTGTATTTTTATAATTATTTCTTCTATGAAAGTATGCCCAAATTCTACAGGATGCTACTATTTCAATAGATTTAAAGGGGTATTCCCACAAAGACAAGTTTCTTAAATGTACTCAGGATAACAAAATAACACATTCTCTATTTCACTGATATTAACAAAAATACAGCATTTCACAGATATAAGTCCAACATGTCTCCATCAGTCCTGGTGTACACAACCTTGTAACTTCTGATAGAAATCCAAGATGGCTGCCGACCGTGATGGCCGTGGAGCTGCGATTTCTGACTCTCTCTCTCTGCCTCTAGCCCCGGCCCCCTGTATTCCGGGACAGAGCTCACACTGATACAGACACTGAGTATAGTGTAAAGTGTAACGCTAAAGTCAGATAAGTTCTTAAATAAATCTGAGGATGGGGAGGAAGGCATAGCAGATGTAGTGAGTTGTGGAATAGCAGAGATGTAAGAGAGCTGACTGTGTCATTGTGTGTAATAAACATCTCATGGATCTCATCATCTCTGATTTGTCTTATCTCAAGCCAGTTGAAAGTGTATATAAACCTGTACCCTGATAATCTAACCACATTGTTAGCTCACAGAACTAGATGCATCATAATGGGGCAGATTTACTTACCCGGTCTTCACTAAGGTAGTGCGCCCGATGTCCACCAGGTGTCGCTGCTGCGCTGAAGTCCGCCGAGGTCCGCCGGAGTTCACCAAGCTATGCTGGGTGCAGGTAAGTGCGTGTCAAGCGACACATTTTTAAAAAAAAAATACGGCGATTTTTTCAAATCCGTCGGGTTTTCCGACAGCCACGCCCCCGATTTCTTTCGCGTGCATGCCGGCGCCAATGCGCTACAATCCGATCGCGTGGGGCAATTCAGGGAAAAATGGTAATATTCGGGAAAGACGTCGGAAAATTGTGATTCAGGCCCTTAGTAAATGACCCCCAATGTGTCTGCTTAGAGAGTCCCCGCACTGACCAGCCTAGAGAATGATGGGAGCTAAAAAAGCAATAAAACTGAGTAAAATTGTGAAGTAAAGGGTTAAAAATGATCTTTATTGTGTTAATTTCCGTAGGGTATTGAAATTTGAGAATTTTCTCTCATGGGAAAACCCCTTTAAGGCCAAGTTCTTACCTGCATTCGGACCTCTGTTGTATTAAATGTGGATTTGAAAGCAGTGTAGGAATATGGGGATCATTTGCAGCCAATACGGGCGATCCATGTGTAGGGTTTCCATTTTGCAGTGTAAACCACTTATAGTTGTAATTGACGGCACTATAGCAGCACATTACTACCTACTGTTTATGAGTGGTGTCATATTGTTTCTAAATTGTATACGCCAAACACATTCACAACCAATATGACAACAGTTTCCATTTACAGACATACAGTACTTAAAGGAAATCTACCATCAAAGTCAAGCATGGATAAACCAAGGGCACTTACTCATAGATCCAGGCACCATGATTGTGGTAATCTTCTTATATTTGTTATTCATGGCCTCCTTCCTTACAATTATGCTAATTAGCTTAGAGGGATATTGGTGAACCCAAGTCCCCAGTGCTGCAAGGCTGTAATGTTAAGCACTAAGCCAGTGTGCCGCCACGTAGAAGCTTTTTATAGGAGGACAGTCAGGAGAGATCTAGAAAACCATGAGGAATTGATACAGAAAGTATACTGGAAAATTATATATCTTTTCTTTACAGAAAACATATCAATAATTTTTTGAAAGTGGACACCCCCTTTAAGCAAGTAGAACTTGACTCCAGTGCTGAACTCTCTGTCTCCTTGACTTTATTCATCCAATTTACATCTCATTGCAAAGCGGATTTCCTGAATGATGCCTCCACACTGGGTCATGAAAGAAACATGACCTAAACAGTGTTTTGTTCCTTTGCTTCCACTGTTCTGGTTTACATAATCTTCAGACTTTCTGAATTGCCCATCTTAAAACTCCAATCTAGGGGGATATTAATCATACGCCAGCACTCCAGGCCAGGCTTAGACCTCATGATGTATTTGCCGGCTTGCTACGCTGGCTGCCAAAAATAGGCCAGGTCAGACCTGGTGTAGTTTTGAGTAGTAACCTGCGAACATTCAGTAGTAACTGTCGACAGGTTTTTAGTAAGTTTACAGGCATGCAGTAGGAAAGCTCCGTTGTGGCCCACTCCGCCGGTGGCAGTGCCCCCTCCGCACCCACATGGCGTGACCGTGGTGTAGTCGAAAAATAATCACACTTTCCTACATTGTGCAACAATTTGTGTTTATCTGAGTGCTTTTATGCCAGAAAACTGGGGGGGTCCCCCAATGTCTCCAAGTTATTAGTATACTTTTTGAGGACTAAACGACCTCATCATTTCCTTAACGTAGACATGTCACAATACCTCAACACTGGCGCTTCAGTTATACCATTGTGTGGCCATTGTAAATATACAGCACGGCCTCACATGAATACATGCCATGATGAGACTTTTTTGGTTGCACACAGGAAAATAAACTGTAAAAGCCTTTCTCTTTAAGGATACTTTGGTAGTGCTGCCATGCAAGGTAATGACTTAAAACCTCCTTCAAGGGGCTTAAACATGGCAAACAAAAAAAAACCATGTTGATTTATAAATATTAGAAAAGAAAAAAAAAGGAATGGCTACGCTAGGGGAGGATTAATTTTATCATGCAGTCCCTCCCTACCTGGAACATTCCTACGGCAATAGAATGACAGATTTACAGTAAGTCCTTTGTTTTTATCTGTCAAGTAATGTGCCGTGAAGATCTGCTTCTTATCATAATACTGTCAGCTGCGGCTGCCACGCCAGACTCCATCCCTACACCTTACATTCATTTGTACCTGCAGCTAGATAAACACTGGCAGCCAGCCAGAGATAGGAACCTCATAGCCCTCGGCTTGCCATTTTTTTCTTTCTTAGAAAACCAGCTATCTGAATAATTACAGGCAAACAGCGCCCGGCCGCCGTGATATATTTCATTAGATGGAATGAAAAGAGCCTCAACAATGACCTGCTTTATGGAAGAATAGTCAGAAGGTTTTCCATAGGAGTTGCATATTTTCCAACAAACTTCCTATATGAAGTTTCTCATATATGACAAATTTTTTTTTCAACTAGCCGAAATTAACAAGGTTTATGTGGTGATACATCAAAATGATGAGTAGAAGTAGGCATCAAATCCCTTGATATTCCTAAACTTGTCCGCAAAGCAGGTCATGAGTCTAGTGTCATAAACAAGCACCCACAGGAACCAGACACCTATCATAAAACCTGATGATCCGGTGGGGGGGTTCTAACCACACCTATATCAGAGGTTAGCAAAAGGTGGCGTTCTGTACAGAAAGGTCACATCTAAAAACCCCTATTTTGCAATGCACATCAAAGAAATATGTGGCATAATTCATATTTCGGCCACATGCTTCTCCCTGAAAACTGCATTCAGGCCTCTGCTGATGCTGTAGGAAAGGCAACTGAACGGCACCTCAGTAACAGGGTGCAATTAAATAATTCCTAAATTATTTGTGTGCAGAACATTATGAAGGAGAAATTGTATGTAAGGCCAAGTTTCTAGGATGTCTGCAAGACAAGATATCCTCATACAAAGATTTAGAAAAAGGCGTCATAAAACACTTGGTCATTACATGTTATCACAGGAAGGGGATATTGTAATCCTTCTGAGGTGGAAGTATCACTAATGAAAATTGTCATTCTGTGGGGATGGATTGATGGCTTATTTCTGCTTCCTCAGGTACCAGACATATAACATCACATAATGTACCAAGTTCGTCACTATCCCATTTATTTTCCTGAACTGTTATTTTTGCATTGTACGTATAGGTCTGTCTGTGTTTGAACACACTGTCCCTTATTGATACTAAAGCTTCACTTTAATAGGTTGTGTTCTGACGATTCCCTCACCTCAGAAGAAGTGTTACCTAAATTAACTGCTTAACCAGCGAATGTTCTTGTGTATTTGGGCATTGCTTCATGCTAGGCGTCTCATCAGCCTTATATGACGTTGTGGAGGCAGTTGATATTGAGTAGGGCTGTCAGGAGGATGGTCTTTTCTTTTTTTTTTTTTTTTTAGAGATTTCTATCTTAATCAATATGATAATGAGGTAGTTGGTGCACCAATGTGGTGAGAGCAGCAAACGGTGCATTGCTGGAGTCAAGTTTTGCCAAAATTTTGGTGTAAAATGTACCAACTAAGGCTCAGCTCACATCTATTTTAGGTATTCAGATTTTGCCTTCAGTCATTGAAAGCCAAAACCATCAGTGGTTGAACACAAAGAACAGTTTACGTATTATAACTCATCTCTGTAGAGCTGGTGGAAAGACTGTTCTGTGCATTTGACCACTACTGGTTTTGGCTGAAATAAATAATCGAAGTCCTAACAGAGCTGTGAACCCGGCCCTAATATGTAATATGCAGCAGGTGTACAAGATTTAATATCCTCCATACACCACTGTGGTGCACCTTAAGACTGTCAAGTCAAAGTATTTATTTTCATTGGGGAGGGGGGGGAGCAGGTATCAGCCCATCGTTTGGTGGTCGCCATGATACTGCTCCCTGCTGGAGTATGACGCGTACAATATACTAAGAGGCTCTGGCTTCTTGTTATTGTGTGCCCGGGAGAATTCTATGCCAGTTCCTAACTGGCATAGAATTCTGCCATACCGTGTGTACCCCACCCTGGCCCACTCTCCCTCTCAACCCACTTGATGAAGGCATAGGGTTTAAAAAAATACATTCCTTGCTGTGTGCCAGGAATTGTGCGTTTTTCATGTGTATATGTATTTCAGATAAATTGGCATACAAACTATGATGAATTCCCACATTATCTTACCCAGGATTAGAAAAAATAGAACCTCTGTGGTTTCTTTGGAGGATTATTAAAAAAAAAAAAAAGCATTGCATCTAATTGTGAAATAAACTATAAATATGACAAGAATTTCTGCTACAAATCTACAAATGTTCACCTATCTTTCATTCATATCAATGACAGCTCTTATCCAAGACATATATATCTAGATCTGTGGTAGTAGGTAATACAGAACCTGGCTCCTAAACAGGAGACATACACAGAAACAACCCAGACATGGCCATGGCACCCCCTTCAGCAGCCTAGTTATTAGAAAGGGATTGAGGCGATGATCCTCATAGGCACAAGATGAGCTTGGATGTCACACATCACAGACAGGTAATACTATTCATCAATTAGTAAAAAGTGCCATTATCTAGTGAAAAAAATCTGCTGTGAATCTAATGTCAGCAGCGCAGTATTTGTGTACAGGTGACATATAACACAGCATGACACAATTGTCAGCTGGTAATAAAACTGCACTGACATGAACCCTCTAAGCACACATGATGTAATCTGGAAGATGAGTATACTAATCCAGGGTGCCAAGAACATTAAGTAAAACCTGTGAAAAGAAATGCACTTGACAGCCTGAAGTACGGGGATAATGAGTTATGATGATGGATTGTAATGACGGATATACATTTGGGATGAATGAATTCTAGATTCTCTTCCTAACTTGAGCGCCCAACATAACGTAATCTGAAGAGTACACATAACTAATGAAGGTGCAGAGCAGAAATTTACCATCATACAGTTCTGGGAGATATTCTGTGCGCATAGTCTAATTGAATTTTCATGACTTTTTCATATGTCACTCAAAGAAAATGATAGACATTCATGAAAGACAGTGTGAAAGTATGTGTCAGGCATAACAACCAACGTGTCTCATTGTATTTCAGTTTTGTTGGGAGTTCCTGCTGATTTTGGTGGGATTTACAAACAATGACAAGCCTGGGCAATTCTCAACACTGACTGCTACTGATCCTATAGATTTGCCAGGAGATATGTCTCCCAAGAGGTCACTGGCACCAGTCACAATCACTGCATAGGTGATAAGGGTTTGATCAATAAAGTTCCTATGGTGACTCCAAGGTTGAATAGCATTTTGAAACACAACTAAAAGGCTATGGGGAACTTGTAACACTTGCAATTGGCAACAAGCACTGTGGGGCTTATTTACTAAGGTCCCGCCGCCGCATTTTCGTCAGGTTTCCCGAAGTTTACGGGGATCGTGTGGGGGATTGTGTCGCACGCGATCGTTTTGTGATGCAATCAGGTCGGCTTTCATGAAACACAAATCGGATGGTGGCCCGTCGGAAAATCCCACTGATTCGGGCTACACAAAGAATTTGACATTTCAAATTGTGTCGCAAGACATGCACTCACATACACCGGGAAGAAGATGGTGAACTCTGGCGGACCTGAGCAGGGAAGCGACACATGCAGGATATCGGGCGCACGCTGTGCATTCTCATCGGGGAACGCACCTCGGGGATCACGCCGGGACAGGTAAGTAAATCTGCCCCTGTGTGTTTTGAATTGTCTACATTTGGTGCTTGTTCCTGATCCCATGCATTTCAGTTGAAACACATCTGCAATCCGGCCAAGCCCCTCCCTGCAGGCTCTGAATTACATTTCAAAATGGAATATAAAAGCTGCATGCAAAGACAGTCCAACCTTTCTCAGTATAGGAAATCAGCAAACTGCAGAGAGCCTCAAGTAATGGGGCTTCCTATGGTTTAGCTATATATGTTGCTGAGAAGTTAAGATTTAAGATTTTAAAACCAGAATGGGCATATGAAAAAATTAATAAACCAATATTTCAATAAAACATTTCACAAAAACATGAGCAAAAAAGTGTAAAACGATACTACTTCATCTGCACCTGACAAAATGTCCTGTGCATCAGGACACCACACACAGCTCATTAGTACATGCTACTGCCCTCTAGTGTTTGGACCAGATGGTAACAGCAAAAGCAAGAGCTCAAGGTTAGTATTATTTTGCAATCAATGTTTTCAAATTTAATTTGAAATCATAATATATACACACACACTTACCATGTGCTATTTATTAAAGTGGTGTCCACCCATTTTGGAATCGGTGCCCAACTGCCCACAAAAAAATTGTTTTCTGGTGTGTGGGTGGTGCAGAAAATGTAAATTTGTATGTCCTGCTTTCACGAAGTGCATAATCCAAAACACCTAGTGCAGTGATGGCGGACCTTTTAGAGATCGAGTGCCCAAACTACAACCAAAATCCACTTATTTACCATAAAGTGCCAACATGGCATTTCAAGCAGTAACTTATTGCTATCTGTTCTTTAACATCATTCAATTGCATTGTCCCCCTGAGGCCACCAATACAGTTGAAAGAAGGAGGGCAAATTCAGACCATCATTGTCCAGGAGGAATAGTGGGTCCAGCAGGATGAGCTCCAAAGACAATGCAGTTCTGTCAACATCTTCTAACTTTTCCTGCAGTTTCAAACAATCAATGAAGTGTCACTTTAAAATAGCATTTTTGTTAAGTTGCTTTGGACTGCCATGGTCTGAGTCCCCACAGAAAGGGCTCCGAGTGCCACCTCTGGCACCTGTGCCATAGGTTCGCCACCACTGCCCTAGTGTGTCCACAAAGCATTATTACCACCTTCCTTACTCGCCCATGCTACATAATGCCCCATTTCCTGTAGCAGACCCCCTATAATGTCTAACTGTACTATTAGAATACCTCTTTTTTTACCATCTCGGTATGTATTATTCAGAAGATGCCTGTGCAGTTAAGGCTGATGACTAATTCAAAAGCGGATCTTATCAAATCTGACCACTTCTCACTGTGATTGACTGTGCAAAAAATTAATAATAAAATGCCCTAAAGGCACTGTAAGTTTCAATAATTCTTTAGTTCTTTTATAACTGCTGCTTTTCATGGCCAACAGCTTCTCCAATATGCCCAGTTCATAGTTAGCATTACTTATTATGGGTTGGATTAGCAAGGTATATGGAGATAGCAACATGTGAGCATGGAGTGTATGGTATGTTTTGCTGGCTGTTGTCCAAGCTCAGGTCACCATTATGGCACTATGGAAGCGTGACAAGGGATCCATCCTTGTTCTTCATGATTTTATATATATCAAAACTTTTGCTTTGGTGTGTACACGGCAGCCTCCCATCCTAGCTGCATGAGCTCTTCCATACAAGTGTTCAAATACTAAACTCTCCCATTAGTTATCGCTAGAGATTGCCTCGAATTTCAGTGATTTATAAAAGCTAATTTATGGATTTAAAAGAAGTGCCAGCAATTTAAGGCTTAAGGTTTATGGCCTTCCCATGTAAGAATACATTACCTTTATGCTTATACCGTGGGATATGTCCTAAAAGCAGCAGGAGGAGTAAACATCAGCCAATATTCAAGATTTTCCCTAAATGTCATAACTGTTATTATATGGACAATTACATCAATAGGTAAGCACCAAGAGCCTAAGACCAATAGAGGCCAGGAGTAAATGCAATACAGAGATAGTGGGTGACGCCATGAGGACGACCTAGAGCGGTGAGAGAGGAAGCCATGTATAAATGCAGAGGGCAGCACAGTGAGAAGAGAGAAAGGCTGTAGCTATCAAAGGAGGCAAAGACATGCAGACAAATGTCTAATTAAAGAGATTTATTTGAGTTGTCCAACAAGGAACACAACAACCGGGAAGACCATAGTGCTGGGTCTGCTGTCAGTGCCAGGAGACCTGCAAAATGGTTGGGCCCTAGAAATATGGGTTCGCCCTCATTCTAAAGAGACGTAGATACAAGGACAACGCTAAGATCAGGTCAGCTAACTCTGACAGGTGTGATATGTTACAAGGAACAGCGGAGGTTCTGCTTACTCAAACCAAGAGTAAGTGTGGAGTAAAGGAAGCAGAGCCAAGACCCACATGCGTCAACTGACCAAACAGGAAATTCCATTTTACCGGGCAAAAATGGTGTTTCTGTAATAGTGACAGACATTGGGCAAAAATGTCTTACAGATGTGAATATCTTTCATGTTTTAGATATTCTAATTTTAACCATTATTACATTACTGTTGTCTTTTACAGATCCCAGAACATAAAAATGTCCCAAGTTCTCTTGAAACTTATCCAACCTTTCCACAAACTTTTCAGAATTCAGCAGTTCGTTGTGTATACACTGCTTGTGGTCGGCACGTGTCTTGTAATCATTATTCAGTAGCATCTGTGAGACTGCAGAGCACTTTCAGCTGCATGGAGGAGACTGCTCCCCAATGGAGACGTAAGGGAAGGCAACACAAGACAAAAGGAAGTCAATGGTGAACGGAAGACCTTCAGATTTTAGTTTCTGTTATAGGATCCTACAACGGGGAGTGTAATGGAAAGCCCTGACCTGGCATAGTTTTGTGTAAAAACCTTTGCAGGTTTTTAAAAAGTATGCAAGCAGAGGGCGTACCAGAAAGTGGCGTAGAAGCACTGATAAACACCCCCCTGTTTGTGGGTATATATAAGAACTATGTAATGTCTTAGCTATGATATGTCAGAAACTGGAGATGGCTGCTATCGATTATAAAAAGCCTCAATGACTGAAGCAGTTGGGTTGGGCTGTAACATGTCATAAAGTAACAAAGGCTTTTGTGACAGCTGCCTTAGATTGCAGCTCTAGCATGTGGTTTGCCTGTCGGTAACCTTCATCACATTACACGCTTGCTTGCCACCTGCCCACCGTCCTGTGCTGCGTCACAAGATTAGGAGTATTTCCCAGAAGACAATGCATCAGTGTGTCAATATTCACCTATTCCCTTAACCCCTTAAGAACGCAGTTATTTTACAGCTTAAGACTCAGCCCCATTTTTTGGATTCTGACTTGCGTCGGTTTATATGGTTATAACTTTTGAACACTGTTACTTATCTAAGCGATTCTGAGATTGTTTTTCCCCCCATGTTGTGCTTCATTTTAGTGGTAAATTTTGGCTGATAAGTTTTGCGCTTATTTTCCAAAAAAAGAAAAAATTATGAATTTTTTGAAAAATTTCACTTTTTTGAAATTTGAAATCATTACATTTTCAGGCAGATACATTTCCCATATGTCTAATTTACATTTTCATAATTTTTTAAATGTCTGGATAATTTATTTTGATGTCGTGTGGCTTACAAATTGAATAGCGATTCCGTATTTTCAGAATTTACTCTTTTGCGGATAAATACAGTTTTGAATGAAATTTTACATATTTAGCATCAAACCTCCCCTATATTATCAACCCATTTTCAAATCTGTACCCCTCAAGCTATCAGAAAGAGCTTTTAGGAAGATTGTTAACCCCTTCAAATCTTCAAAGTAATTGAATCCAAATGGAGGTGAAATTTAGAATGGTCAGATTGTGCCGGTTATACGTTCATTTAGCCCTAAAATTTACACATTTCCAAAAGGTAAAAATAGAAAACCCACCATACAATTTGTTCTGCAATTTCTCTCAAGTACAGAGACCCCCCACATGTGGCCGTTACTTGTTTTATGGAAGCACAGCGAGGGAAGGAGGGACCTGCAGTTGCCAGGAATGTAGTTTCTCCTTTGCCTCCTTTTGTAGCCTATAAAATTCTCGCTTTTTCGTTATTGGGGCCATGTTATTGCGTTTTTTTGCGGGATGAGATGCTTCTTTTTCAGTGTTGCCATGTTGGGGTTGGTATCCCCTATTGTTGAAAATTTAGGAACTTTGAGGGCAGGAGTAGAAAAGTATCAATTCGGTACTGGATTTTTGACTTTTTTTTTCTCGTGTTCACCGTTTAGCCTAACAATCATGTTATCTTTATTCTATGGGTCGATACGATACCAGAGATACCAGACTTGAATATATTTTCTTACATTTTACTAAATTTGTCAAATAAAACTGTAATGTGGGGAAAAATCATTTTTGTATTGCCGTCTTCCAAGTGGCATAACATTTTTACTTTGTTGGCTACGGAGCTGGTTGATGGCTTGTTTTTTGCGGGACATGTTATACTTTGCACCAGTATCATTCTGGAGTACATATGTTTTTTTTATCACTTTTTATTGAATTTTTTTGTAAGATTGAATAAGTAAAAATGATAATTTTTGGTGGGTTTTCAACAGTTTTTTTTAACAGCGTTCATCATACAGGTTCAATAATGATTTACTTTTATTCTACGGGTTGTTACAGACACGGGGATACTATATATGTGGGGTTTTTGTTATGATTTAGACTTTTTTTTGGGTTATATGTCTCTTTATATGTTATGGGGATTATGGGCTTTTTTGTTGATTTATTAGTTTTTTTTTTTTTAATAACATTTTTTTTTTTACTTTTTTACTTTTTCCACCATGGGAAATGAACAAGCAATCATCTGATTGCTTGTTCATGATAATACTCTGCAATACTTATGTATCCCAGGGTATTAGCAGTGTCAGCCTATGCACTTGCATAGGCTGGCACTGTGCCAGTAAGATGACGTCATAGACGCCATCTTACTGGCAGTGCCTGCAGGCAGTGCTGGGGACCAGATCGGACCCCAGCACTTCCATAGCAGCAATCGGCGCCCCCTAAAAACGGTTCGGGGGGGCGATCGAGGGGGAACGACCCCCCCCAGAGACATGTAAGATTTAATGGGTTACACACCAGCGATCGGAGCCGGCTATATGTTACAGCCGGCACCCCATGTTTCCCAATGCCGGCATCAGCTCCGTGGCGGATTAATCAGCCACTGAGCGCTAAGTCACTGCGCTCCCTGGCCGATATATCCGCCACGGAGCGCTATGGGGGAAATATTCAGATGCCTTGAGGAAATACAAATCGCTGTCTACTTTTTCTGATGTTTATTCTCTGGTTAGCTACGTGATTTCATTAAAATCCTCTCCAAAAATTAATCTGAAAGCAATACTGGAATGTCTAAAATCCAGTGCCAGTAGTACAAGTTGCATCTGCCAAGATGGGTTCATTAGGATTCAGCCTACCCCAATAATCACTCGGCATCCCAGTCAATAACATGTGAGTTCACAGCTTTACCAAGGATTAACACATACAGAAGTGGTTTGCTCAGGTCAAAGCCATAAGCATGTCCCCGAAGATTAGAGAAACGGAAGCTTTTAACTCCATCAGCTGTCTTTCTCAGGAAACAAATATGCAGCTTCTTACCGAAGATATTGGGGATTTTCCTATGATATCCTCTTTTCCACAGACAACCCCTAGTTACAGATGGACCCCTCTGCCCACTGCGACCTCAGGTGAAGCTCTCTGGAAGCTTTACTTTAGTCCCAGGCAGCCATGATCAGCTGTAATGAAGCTTTATTGATAATCCTTGTTTGCATGAAAATTCTGAAAATCCAATTATCACAGGAACAAAAAAAGTTTTGTCTGCAGCTACAATTATAAAATATTCCAGTTCCGATTTACATACTAATTCAACTTAAAGAGGACCTGTCACCAGATTTTGACCCCCCAGACTGACAATGCCTGCTGATAAAGGGTTACAAGTCTATCACCTAAAATTAGATACGTAAAAAGACGTTTTTCTGATATGTAAATTAGCTTTTCTGACTCTTGTCTCCTGGGTCTGAGCCACACCCCATTATTCTGACTGACATCTCTGAGTCTCTTCAAATCCCTGCTCTGTACTCTTGTACTTAGGAACTGTCTGCTAATATTCAACTACAGACATATAAAGTTCTATGTACAGATGGGAAATATTTATATTCATGACATGTGACCAGTGACATCATTGCACGTCTCTCAGCCTTCTAAGAATAGCAAACAGTACCCCATGTATGTGATTACATGATATGAAAGCAGCCTCCATGGAGGATGGAGAGGAGTAGAAGACCATGGAGGCTGCTGTGACTTCAAGTGGTCAGATACATGCATGGGGTACAGTTTGCTATTGTTAAGACGCTAAGGGACAGAAGATGATGTCACTTTGGTCACATGACATGAACTGTGACCAGTAAGAAGGCATAAGGCATTGGGAGTATTATATGGGAGTGAGGTGCCGGCCAAGCAGGACACGCCCCTCTGTGATGCCAGGTAATAAGATAAAAGGTAATTTATGCGGATGTAAGCCAAACAACAAATAAAAAAAAGGCTGTCAGTCAGTTAATAGACCGTTATAGGAACCTGTCCCTGTCTTCAATGACAATGATCACTACTGCTATGAATAAACACACTAATGGTGTTCATACACATATGACTAAAGGGAAAGCCCAGGGAGTGAAAATAACCAATTTACGCCCTGAGTTTGGTAGTCTAAGGGTACGTTCAGTTTTTAAAATGCAGTTTTTTAATGTCCAAACCAGGAGTGGAGTGAATCCAGCTGTTTCTTTGCTATATCCCTCAGATTATTGCAGTACTGAAGTAGCTCTTTCCTCTGCCTATGCTAATAAGCCCTGTGGATCTGTCTGATACTCAAATCTACAGTCTCTCAAGATGAAGGGGCTGCTGCACCCTGCACACAGAGGAGGTCTTGTGACAGAGCCATCTCTTAGTATGTAGCAGAGCTGAATGTGTTCAAATCTATGGATACAGATGTCTTTTAGACAGAATAGTGAGGTACGAGATCCCCCCTGTTCCTCATCAATCCCTCCATCTCAGTATGCGATTCTACAGAACTTTTTTGTCTTTCCCCCACTTAGTGGCACTCTTTGTACTGTGCAGATAAGTTATTAACCCTTAGTGCTCACACAACACAGTCTATACACTTCATATAACGGTTTTACTTATGATTTCTACTACTTATTACATGTTTCATGCTCCTCCACGCTATGGAAGCAGCCAGGGTAGTCACTTTATACATCCTGTTTGGGCACTGTGCAGTGTTCAATGGATTTACAAGTGGGAAACTAAAAATATTTAATGCTAAATGAATTTGAGAGAGAATACAAGATCATTGGATCTGTGGGCCGATTGAATTGGACTCAACTTCAGGGCAAGCACAGGAAGAGGTTAGTCTCAGCATTTCACATCTAGTCTATTTTTTTGTTAACAGCTAACTTATGGTCCAACACACACCACACGGACCATAAAATATTTTCTCAGGAATGCTTTTTTAAATGCGAGTATAAGCTGAGACCCCTAATTTTACCACCAAAAACTGGGAAAACCTATTGACGCGAGTATAACCCGAGGGTGGGAAATGCATTGGTCACAACCCCCAGTAGTATATAGCCAGCCAGGTCCCAGTAGTTCATAGCCAGCCAACCCCCCAGTAGTACATAGCCAGTCAGCCCCCAGTAGTATACAACCAGCCAGCCCCCAGTAGTATACAGTCAGCCCCATGTAGTATACAGTCAGCGCCATGTAGTATACAGCCAGCCAGCCCCATGACGTATACAGCCAGCCAACCCCATGTAGTATACAGCCAGCTAACCCCATGTAGTATACAGCCAGCCAGCCCCATGTAGTATACAGCCAGCCAGCCCCATGTAGCATACAGCCAGCCAGCCCCATGTAGTACACAGCCAGGCAGCCCCATGTAGTACACAGCCAGCCAGCCCCATGTAGTATACAGCCAGTCAGACCCATGTGGTATACAGCCAGCCAGACCCATGTGGTATACAGCCAGCCAGACCCATGTGGTATACAGCCAACCAGCCCGCAGTTTGCCAAGCACATAAAAAAAAAACCAAAGTTACATACTCACCTACGGGCGCTCCCGATGCCCGGTGGAACTCCCCGATGCTCTGGTCCCCACGGCTCCTCTTCTATTTTCTGTAACAGGCGGCAGAGACACATCCAAGCATCATCAGCGGCGACACAGCCACATCATTGTGTGCGCCGACCGGCAAATCGCATGGGCGCGCCTCTGCCGGCTAATACAGCAGAGTGAAGCATCGGGGCGCTGGAGGGTAAGTTTATTTTTTTTTATTGACTCATGTATAAGCCAAGGTGAGGTTTTTCAGCATATTTTTTGTGTTTAAAAATTCGGCGTATACACGGGTAAGTACGGTATTTTCATTACATGCAAAAGCATATTGTTTGAATAGACCTTCACCTTCATATTCCTGAGAATGAATGGGGTGCAGAGATATATATATAAATAAAATGATACAGTAAAAGCTACACACAGTATCAATAGTAATAGATTGGTTTGTATACATAACATGGGAATAGATCAGCCTAGATAACTTTAAATATGTAAGGAATTTAAATGGGCATGTAGAATCTATCAAAGGTTTTACAAGTCAAAAATGCAAAAAGTGAATTCCTTGTTTAATGTTCCATAGATAAGATATAGATAACACAAGAGAATTAATGTTCCCACATCTTAGGACTTAAAACAGCACACTCATTTCTGACAACTAGCACTCATTTTGTTTATAGAATATTAGACCTTGAATTTCATGTATTCGCTCACTGTTAAGGTTCCATAACAATAATATATAACACAGGAGTAAATAAAATAGGGTTGGTAACCAGTGATTTATAGACTGTACCAAATACTGCTCTTCATGCTTGATTATTACTTACCCATCCCCGTGTGCACAAAGCTTAACTTCTTAGAGCTCTGCATGGCCACATTTTTGAGAAAAATAAGTTTATGAGACATGCAAAATTAGCCTGTGGTGCTCTGCAGAGCACCACCAGGCTCCTCCGTAATATCATTTATTCACGCCCCAGTGTAGTGCTAGCCGCATTCAGAGAGCCGGTGATGTCACAGGCTCTCTTTTCAAAACTCGTACTATTATGGAGGAGCCCGGTGGTGCAGAGCACCACAGGCTATTTTGCATTTGTTATAAACTTACCTTTTCACATAAATGCGGCCATGCAGAGTTATAAGAAATTAAGCTTGGTCCACACGGATCGGGACGGGACAGGGAGGCAAGGAATCAGGTAATCTGATGGTAGATAATAATAATTCCTTTATTTATATAGTATGTCCTTTAAATTATTCCTCTCTCTTAATGACTGGGCATAACATGGGATGGGATAGCAGTCAATCAGTAGATAAAGACACAGGAACACAATCCATGTCACCTGTCCAAGAAGGTCTCTAGGTTATAACCCACGTATATACTCAAGTACTCAATACTCATTTTTTTGTGCTATATACTACAGGGGGCTGGCTGGCTGTATACTACAGGGGGCTGGCAGGCTATATACTACAGGGAGCTGGCTGTATACTACAGGGGGCCGGCAGGCTATAAACTAAAGGGGGCTGGCTGGCTATATACTACAGGGGCTGGGAAGCTATATACTACAGGGGGCTGGCAAGCTATATGCTACAGGGGGCTGGCAAGCTATAAACGACAGGGGGCTGGCAAGTTATAAACGACAGGGGGCTGGCAAGCTATAAACGATAGGGGGCTGGCAAGCTATATACTGGGGAGGCTGTGACCAATGCATTTCCCGCCCCCAGCTTCTTTTTTGTGTTAAAATTTAAAGGTCTCGGCTTATACTCAGGTCAGCTTATACTCGAGTATAAACGGGTAGGTATATCTTTTCGCACTTATATATATAAATCGTAATAAAAGGTTATAGTCACAATTTTCTTTTAAATATACTGTACCAGAGTAACTTTTGAAAAAAAGAAATATAATTCATACGTTAGTGATGAGTTAAATATTTGCAACTTAAAAAAAGGGATGAAACTTTTCCATTTTAAATTGATTATGTTGCTTGTATATTTTCCGATTTCACACATTTTTGAGCTGACATTTAAAAATGTCTTAAATAGATATAAAAGGTGAGCAGGTGCAAGCCAATGTTTCCATTGCCTGCCTAAGGCTGCAGCTACAGGTTCTGCTTGTCTAGGTTACTTGTCTGTTTAGGTAAGAACTATAGAGCTTAAAAGCACAAAAAAGTATAAGTGCAGTGATCTAGCCAATAGGAAAGATGGATGCAATGGTCTGGCACACAGGGGATCACAAAATTTATATACATCTTTTCAGCTATTATTTCTTTAATTTCATATATTTTGGGTTAAAAATAGCCTTTGTAATTGGGTTTCATTGAAAAAAAAACAAAAAAAAAAACTTGCTACACTTGGAAAACAGCGTACCACTCCTCCAGTGCCTTCTCTTTATTTACATTAACACAGTTCTAAAAAATGAGGTGAAACGGTTCCTAGTAATACGACTGTTCAACACAAAAAACATAAATATAATAATATAATAATAATCTTTATTTATATAGCGGCATCAAATTCCGCAGAGCTTTACAAAATGGTCTGAAATGTAACCAATTAGAACAGAGATCAAGTTATCATTTAAAGCTGAATACAAACGGTTCCTACAGGTGTCCTAACTTTTGGAGATTGTTATAAAGAATCTGAGAGTTTGAAAGCAATGGTTGGAATAGACTGCATTACAACACCCTCGAATTGTAGTCAAGGAATGAATAGCAAAAGCAGTCAGCTCACCTCCCCGATGCACGATCAACAACAAAGACTCCAACTCCTCCCATGCACAAAAATGAAAAAAAAGGTCAGTCTCTAATATTCATTAAAAACAAGACTTCAGTTTTATTTTCATAATCGGACAATGAACATACAATGAATAAAAGGTTTAGCCTCACATGTTTCAGACCAAACTAGTCAAAATCTTTGATTAAAGACCAGCTTGGTCTGAAATTGGTTAGACAATTTCATATCCATTGTATCGTGTACATTGTCAGACTATGAAACTGAAGTCTCGTTTTTAACGAATCTTGGAGACTGACCTTTCTTTTTCGTATACTAGAATTGTCGTGTGTATGTGATTGAAAGTTATCCCTTACATACAATGCAGAAATCTGCTATGGAAAAACAACTGAAAATGCACTATATTTGTGGGAACTTATACATTTCTAAACAAAATTTTAAAAGTGTTGCCTGGAAATACAATTGTTCTATTTGTGGCTGTGGGGCTCCAAAAATAATAAAGACCGTATACTCACAGCCAAATTTATATAATTTGTGTCATTCCTAAGAAAGAGCACATTAAAATATGCAGTGGCAATGAAATGACCCAGAGGGCCTTAAAGAGAACCCGTCATTCAAAATAACCCCCCTAAACTAAATATATTTTCATAAACTGCCATTAGAGAGCATTGCCTCTATCCCTTCATTGTCCCTCTACATGCCTGTAAACCTAAGCAATGAGGTCCTAAAGCTGTATGCAAATGACCTGTGAAATGTCCAATGAAGCATTAGCATATTCAAGCTGTCCAGCTTATTCATGAGTGGGAGGCACAGCCACACCCCCAGTGCATGACTGACAGTCTGTATAATGATGTGAGGCTGTATAATGATGTGCTTCCTGGTGCTGGTGGCCACACCCCCTGCAGCCTGT
Source organism: Engystomops pustulosus (assembly GCF_040894005.1). Lineage (NCBI taxonomy): Eukaryota > Metazoa > Chordata > Amphibia > Anura > Leptodactylidae > Engystomops > Engystomops pustulosus. Next base: position 206,915,400 of record NC_092411.1, on the reverse strand, counting down.
GTGTGCATGTGTGTGTGTTTAGGAGAGATACAACAGCTCCAGGCTGCAGCCATGTTACAGCAGAACATGTCAGGTACTTGTGTAGCTGATGTCTGTGTCTCTCACCTGTTTATTAGGAGGATGCAGCATGTCAGCAGATGCAGCACACACACTAGCCATGCTTTACTATACATTACACACAGACATGAGCAGGGGGAGAAGAGGGGAGGGGTAACAGGGGTGACATCACTGCCTCTGACCATGTGACCAGCCTAATTTACATGATAAAAAATAGATGATTTTACAATGAATAATGTATGAAATAACTAGATAAAGGTTGGGATGGATCCTTGTGAGCTGCTCCAACAGGTAGTAGTGACAGGACAAGTGACACAGACCTGATGACAGGTGTCCTTTAATAATTTAGTGTGTGTTAGCTATAATACCAGCCACTCTCATAGGTTGCATTGAGAGTTAGAAGGAAGAGTACTGACCTTCTGCTGGACTTACTGCTGCAGGAAGACTTCCCCAGTCAATAGTTTGAGTTGGGCATGGATGAGGAGAAAAGTCTGCCTCAACCCCATGATCCTGAAAAAGAAAGATCAAGTATTACAAAAAATGGACAAATATGCAATATTGTTCAAGAATCTGTAACAGGATTGAAATACTAGAAACATACTAGATACTAATGAGAGGGGCTCATTTACTAAGGGTCCGAATCGCGCACTTTTGTCGGGTTTCCTGGCGATTTCCGTTTTGCCCTGGATTGCCCGGGATTTTGGCGCACGCGACCGGATTTTGGCGCCGGCGTTTTTACACAACAGAAAACGGGGGGCGTGGGCGTCGGACAAACCAACGGATTCGGAAAAAAAAAATTGTGTCGCAAGATCAGCACTTACATGCACTGAGGAGAAGAAGGTGAACTCCGGCGGACATCAGCGCAGCAGCGACACCTGGTGGATATCGGGCGCAAAGACCTTAGTGAATCCCGGCAGACCAGAATCAGCGTCGGAGAACGCGCCGCTGGATCGCGACTGGACCGGGTAAGTAAATGTGCCCCATTGGGTCTAAAAACCGTGGTCATATGATGGACAAACAGATGAAGGTGTCATTCATGTGTTGTTATGTCATCCATGTGTCACAAGAAAAATAGTTTTGTACCATGTTAGGCAGTTGAAGAAATTCCTGTTGCTTTTGATGACAGTGACCCCACCCTATAAATGATCCTATTTTGGAAACTACACCACCCAGAGAATTTATCAAGGTTTATATTGAGCTTTTTACCACCATGGATGATTTATAGAAAGTATTTACATTGGCTTGTGTCAGTAAAAAAAACCTTGTTTTGGCCCCTAAATTTTTATTTTAAGAAGGGGTTAAAGAAGTAAATGCACCCCATCATTTGTTACGCAGTTTCTCATGAATACAGTAATATCCCACATGTGATCACAACTAGACCCATCAAGGATTGCAGTAACACCATATTTGGGGGCGCAATACGACAAAACCTTTTTGGGGTTGGGGGGGGGGGGTCGCAAGAAAAAAAAAAATCAATTCAGGAATTGATTTTTACGTTTTTTGTGTTTTATATACCTAATAGCATAGATAACATGTTACTTATATAAATGGGATATTGCCATAACCGTACTAACCCATAGAACATAACTTTTTTATGTTTGACTTGACTACAATCATTTCGAGAGAAAAATCGCTTGATTTTGCATTGCTGTCTCCTAAGCAGCGTAATATTTTTATTATTTTGTTGGTTGACCTGTTTTAGGGCTTATTTTTTGTGGGATGAGTTGTACTTTTTATTGGTATCATGCAGGAGTATATGTGATTTTTTGATTACTTTTTATGTTATTTTTTGTTTGGTTGGATGCGCAAAAATCATAATTTTTACTTAGTTTTTTAATTTTTTTTTAAGGCATTCACCATTCCGATTCAGTAATGATTTTATTTTACAGTACGGGTTGTTATGGACGTAGCGATACCATATATGTGCGGTTTGTGTGGTGAGTTTCACGTTTTATTGTGTTTGGGAGTTTTAAACTATTTGGGGCATTTAGGGGACTTTTATTTTGTCTAAACAAATTTTTTTTATTAGACTTTTTTTTTATAGTTTTTTTACACTGTGTTTTATCCCCCTCTGGGACTTGAACAAGTGATCATCTGATCACTTGTTCAAATTAATACACTATACACTACCATACTTGTATGGCAATGTATTAGAACAGTCAGCCTGAACCCCGAGGCTGCCACTGAGACGATCGGGAGGTTGGTGGACCATTACATTGACACTTTTAGACAGGTTATACAAACTTCAATAGTAGAGAAACAACACAATCCTGATGAATACATCTAACTACATGAAAGAATTCAATAGAGAGCTCACTGACAGCCAATAATACATCAAATTGAATAAGGACCCAACTCAAGAATACTGAGGAAAGTCATTAGAGAGTTGTCTACAGATTCTGCAAACCTTCTAGACTTAATCCCCGAGAATCCCAAAACAGGAGTATTCTATATAAATCCCAAAATTCACAAACCAGGGAACCCAGGGAGACCAATCATTTCCGGTGTGGGAACCTTCACTGAAAAAATTTCAAGATGGGTAATGGGTATCCTTAAACCACTAGAGAGAAATACCACCAACTTCCTCCAGGACACCACAGACCTTTTAAATCAGTTCTAGGGAAAGGGTGGTGATTTAAACTTTTTTTCTTTTTTTTTTTTACTTTATTTACTGTTTTTTTAGACCCCCTGGGGTCCTTTAACTCAAGGTGGTCTGAGCACTCCTACCATAAACTGCAGTATTGTAGATTCTGGCAGATTTTCTGTTGATCAGAAAGAGTGTGCCACCGACACAGATCTGTGACACTGTTACACATCTGCATACATGACAGGTCCTGGAGTCCTATATAGACTCCAGGCTGTTATGGTGACGGTTCTTCTCTCCTCCATGACGTCTCAGGGAGCAACGATCCCCTCCAAGATTTAAAAGTTTAACACCTGCACGGATTGGTGATGTTTGCAATGGGCTTTGCTGCAATATGCCGACATGGTATAACATTGCTATAACATGCCCCGGAAGAAGCCGTCCAAGCGAAACCCAGGGTCGGGCATGAGAGATTGGCGTCCTCATGGAATTTTTTATATGCACATTTTAAACACTTTTGTTTGTGAGTATATGATAAAAAAAAGGTATTTTATTAGAAGCAACAGACCACGCTATGTGTACTTCAATTTTCCTCTATAGCAAACACTGTTGAGGAGCAGATTTTAAGTGTGAAGAGGATAAAGAGTAAGCGTTTCCAGTCTGAATGGTGGCTTTTTCTTAGAGGAGATGTACAGTCGTGTGGAACTTTGAAAATATTAATTTTGGATTGGAGTTGATGGAGATAACACAACAAAGGATGACATCAAGATTAATAAAGAGCTCCTGTCAGATTTATTAATCCTTTTTATGATGCTATAACATTGTTGGCGGTAAGGGGTTAAAAATGTTTGCTGCCCACTAAAACTCTTGGGAGTGGAATGCAGGCATGAAAGTAACTGTACTAAATCAATGTCAATGTTTTTCTAATCCTTCCAGCCCCAGTTATGAAGGTTGCACTGACCACTATATCATCGGATCACCACTACACAGCCAATGTTTCTAGTATTAACATTTCCTTTTTCTGATATAATATTTATATTACCGCTTTTCAAGTTTCATCCAAAAAGTACATCAGAAGAGAGCATGGAATGCAGGCAGCACATTGACTTCATTAGCAGATGCCTAGGATCTGTTATTTTACCAAACAAAGGCACACAACTTCTGAATGTACAGGTCAGAAAACACTTCTGAATCCAAAATCATGTTTAAAGTGGATGTGCTTCGCCTCCTGATATGTCAGTCTTAATAAATACTTGCATTCTTCAAGAAATAACAATTCTGAAATAAATAACAATTTATTTCTCCTAGAAATAAAGCGTTTGAGATCCCCTCCTCCTTCTTTAGATACCTACAAATTAGGCATGCCTTCCAAATGGAATTTCCTGGTGGGGTAATGCCCTCTGTCCACTAATAAGATAACCTTTGTTTCTAGGTTATCAGTCTCTGCAGGGGTGATCTCCATGTTATATACATCCATATTGGATTTACTGCTTGGAGTACTTAGATACAAAGAGATATTGGAGCATGAATGTTACACATGGCCAGAAAATTCTGCTCCAGTCCTCACAGAGTGGGATGGAGGAACAGGGGAGATCTTGTACCAAAGCACTGAACACACTCAGCTTTGCTACTAGTCTCAGTTACACACAGAGAACACTGTCACATGACATCCCCCTCCATACTCCTATGGAAGCAGGGAGCAGCATCCGCTCCTGTCTTTCAATCTGTATCTGTTAAAAACTATATGGATCATAAGAGAAATCTGCATAGCCAGGAGACACAGCTACTGCAGAGCCAGGCTAAACTGGGGAGGATAACAAAGAAACTACTGTACATAGGTAATCAAGATAATAGGCAAAAGTGTTCTACATTAGACTTTCAAGCCAAATTTTTCTTTTATTGTATAAATAAATAGTGTCAGTGATGAAAAGTGTAATATACCAATTCTAAAGGAAAATTCTTCCCTGTTCTGTTTTGTCCCCTCTTTCCTTCTTGATTTAGCTGTATGTATATATCAGATATCTCTCCACATTCACAAAGACAGGAATTGGTGGAGAGACTCATCACCTAAAGAGCAGAATCATCAGTTTTTCCACCATTGCACTAAGGAAGCAGAGCAGGAACACTACAAAATCAGGCAGGTGAGTAAGGTCACTTATTTTATATGACACTCCCTGCCTTTACCTATTTTGTTTTTAGTCTAAGAATATTTGAGTGTTTATTAACCCCAGAGTTAGGAATCTGTGTATGGCGGGGGCGTCTAAAAACCGAAGGTGCATTCACACGTGGCGTTTTGGGGATTCATTTTACATGTTACCACGTGTTTGGCTGCTTTGAAGATTTTCTTCATTGCTGAAAGTGTAAGCAGCTGCGCTAACAATTTCACAGCTGGTTACACTTCATAGCAGCCAAACGCATGATGACAAATAAAACGGATGTGTTCAAAATCAGGCGTTTAAAAACGCATCCCTAAAACGTGTGCACTCTAAACGTGTACAGGAGCAGGGATAATAATTTTCTGTCGCTATAGAAAATAAATGAAAGCATGTATAAACATTATGCAAAAAAGGATTGACTTTATTGTCCCATTTCAAAGATCTTACTTTCAGCTTGGTCATAGTTGGTCTGGGGCCTCCAAGAAAATGGCATTCCGGAACTTCTTTTTCTTGCGGTTCTGTTTTGGATGATACTGATGGCTCTTGGTGTCGGGTATTCATGTGAGGAAAGTGAAGAAATTCGATATTAGTAGCAGCAGCTGCCTTCTGCACGCTGTGAACCTGGAGGACCCGTTCATACCATCCAGTTATTAGAGGAAGTTCATAAATCTTGTCTCGAGATACTTTCTGGAGTGATACCTAAAATTAAACATTTGAAACTTTTTACCCAATGTACAACATTTCTCATTTACATAGATAATTCCTCATGGTTTACTAGATCTCTGCTTGCTGTCATTCTATAGAAAGCTTCTACGTCCGGTGGATAATTACTTGTCTAAGGTCATGTGGTGTCACACAGGTGCATGGCTCATTAGTATCACAAAGAGTAAAAAGAGCCGTGTGTAATAATGAGCTGGTGACAGATTTCTATCTACTGGAAGTAAACATAGAAGCTTCCTATAGCAAGCAGAGATCTAGAAAACCAAATTGATACAGACAGTAAATTGAAAAACAAACAATATATTTTGTACCATTCCTGCTACAGATAAAATGGTTGACATGCGTGTGGAAATCTTGATGGCCATGACAGAAGTCTGAGCATGTGACATCACCATGACAGTAGTCTGAGCATCTGAAATCAGAAACCACTAATTATTAGAGAAGTTATCGGCGTTAATTATGGAGCCTCTGTGTCTGCACAGCTTTGTCTTCACAGAAGACGTGTCTACCCATGTCATGGTGAGATAACCAAAGGAGCTCTCCCTGTCATCTGATAGTCTATGAATAAAGGGATGAAGTCATCACTTGCAGGCAAATATCATTCCGTCACCTTCAAGTTCATCTACTATGTATTACTATAGAAAAAAAACAAATAACCGCTACATAGACTTCATGAACATATGGCTTAAAGTAGGTCAACTCCTTAAAGAAGACCTAAACCAACTATGCCAAGAAATTGTCAGCTGCATCACTCCATTTTTGGTCCCACCGAGGGTTAACTCATCAAGCTGACTTGCAATGCCGGTCTTACTGTGAATGTTTCTCCTTGCGGAGGACTGATGTCACCGGTGTTAGGATTCATGCTGACTTCATCCATCTCCTATGGACCTGTGACTATGTGGCTGCATTCTGGAGGGAAGTAGTTTCTCTCTTATTTGATATTGTGAATAAACCAGTCCCAGCTTCAACACCTTGTGCCTATTAGGTTATAGCCCGGAAGACGATTGGTCTCATTATGACGCTATTTTTCTGAAGGAAGTACCGTTTTTAGCTTGCATGGCTATTGCTATACGATGGTTGGCTGACCACTCTCTCACGATTTCTCAGTGGCTCCTGGTACTCTTCCCCAGATACCCTGTTTAATGTTTGCAGTTGTTAGAGTAATGCTTAACAGGTAGATTAAATTATGTAACGGCCGACAATAAAGACGCAGACATCATTTGTTGCATCTTAAGGAAAATCTCCAAAGACCTCACCCAAACATCTTTATTAATACACGTCCATTTGATGGGAGTTTCTGAGGTAGACACAAGGAGGAGTTATGGGCGGTATAACTTATATGATGATACATGGCCGATTACATAATTACATGTGATAGCATGTTGGCAATATCTTGTGGTTCTGACATCTGGAATTAACTAGGGAGGGGTTACTGGGCCTTCCTTGTTTTCTACCCCATTTCCCTCAAAATATGATACAATACAACTTTATTAATCCCCTGGGGGGAAATTCTTTTGTACACAGTGCTCGGCATATTAACAGATAGGGATGCAGCACGGTTAGATAGAGTTGTATACATGTTACACAGACTAAGGCTATATTCACACTGCCATTGCCCGCCCGTACCGTACCGTAGCGGGCAACTGCAGTGCACGGGGAGAGGAGGAGGTGAGCGCAGCTCACCCCCGCCCCTCTCCATAGGAAGTAATGGCGCACGGCGCCGTATTACGGCAAAAGATAGGACAGGTCCTATCTATTTCCGGGTAAGGAGCGGTGCGGTGCCGCACGTGTGCTGCACCGTACCGCTTCCGTAGGGCGCCGTGCGCCCATTGACATCCATGGAGGACGTATATCGGCCGTATATCCGTTGGCCGTATATATGTCCTCCATACGTTAGTGTGAATGTAGCCTTAGATTCCTTGCTTGTTGTTTACTTGCTTAATGTTATAATTTACATATATACAATAAAGACAAAGACAATACTAAAGGTTACAAACAGCTACTACAGTGTTCTGGGCAGCAGTGAAACCAGCGTTGGTAAGGAGGGACACTGTCCATTGCTGCTGAGGTGACATTGTGCCAGCACATTAAGCTACCTGGCTGACAACCTCGAGCCACTGAATACAGTGTATCCACTCCCGTTCAGTGATGATACACGTGGGTGAATGAGACAAGATGCAATAGGGTTAAGCGGAGAAGTGGTGGAGTGGAGGGGAACCAGAACTCACATTTTGGCATCAGGAGCAGGTAGAATGTGCAGTCATAGTATTGGCGCTCTGGTGCACCTGAAATCAAGACGCATGGTGGTATGAATGGGGTCATGGGCTGTGGCATCTCTGAGCATCACCTGTGCCTGGTGGTGGTGTCTAGTGCTGCAGGGATTTGGGTTTCAACAGGTGCATGGTGAAGGCCTCAGGAGTGCAGTGAAGGCCTTACCACCTGCAGATTCAGATCCTTTGCGTATGGGTACTTGAGTTCTTGAGGGTACTGCTGGGTCTCAGACACAGACTCTGTGCTCCACTTTTGAGGTTCCAGGTAGAAATACCTGTGACTCAACGACCATGTTGGGGCTGAAGCATGGAGGCGCGGGCTGTAGCACAGGGGTATCCAGTGTGCCAGTGGATATTGGCGGTCAGATGCACCCACTGGAGGGTCGTCGTCTGTGCAGACAGGCCGACAAAACACAGAGTGCACAGGGCACCACACTAGCGACGGGCCCTCAGCTATGCTGCTCCGGTGGGTGTCCTCCGGGCAGTGAGCAGGCGGGGTCGCCTGCTGTTCAGGACTGCTGTGGGATGCAGTTGGGCAAGCACCAGGGGTTCCTCAATGCTTCTGGAGTGCTGGGCCACGGGATAGTCGCTGCTAGAGAGGTGGTCACATCTCTGCAAGCTTCGAGAATGCTGGGGATGCCGGAACGCGGGAGCCTCAGCACGTGGCGTCTTCTGGGAGCCTTTGCCCTCAAGATTGCTGGTCCCGGCCTACATGCTTGAGTCTGCTACCGATTCACTACAGCAACCGCCAAACACTCTGAAACTCCATTGGCATTGGCTGTGCATCCCCGGTACGCAGGGAGGGGGATTAGGGGGGGGAAATAGGGAAAAAAGTAGGGGAAAGGATGGTTTGGAGAGTCATAAGGAGTCATAACCTGGTAATGATGATGGAAATAGAATCACAAGAAATTTTTGTTGGGCATGATGATGTTTGAAATAGCATGACTACAGTGTGCTAATAATTAGTACTAGTAGTGCAGCTGCACACATATACATACAGTGGAAGGAGTATGGTGGCATGTAGCATAAACATTTAAATCTGTATTTCCCTAAGTTTCCTTCTCATATTCCACTGTTGTGGTAGACTCCTACATATACATCATGGTTGACTTCAATAAACACAAAACCTATCTACAAAAAAGCCATTCCAACCAGAAAAATTATGAAGTATAATTAATCTTTATTACAAACCAAATGACAAACACTTTAAAAGCAACAAGAACAGGCTGGTCACATAGAAGGGAAGGCGGAGACACTACACAAAATCAGACGAATCTTGCAGGGTGATGCATGGGGATGGGTGCTACCCTCCTAAAGGGAGGTGTGCCTGAGGAGATATGCTATAAATCCAAAAGGGGGAGTAGTCCTAAAATCAATGTACAATGTTTAAGGTGCATAGTGCCTGTACATCCCAATAGGGGGCATATCTAAATCTAAAAGCACACATTTCATTAAAGCTTATCATGGAACACATAAGACAGCTCTATTATATGTCCTATTCTAAAGGTAAGCAAGTATATTTGTCATGATAGCGGTAAAGTAATCATATTGCACATACCCATTGTAGTAAGTTCGCCTGCCGTCTGACACAGAAGCCCCGACGCGCGTTTCGGCGCTAGCCTTCGTCTGCCCCCTATTGAGATGTACAGGCACTATGCACCTTAAACATTGTACATTGATTTTAGGACTACTCCCCCTTTTGGATTTATAGCATATCTCCTCAGGCACACCTCCCTTTAGGAGGGTAGCACCCATCCCCATGCATCACCCTGCAAGATTCGTCTGATTTTGTGTAGTGTCTCCGCTTTCCCTTCTATGTGACCAGCCTGTTCTTGTTGCTTTTAAAGTGTTTGTCATTTGGTTTGTAATAAAGATTAATTATACTTCATAATTTTTCTGGTTGGAATGGCTTTTTTGTAGATAGGTTTAGTGTGCTAATAATGCAGATTTTTTTTGTTCAACAATAATTATGAATTCTTGTTCATGGAAAAATAGAACATCCCCTGAAAAAAAGTCTTAGCACAATTTTATGAGCAAAAATTAATATAAGGCACGGTCTTATTTTAGGTGAAACACAGTATGGCATACACTGTGTACAGTAGGTATAGGGCTTTATTTGATGTTCTTGAGCTAATGTTATTGGTTTTGTAACTCTGACTGTTTTACCAATAAAGCGATTGTAAAAAAAAAAAACGCTAGTTTCTCGTGGTCTCCGATTGTACGGCTTTCACGGTGTGTCCAAAAGACATCTCAACTTAATTCTTTGGGTCGGCTCGATCATGAAGATACCAAACTCAGGTATTTACATTATATTCTGCTACATGGTTCACTGACATGAATAACTGTTTTTATATTTTGATAGATCAGGCATTCTGGGAAATGGCGATACCTAATATGTATAATTTTATTTATTATTCTTCTTTCTATATATTTTTCAAAACTTTGTTTTTTTAACTTTTATTCCAGGCCGCCTAGTGTACTTTAACCATAGTGGGTCTGGTTATTCATACGATATACTGAAAAGAGAATATAATGAAATATGGTATTTTTTCATGATGGCTCGCTATGAACCCACAAAAAACTGATTTATGCAGAGTTTGCTGAAAAGTTAGTGACTAGTTATAAGTTCAGCTGGTCAGGGAATGTGCTGTGTTACGCTACATTCACACTACAGTATGGGGGACGTATATACGGCCGACGTATATACGGCCGATATACGTCCCCCATACACTCCTATGGGCTCACGGCCCTGTACGGGAGCGGTACGGTGCAGCACACGTGCGGCACCGTACCGCTCCGTAGCCCGGGGAAAGATAGGACATGTCCTATCTTTCCCCGTATTACGGCGCCGTGCGCCATTAGTTTCTATGGAGAGGGGCGGGGGTGAGCTGCGCTCACCTCCTCCTCCTCTCCCCGCGCTGCCGTGTGCCCGCCGTGCTACGGTGCGGCGGGCTCACGGCAGTGTGTATTTAGCCTTATATAGGTGTCCAGTTTTTGCTATGCTTTTTCTCTTGGTGGCTGGTGCCCAAGGGTTATACGGGCTGTACATGGGAACCTAGCATTGCAGCTAATATTCCCTGAACATTTACTGCATTTCCCCTTGCATCAAGTACGGCTTGGATCACACAATGCAATTGCATAGCATTTTGAAATGAATTGGGAAAAACGTGTGTGAAAAACACATGGATTTCAACCAAACTCATGCATAAATCAAATGTGGCTTTCTTGATGCGTTTCTAATATGATACTTTGAAAATTACACTAGTGGCCTAAATTCATGCATACTTGATAATGTTATGCATAAATGATACATTACAAATTGTATTCTACGATTAGAAGAAATTCGTTTCTTACCAGGAATTGGTGGATACAAGGCAGCAGAACAACATCAGTCAGAGTGAAATAAAGACCCTCAGCAAAAACATGCTCCAGAGATGGGAGGTCCGAAGTCTTTGTCTTCCTGATGTGGGCAGGTTCTCTTGTAGTTTTTGGTGGCACATCTTGAACACTAAGTTTGGACAAAGCAGCTGTTAATTCCAGGCTAGAAGGTTCTTGAAGGCTGTTTTGAGAAGTTGCCCCTTGTACTTCTTTTCTTTCATCGGTCTTATTGGACTTAATTTCCTGTTGCATCTTTTGCCGACGTATTTTATCATCATTGTGGACTCTGACCGGCTCACCCAGCTTTCCTTCAAGCTTTAGAACTTCTGAGGGAATGATGGCACAAGGTTCTTTCAGAAATTGTTCAACAGCAAAAGGTATGCTGATCTCACAGAGCCTGGTCCACTGACTAACCTACAAAGAGCAGATGACAGCAACTCATAATCCACATATACATGCATCTGTAGTAACAGTATTGTGACCAGGAGTAGATAGATGAGGGGGAGCCAATATCCACTCTACCTACTAAAGAAATGCTCTATTAGGGAAGATTAAGGGGAACCTGTCACCTGGAGCCTTTTTTCTGGCTCCTCATGTACCCATAGAGAATAGTGTACACATTGCCAAAGAGTTTTTATAATACAACTGGCTTTTTCCGATAAAAAGACAAATTAGATGAAAGTTTACCTCACTCTCTGCAGAGCCGTGTCCCATGTCCCCTGGGAGTGGCCAGTGGGGAGTGGTTTCGCCCCACTCTTGGAAATCTGCCCCGTCATGTGTTTATTTAAAAATGTAAAAAACACGCATATCCCACCTATTTGAAATTGATGCATGACGCATGGGGAAATGGGGGAGCCAGAAAAAGGGCTCCTGATGACAGGTTCCCTTTAAGGGCTGTGGTGCTATACCGGCTATATGTTTCATAAATTTTATATACCCGTTTTAACTGTTTTGCTTAAAGGGGTATTCCCATCTGGACATTCACATTTAACTAAATTCATTTGCCATAAGTAAACATTTATTCAATTGGATGTCATTAAAACAAATGTTCCTGTGTGAAGATAATTTCTCATAAATGTAGCCATGTTGGCCTTTAGAAATCAGCTTCCTCGGAAACGACCACATCACATTTTGGCAGCACTGGCCAAACATGCGCTATTTAGTCCTGCCTGATCACATGTCTTCAGCAATCATTACTACAGGAGGGCTGTAAAATATGCCGTAACTCCTGGACATATCACATACAAAAACTTTTAGTTTCTTTGTGTATCCACTCCAGCAGAGGTGGCCGTATCCAGGGACACAATTTTATAGACCATATGACTACATTTATGAGAAATTATCTTCACTCTGGAAATTTTTTTTAATAACATCTAATTGAAGAAATGTTTATATATGGCAAATTAATGAAACTGAATGTGAATGCCCAGATGAGAATACCCCTTTAATGTTTCCCCCAATCACCCAACTAAGAAGCAAATGTAAGCCACAGCCTATTGGGTGATGGAATGTAAAACTCTCTTTCCACTGCTCCACTTGTAGGAAGTCTTGGAGCATTATCCCTGAACACGGATAACGAAACCATTGTTATCCAGACATTAAAAAAAATATATACTATGAAACATTTTCACATAAAGTCAGCCCCTGACATGTTACAATAACAAACATTTGACAAGCCCGTCTTAATAGAAAGGGATGCATTCTTGGAAATCTAATGCTAAGATGTGAGACATAACATATCTTCCTACATTCTGCAGAGATTAGTACCTGACACGGCACACTAGACATAATTGGAGGTTAATTAAGGTAGAGTTTCCACAGCGCAGGGAATGTCTGTTCCAACATGTCTGCCGATATCTGTATCCATGAACATGGACGCTGCAGGACCTGCTGGCATCACATATATAAACACCTACCAAATCACAATGTCTCTGCAAATAGATCATGAAATGCACAATCACCTACAGGAGGGGGTAAACTTGCTGGCACAAGCAATTCTTCAACACGAGGAATCTTAATTAAATGGAATTCAAGAAAGTATTATCCTAATGAGAAGATTCCAAGATTGTGATGTTTTCAGAATAAAATCCATGTCACTCAGACTAGCATGTGTGTACTTATGGGTTGTGTATGTGAATGTGTATTATATGGTAGCCCATTCAACGGAGATGTGATGGTCATGGGCGACTCATATTAAACAATTTCTAGTTGAGGAAAGCTGATTAACCTTTCCAAACGTGTCTAAGATAACAGATGTCTCCTATATAAGCAAGTGCAGTATATTACACACACAGGTCCATATTCCTAGTATCTAAAACTGACTAAATGTGGTGTACCAGTATCTACTATAGATGTGGGAAAGTATATATGTGAAGTATATACATATAGCAGCTTGTCATTAAAGAACAAGCTCATTAATACACAAGCCTCAAATATATAGTCATTGCTTGTATTATACTCTACTATACTAACTTATATAGTGGAGAACATTAACCCCTTAGTGACCCCCAATATGTAAAAAATCCACATTATTCCCTGTCCAAAATGCTGTAATAGACAATGTAACAACCCAAACTATACAACTTATGTGCCCCCTACTAAAAAAAAAGAGCAAAGAAATATTCCAAAATATTAGACAGGGCAGGGGTTATATACAGGGGGCTGCAGGCTGTGTACTAGGGACAGGGGGCTGCAGGCTGTGTACTAGGGACAGGGGGCTGCAGGCTGTGTACTAGAGACAGGGGGCTGCAGGCTGTGTACTAGGGACAGGGGGATGCTGGTTGTATACTAGGGACAGGAGACTGCTAACTGCATACTAGGGACAGGAGGCTGCTGGCTACATACTAGGGACAGGAGGCTGCTGGCTGCATACTAGGGACAGGAGGCTGCTGGCTGCATGCTAGGGACAGGAGGCAGGGCAACTTTGCTGCTGAGAGCGTGACACAAAGGGTGGCTATCTTACCTCTATTAGTGAAACCAGACAGTTAGGCGGCTCCCAATGGTTCTAATTTTTTGGTGGACTTGCACCCAGACAGCAGGGAAGACTAGAACTGTCTCCCACAGTTGCCCTGTCAGTGGCAGACAACTGGACCAAGGTCCATTCCAGTGACAGGGGGGATAGGAGAGTCATCTCAGGCGTGTGTGCTCCTTACACAGCGGCCATTATCTTAAAGCTGCCACAAAAATTTCACCCTGCTGGAAGCCTTTATTTGCTTGCTTAACCCCTTCCCGACATGCGCTGTACTAGTACGGCGCAAGCGGGGTCCCGGTGCATGGAGAGGGCTCGCGGGCCGAGCTCTCTCCATAGCCGGTAAGTCTTTGTTTTCCTGGCGATCACCGCCTGCAATGGTGCCGGAGGCTTCAAATGGGCGCCGCCATCTTGCTCCCCATGATGTCATTGGGAAGCGGCGATCCGTCACCATGGTAGCCTCAGGTCTTCCGAAGACCCGAGGCTACTTCCTTTTTAACTCATTCTTCGTTTTATCAGCACATTGTAATGAATGGGGAGTAAAATCCACAGTATATGTTAGGATCGTACAGACAACCTAGGGTTAGAGTATCCAAGGGAGTCTGAAAAAGAGTAAAAGTAAAAAAAAAATATATATATATATATATAATAAAAAAACCTAAAAATTAAAATCACCCCCCCCCTTCCCTAGAATTGATATAAATATAAATAAACAGTAAAAATCATATACATATTAGGTATCGACGTGTCCAAAAATGCCCGATCTATCAAAATATAGTAACGTTTTTTCACTGCGTTTTACCCCGTAGCGGAAAATAGCGCCCAAAGTCGAAAATGGCACTTTTTTAGCCATTTTGAAAAATATAAAAAAAGATTGCACAGTCCTAAAAATTATAGCAATGAAAACACCATCAAAAGTCGCAAAAAATGACACCACCCACAGCTCTGTACACCAAAGTATGAAAAAGTTATTGGTGCCAGAAGTTGGCAAAATTAAAAAAAATAATAATTTGAACAGGAGGTTTTGATTTTTGTGAATGTATGAAAACATTATAAAACCTATACAAATTTGGTATCCCCGTAATCACAACAACCCAAAGAATAAAGCAGACATGTCATTTGGTGCGCACAGTGAAAGCTGTAAAATCCAAGCCCACAAGAAGATGTTGCAAATGTGTTTTTTCACCATTTTCACTGCATTTGGAATTTTTTTTCCCGCTTCCAAGTACACGGCATTGAATATTAAATACCGTCACTTTGAAGTGCAATTCGTTACGCAAAAAATTAGCCGTCACAAAGCTCTTTGCGGAAAATAAAAAAGTTATACATTTTTGAAGTTGGGGAGTGGAAAATGGAAGTGAAAAACTAAAAAGGGCAAAGTCATTAAGGGGTTAAAATCTCTCCATCCTGACAGTGCACAAACCCCAGTTTCCGCTCAGTATTACAGCAACACCCAATCAGAGATGCTTAATCCTGCAAACACATCACTGTGCTGCCACTGAACCCCAATACAGTTAATATATTAAAATATAAATTTTTGTTATTAGAGCAACATTCATCACAAAATTATGGAGAGGTGACACACAATCCAAGTTATGCCGTTTTGTTTTGTAGAAATGTGAAACAACGCAAAAGGTTGGTTATCACTCATCTAGATCCTCAAGATCTTCTAACTTACTTCGGCACAAGCTTTCAAGCAGGTCTTCTTAAAACCTAGAAGTTCAAGCACATCCTTCCTGGAGGGATTAGTCATGTGTGTTTTCTGTATGATGTGTCTAAGGACTACCGCCAGCCCTGCTCTACAGAACGCACCAGATGCATCCATAACCGCAGGCAGGCGACAGCTCTGAACAATTGCTGGAACATCTTTCCTGGAGATGACAGACACATTTAGGTTACTGGGAAACACATTTTCCTCAAGAATCCTGCGGTCAACTTCTGGTACAACTAGAAAAGTTGTGAATTCTTTGCAATCACAATAGGACATCAAAAAGAGTACAATGGACGTATGAAGAGGTAACACTGTGTCCTCATGGTGAAGGTCAATATCAAGGAATAGTTGTTCTTCACTAATCTTTATGCTCTCAGAATCTTTCATATTTACTGAAGTGAAAAACCTAAAAAAAATAGAAGAAAAGTGTTTTAACTATTACATTAATTATTACATACATGTTCTATGCAGAGTTAAAGGGAACCCATCAAGAAGCTGGTGGAAGGTTACATATAAAGCAGGGCAGGTAAATAGGTCACATTAAACATATGCTAGAATTTGGCAGTGCACATTCCATTCAAATTGGATAATAGTGTCCCCTTTACTTGTGAAACCTCTTATTAACCCTCAAAATAGTGTCATTAAGGTATTAGAATAGACTATATACATGAAATCTCTCCATAATCATACCTCAGGAATAAAGATAGTGTACAATATTTTTCTACAAAATTAATGGGATAAGAACAATATTTTTATAAATGGCACAAACACACTTTTGGCACCACCAAAAACTGGGAAAAACCATTGACACAAGTATAAGCCGAGGGTGGGAAATGAATTGGTCACAGCCCCCCCCCCCCCCAAGTATATAGCCAGCAAGCCCCCAGTTGTATATAGTCAGCCAGCTCCCAGTAGTATACAGCCATCAGACCCCTGTAGTATACAGCCAGCCTTCCCCCATGTAGTATACAGCCAGCCTGCGCCCATGTAGTATACAGCCAGCCAGCCTGCGCCCATGTAGTATACAGCCAGCCCCCAGTAGTATACAGCCAGCCCCCAGTAGTATACAGCCTGCCGTTCTCCCAGCACTAAAATATAAACTTATATACTCATCCTCCGATGTCGGCACAGCTCCCCGATGTCCCCAATGTCGGCGCCTCCCGTCTTCTTTCTTCCCCGCGGCTCTTCTTCTTTCATGGACGCGGCCATGTTTTCTTCCAGCAGGCACATCTATGACGCAGCCGCTGCTGACATCCATGACAGAAGAAAGAAGAAGAGCTGCAGGGAAGAAAGAAGAGGGGACACGCCAACATCGGAGGGTGAGTATATACGTTTTTGTTTTGTTTTTTTAAAGGTGGTTTTGTAATAGACTTGTGTATAATCCAAGGGGACGCTTTTCAGCATGTTTTGCCATACAGATGCAGTCCATATTTAAAAGGGGTTGTCCAAGAGTTCCAAAAAATTAGGAGCCAGGCTGGTTTGGGCTTTTTAAAAAATAAATGTGTTCTCATCTCCTCCCTAGCTCACGATATTCCACACCGCAGTCCCTCTGATGGGTGGCCCTGTTTGTTTACAGGGACATGGAACCTATGCTGTGGGAGCTTCCTAATGGCCGAGGTGTCCGGCCACACCCACCGTCACCATATTACAGTGCCTGATACAGTGCTAAGAGATGGGGATGGGTGGGCGTGGCCAGTCACCTTGGCTGACCGGAAGCTCCCCAAGCACAGCTTTCGTGCGCCTGTAAACAAGCAGGGGCACAGATCAGACAGACCGTGGTGCGGAACATCGGGATCTAGGGAGGAGAAGAGTACACATTTATTTTTCTAAAAAGCCCTTCCCAGCCCCCTACAAGGATCAGTTTCGATTTAACACATCATATGACCCTTCAAGGGGTCAGGACTGGCTAGTGATATCATTTTCCAGCTTTCCTTTTTTATTTGCGAATCTGCAAACACAGATGACATAGGGATGACGTTCTGACCATTTTTTTTGTAGACAAGACCACAGATCAGTTGTTTGCAGACCGAGGACAGCAGACGTTCATTTGCAGGTAGTCCCATCAAAGGATTTTCACAGCACAGAAGGTATAGAAGCAATACATGTCCTGGATGAAACTGCCTTCCTCAAAACAAAAGATTCTGCACCCACCAAAAATGTGGGCACCTACCTCAGAAGACAATCACGCGGACATTACCACTCTTTAGAACCTTCCATTGGTGTGATAAAACAGGAATCTCGGCTTCCTGGAGCAATGAATGAACATAAAATAGTAAAGCAGGTAGTGGGTTAGTGGTACCAGAACATGCTTTCTTACATTTTGAGGGGAATGGGTTAGGAGGAAGCTAGATAGAGACTTCCCCTTTAAATCTTGGTGTTAAAGCTCCTGCCAGCTATGCCGCCCTGAAATAATGTATTCTAGACATGCTTATCAATACAAAGCCTGACGCACATGGTGCAGCTGCTTTGTCCTATGGATTATCTAAAATTGGATTCCGTTTCTGGGAATATAAAACCATGTCTTTCATACATTCTTAAAATTAAGCCTCACCACTGCTGTATACAGAAAGAAAAAAAAATCAATCTGCTCTGCCAGTGTTTATTTCTCCTCAGAATAAGAGAAGACTGGTGATTATTTATTAAATTCCAGCGGTGCCACACAGCACAGTATTTATGGGGAATTTAGAAGGGACGAGCGCTGCTAATGGATCAGACCGATGAACGCGCCTCCACAGATCCACATGCTTAGTGCTGTAGAGACAGTGAAACTACAGATCAGTGGGCCTGGGCTTTTTGTTTCATCACAACCTTACAGTGTTCTACAGTGATAATTTCCTGGTTATGCTCCTGTGTACCAAATGTGCACCTAACACCCTACAGCAGGGCATATTGATACTGGTGAACAAATTCATTGGTAAAAACACAAAGCAGTACCATTCTGACACACTCTTACTGATTTATCATCAGTCTTCTGGCGCAGCTTTGGTGTCAAAAAGTCACAAAATTCTTCCATCATGCTTTTGACACACACTCACTGACTTATCATCAGTCTTCTGGTTTTGGTGTCAAAATTATTGCATCTTGCTTTTTTTTTACTTTTTGACACCAAAAAGTTTGTGGATCATTTCATGCCACCCAGACATAAGAGCACTTATGTGGCTGAGTGAGTAGCACTTCTGCCTTGCAGCGCTGGGGTCCTGAGTTCGAATATCACCCAGGTCAACATCTGCAAAGAGTTTGTATGTTCTCTCCCTGTCTGCGTGGGTTTCCTCCGGGTCCTCCGGTTTCCTCCCACACTCCAAAACATACTGTTAGGTTGTTTAGATTGTGAGCCCCTTGGGGACAGGGACTGAGTTGACATGCTTTGCGCAGCGCTGCGTAATCTGTGTACGCTATATAAATAAAGAATTATTATTGCCAATTTAAGATTCTGTCTGAAAGGCCATGTAAGGGTAAATTTATTTACTGCAACTTGAATTCGGAAAAAAAAAACAGATACGCCCAAAACAGAAACTTTTATGAGACTTTCCTTAAAAAAAGTTGCAAAAGCACGAAAAAACAAGAACAACATTGATGCCGGATTTAGGAAGCATAAATAAAACATAACGGTAACAATAATCAATGTGACAGGCAGCAGAGCTCCAAAGACCGTCTAAAAATAATGTCCCAGAAAAAAATGCTTAATGATAAATGTCCTCTATCCACCTAAACCCCAAACTGACACTTAGGCCCATGTATGCCTGGGGATTTTAGGGGAAATTTATCAAGACAGTAGTTCATAGCCATGGTCTCCTTTTCTGACAAAGAATTGCGCTTAGTCATTTAGACTAAGTTCATGTTTTATTTTGTGAATGTGTAACATGTACACCAGGAACAGGGATGTGGAGTTGGTAAACCAAACCTCCAACTCCCACATACATGGGGCATGTTTAAAGGGAACAGTTCACCAGGAATGTGGTTTTTAGCTGGTGACAGGTTCCAATAACCTTCTGAATCATTTCAGTACATTATATAAGCTTAATTCACATTACCTGGGTCCCTGCCAGAAGCATGTGGAGAGTCCCAGGAGGATCGGCAGCTGTAGTCTGTTTGTGTGTGTGTGTTAGTCTTCTCTCCTCTAAACTTATGCAGGGGCATAGTGTGGAGGAAGGTAAGAACGCATGAGGAGACACAGGCACACATAAGCTGCAGTTGCCCCCACCCCTGGGACTCAGCACATGCTGCTGTCGGGGAGCCAGGTAATATGAATCAAACTGTTATAAACTACTGAAATGATTTAGAATGCTGACAAAGGGATTTTAAAAATCATCATAGCATATGCTATTGGAACCTGTCACCAGCTAAAAAGTTATTTAGGGAGAACATAAAAAAATATTTACTGGAATACAACCATAGAAGTATAACTTTAATAATTGTAATTATTGTGGCACGGATGCGCCACAATATGATCGTGTGCGCCAAAATCAAGGGGCAATTCAGGGAAAATCAGCGCAAAACGGAAAAATTCCCGTAGCCCGCTAGTAAAACGTGATTCGGGCCCTTAGTAAATGACTCCCATTATTACATCTCCCCCATTGACTATTCTTGGTCTATGGGAAAGGTTTATCAAGGCTTGCACGCCATAGGCGCGCAGGGTTTATTATTCAATACGGTTTATTTAGTTGAAGAACTTGAAAAAGTTAAAAAATAAATAAATAAAACAATTTGTCAATAGTGACAGTATACATCATAATGTCAATGGGACACACAGGACCCAACAACAAGTAATGTGGATGGGTAACCTTCACATGCAGTAACTGCACTGCAGTGTAATGGAAGAATAACAAACCCATACATATGGACCAACTCTATTACCAGCCTGAAACAGCACAGTACATAAAAGTGACAATGTAACCAAATATAGAGTCTTGGATGTTTTGGGGCTGGGTTTATATCATATGTATGATAAATCCCCCCATGTGTTTATTCTCACTACTTTTCAGTGGTCCATTAAAAAAAATAAAAAATATTTGGAGCATTTCCTATTGTTTTCCATAAAGCATCACTGTTATGATCAGGACACAAAACAGGGGGAAGGCAGATGTGTTTTTGCACACACATCCTTGTGAATAAGCCCCAAGGTAAAGGCATGGGGTCGTGATTAATTACAAAAGTTGATCCAGTAGTTACCACTTTGTTAAATAAAGAAATATAAAAAGGCACGTGCACAACATTATCACTTATATAATTGAGAGGGGGATGGTAGTAATGATTATACATTCTAAATTATCTTCACTACTGTGGAAAACGGTGATCCTCAACTGTAGCTCTTCCTAATTCCACAACAAGAAAAATCGCAGTTTTCCCAAGACAGTAACATGTTAGTATGCTCAATGACTTATTCATGGGATTCATTTTTGCAGATCATTTCACGCTGTGACCAAAATAGTAAAAGGTTAATGTGTATCTTGGACTTGTCACTAGGTGGCACTGTGTACCCAGCGTTACAAATTCTATTATATGACAAAGAAACACAATGACCCATAGAAATAAAGTAACCACACATCGACTAGCTATTAGAAACGTGCATCGATGTGACATTTATACGTGTCAGAAGACCTTACTCTCAATGTCTCCATTTAAATATTTAAGTACAAAATAAACAGAGAAACCCTGACATTCAACATTTATCAATAGATATTCTAAAAAATCATAAGCTGCAAACAATAGTCAATGATAGCAACATAGAAAACCAGCCAGCCTGACATATTTACAATGCAATGCAGCAAACCCTATGCTGCCACTGCCAGAGAGTCAGGAAGGAGGAGCCATGTGAAGCCTACATATTTTTCTATACAATTTCCCTAACTATGACTCCCACATACACGGGGCATGTTTACGTGATTTACTGTAATAAGAAGGCTTTCTAAGAACTAGAACTTTAATACATTGTAAAGATGAAAAACACTATGTGGGGAAAAACAGTTTTCAACAAAAATGTACTGAATAACATTTGTTTAATGAGTCTATGATTGGTTCTTAGAAATAGTATCACCTCCGTCAGATCCTCCTTCATAGATGACCTCAAGTCTGGTTGGTGGCAATGCAGTAACCACACAAGCAACATCCCTAACAATTTCCGGATAAAGAGGAATTGCCTCATGAACAGTCAATTTTGATGAACATTTGAACTTTCAATATAAGGCTTTTCTCTGGGAAGATGAAGGCTTGGTTTCTTCACCTAAAGTACTTTTCATGTGTGTGTTTCTGTATTCCTGAATTTGAAAAGTTAGAAAACAGTTTTCATATTATTTTCTATGTATAGTGTATAGAATCCATCAGAGAAGCTACTAACATGAACTCAGAGTAAAGCAAGCGGAAAAATAAAGCAGCATACCGAGAGATCATGCAATGGATAATCCTGCCTTAATCCAGTTTTCCCGACTTTTTCGGGCTATAAGGCGCACCGGATTATAAGACGCACCTTCAATAAAAGCCTGCTAAAATGTCTAGGTTCATATACAGTATAAGGCGCACCAGATTATAATGAACACCTGATTATAAGGATGAATGACCAGCAGGTGGCAGACCTGTGCACAGTTCAAGGCAGCTGTTGTCTGTAAATACGGTTCATATATAAGGCGCACTGGACTATAAGGCGCACCTTTGATTTCTGAAAAAATCGAAGGGTTTTTTTGTGCGCCTTACAGTCCAAAAAATACGATACTCTAGCAGTTCAAAGGTGATTGAAGACATTCCTTGCCTTTTGATCTGTAGGGAAAGTTCTTCTCTATTAAGCATGAGCAAACACTACATCCACATTAATCTCGTCTAAAACTTTAAATCCTTAGATCGGGAACTAACATTTATAGGACGTTCCATAGTTCCTAGAATTCTGATGAAAAAAATATTCTGCAGTGAACTATTTGTAACAATTTATTATATATTTTTACAGTATATGACCAGCCCCCTGGCCCAGTATATGGCCAGCCCCCTGGCCCAGTATATGGCCAGCCCCCTGGCCCAGTATATGGCCAACATTCCCCCAATATAGCCAACCACTGCCCAAGTATAAAGCCACTGGCAGTTTATGGGGGGGAGGGGGAGTTCAGGGGATACCGTCGGAAAGGCGAGTATTTACTCTTTTTTTTTACTCATGTATAAGCAGAGTTTGGCTTTTTCAGAACATTTTTTGTGCTGAAAAACTTGGCTTATACTCGAGCATATACAGTACTTTCTTTATCTCATGCTGACATTTAACAGGAAGTTTCATTGTATACTTCCTGTGGATAAATACTGTCCATGGTCATGGCAGGTGTGCTGCTTGTTATAATCAGAGAGAATAATCAGAGTGTTGAAACAAATCAAAATTTAACCGAGCTTGGACTTTTCACATTTTCATTTCCAACAAAAGACAAGCAATCGGGGACATGCAACACCTATTTTGTATTGGTTGCATGCAGCGCGGGAAAAATCATCCACTTTGCTTGTACTGTCCACTGCATGTACCCTACGTCAAAACAACCTCTCCCTCCCCCCCAAAGAAATTGTAATAATAAAAGTGCAGCTATAAACATAATCAATATTAATTTCAAAAGTGGCGATAAAATATGAGATTCTATATAATACAATACTGGAGTATTACATGTGCTCAGCTTTCTCAGCTTGCAGACATTGATCCCATTATAATCAGGGACCCAAGCAGCAGAACATAGACTCTGTCAGGCACTGGGGTATTATTAGCACATTAAGAATATTCAGCAGCCAGCGAGCCAAATCCACGCTAATCTGTGATTCTTAATTTTACCTGCTGCTTAATGAGCCACCTCGGCGCATGTTGTTCAGAACCCACAATGCAGAAAAAAAGATGGAAAACACTGAAAAACCCTCAAGAGGAAAATATAAATTACATTCTAGCAATAAGACTTTAATCCGTCAAGACACGGCAAAAATATATTCCGAACATAAACAATATGTCACCGGGTTTCACTGCACCCCATGGCTAATTGGAAGCTGCAGTGTCACCTTGGAATTAGGCTAATGATCTAAAGAGCTTTAATAGTTTCAAGAACCAACTAATAATCTATGGAATCAGCCAGTTGTCAAGGCATCTTCAATTTAGCAAAAAGGACAAATACAAATGGGGTTAAATGACTTATTAGCAGTGGAAGACAGCTGGATAAGATGCCTGGACATGTACATGCTGATAGATTGGAGTGCTGCCTTTTTCTTAATTTCATACGCATAGTGTATAGTCCTACTCTGTTGGCTGGCACCCCACACTAAGATTGTACTATTTTTCAGTGCTGCACAGCATTTTTAGATGTATAGATAGATAGGCAAGCAGACAGATAGACAGAAAACTTCTGGAACAACCGCAAGTCAGGACCCGACGTCAGCCCCGCCTGGCTCCAGTCTTCCAAACACAACCTCTGCCATCTTCCGTGCCCATCTGCAGAGGAACCAATGCAGGTGGTCTGACCTCCCAAAAGTGTACCAGACGAAGACAAGAGAACCCCTGCCTCTATTGTGCCAGCCTGGAGAAAGTGGAGATTCTGCAACCGCACTGCCCGTACAACTGTCCCATTGACCTGCTGCCAGGTACATCTCCTCCCCGAGGTCGGGTATACAATGTCAGCCTTTATCAAGAAGAATTTGCAGATGGTATTCATCTGCAAGTCGTCTTCCCCTGCTGGTGCTGGATTCTTCCCTCTGTCCTTGCATTGATTACCACGGCCTCAGTAAAGTCATGGTGAAAAACTGCTACCCTTTGCCTCTCATCACTGAACTTTTTGATTGCTTACAGGGTGCCAAGGTTTTCACCAAGCTGGATCTGCGAGGGGCATTTAACCTTATTCGCATCCATGAAGGCCATGAGTGGAAGACATCCTTCAATACTCGTGACAGGCATTTTTAGTATCTTGTAATGCCCTTTGGACTCTACAATGCCTTAGCGGTATTCCAAGAATTTGTCAACAATATCTTCAGAGACTTGCTTTACATGTGTATCATTGTCTACTTGGAGGATATTCTGGCGTTTTCTCCTGACCTAGTGTCTCATCTGATTCGCATCTGGCAAGTTCTCAGGCGCCTAAGGGCCAATCACTTATATGCCAAGCTGGAGAAATGCCAATTTCATCAGTAGTAGTCTTCCGTTCCTGGGATACATAATTTCTGATAAAGGACTACAGATGGATCCTGCCAAGTTGTCAGCTGTATTTCAGTGGCCTCACCCAGTGGGACTACATGCCATACAGAGATTTCTGGGCTCTGCCAATTATTACACGGCATTTTATTCCACATTTCTCCTCTCTTGTATCTCCTATTGTGGTGCTGACCAAGAAGAACGCCAATCCTAGACTCTGGCCTCCGGTGGATGAAGAAGCTTTCACTAAGCTGAAGTCTGCCTTTGCCTCTGGCCCATTTCTCACAAGGCCCGATACGTAGGAGCCATTCCAGTTGGATGCCTTATCCGTTGGTGCTGGAGCCGTCCTCACCCGCGTCTTCTTCTCAGCCACAGAGAGGAATTATTAATTGGTGATCGGGAACTTCTGGCCATAAAGTTAGCTTTGGAGGAATGGTGCTATCTTCTGGATGGAGCTCATCATTCGGTCTACATCTACACGGACAACAAGAATGTCCTTTATCTCCCGACTGCTCAGCCTCTCAATCCTCATCAGGCTCGCTGGTCCCTCTTCCTCCCTCAATTCAACTTCATGATTTACTTCCGTCCAGCCGAGAAGAATGTCAAGGCTGATGCCCTCTCTCATGCCTCCCATGTTGTTGGGGAAAAATCGGCAGCTTGTCATATTGTTCCTCAGGAACGACTGGTTCTTGCTGCTCCTGTGGACCTACGGCAGCTTCCTCCTGGAAAGACCTATCTCTGATCTGCTCTTCTACTAACTTGTGGATATTGCTCTCATGTGGCTGGGCACCCTGGGGTGCAGAGATCTATTGCTCTCATATCTTTTTACTACTGGTGGCCAGATCTGGTCAAGGACGTTTGAGATTTTGTGGGTTCCTGTGCCCGTAACAAGTCGTCACGTCTCAATCCAGCAGGTCTGCTGCTCCCGTTGCCGATACCCAGATGCCGTGGACATAGCTATGGACTTTATTACGGATCTTCCATCTTCTTCCAGTAACACAGAGATCTGGGTGGTAACGGATTGCTTCTCTGTCCCGCTTTGTTCCTCTGCCAGGTCTGCCATCGGCTCCACGCCTTTCCAGCCTGTTCTTCCTGCACATGTTCCGGCTACATGGACTTCCCCTGCACATTGTCTCAGATCATGGGGTCCAGTTTGTTTCCAGTTACTGGCGGTCTCTGTACGGTCAACTGCAAGTTAAACTGAACTTCCCATCTGCATACCAAAAACAGTTGAGAGGGTTAATCAGGCCCTGGGCTGCAAGTCCTACCCACTTTGCGGCCGGCTCTGGTGAAAACCAGGTGCCACTTAAACTCCATCCCAGGTTTTGGCTTTGTCTTCGTCCACGGTGGTCCAGAGGATCCACTACCACTAATCCTGACAGTCAGCAATTTCTGACACTTACACATACTACTAAAGAGAGTGGCAGGACGCATGCTCATACTGCCTCTCCACCTAGTAGCGAGAATGGATTCCCCATTTCCATGATCAGAGCGATCATGGATCAGCAATTTATCTAGAGAACTTTAAAACAACCCCTCTAGTACGGCGCGCGCCGGGTCCCGGTGCATGGGGAGGGCTCGCGGGCCGAGCCCTCTCCATAGCCGGTAAGTCTTTGCTGCATATTGCAGCAAAGGCTTACCGGTAACACCCGCGATCGGTGCTAGCACCGATCGCGGGTGTTTGCTCCGTGATCGCCGCCGGCAATGCTACCGGCGGCTTCAAAGAGATGGCGCCGCATGGGCGCCGCCATCTTGTTGTGGATCGCTGCTCCCCGATGACGGGGAGCGGCGATCCGTCGCCATGGTAACCTCGGGTGTTCCGAACACCCGAGGCTACTTCCTTTTAACCCTAATTGCACATTGTAATGCATGGGGAGTAAAATCCACATATACTGCCATACTGTAGTATGGCAGTATATGATAGGATCGATCAGACTACCTAGGGTTAGAGTACCCTAGGGAGTCTGAAAAATAGTAAAAGTAAAAATAAAAAAAAGTTTTAAAAAAAAAAACTATAATAAAAAAACCTAAAAATTCAAATCACCCCCCTTTCCCTAGAAATGATATAAAAATAAATAAACAGTAAAAATCATAAACACATCAGGTATCACCGCGTCCGAAAATGCCCGATCTATCAAAATATGATCATGTTTTTTCACTATGTTTAACCCCGTAACGGAAAATAGCGTCCAAAGTCGAAAATGGCATTTTTTTGCCATTTTGAAAAATATAAAAAAATTAATAAAAAGTGATCAAAAGGTTGCACAGTCCAAAAAATTATAGTAATGAAAACGGCATCAAAATTCGCAAAAAATGACACTATCCGCAGCTCCGTACACCAAAGTATGAAAAAGTTATTGGCCCCAGAAGATGGCAAAATAAAAAAAAAATATTTTGTACAGGAGGTTTTAATTTTTTTAAATGTATGAAAACATTATAAAACCTATACAAATTTGGTATCCACGTGATCGTACCGACCCAAAGAATAAAGTAGACATGTCATTTGGGACGCAGAGTGAAAGCTGTAAAATCCAAGCCCACAAGAAAACGTCACAAATGTGGTTTTTCACCATTTTCACTGCATTTGGAATTTTTTTCCCACTTCCCAGTACACGCCATAGAATATTAAATACCGTCACTACGAAGTGCAATTTGTTACGCAGAAAATAAGCCATAACACAGCTCTTTATGTGGAAAAATAAAAAAGTTATAGATTTTTGAAGTTGGTGAGTGAAAAATGGAAGTGAAAAAACTAAAAAAGGCCAAGTCGTTAAGGGGTTAAAGCCTGAAAAATGATTCAGCTATTCCGACTACGCAATATCACCTGGTCATAAGTATTCAGACCCTTTGCTCAGTATTGAGTAGAAGGAGCTTTTGAGCTAGTACAGCCATGAGTCTTCTTGAGAATGATGCAACAATTTGTGTTTACACCTGGATTTGGGGATTATCTGACATTCTTCCTTGCAGATCTTCTCCAGTTTCCTCAGGTTGGATGGTGAATGTAGGTGGAAGCCATTTTCAAGTCTCTCCAGAGATGCTCAATTGGGTTTAGGTCAGGGCTCTGGCTGGGACAGACAAGAATGGCCACATAGTTTTTCTGAAGCCACTGCTTTGTTATTTTATCTGTGTACTTATGGTCATTGTCTTGTTAGAAGGTTCCCCCAGTCTGAGGTCCAAAGCACTCTGAAAGAGGTTTTCATCCAGGATAGCCGCATTCATCTTTCCTTCAACTGCAACCAGGTGTCCTGTCCCTGCAGCTGCAAAACACCCCCATAGCATGATGCTAGCACCACCATGTTTCACTGTTGGGATTGTATTTGGCAGGTGATGAGCAGTGTCTGTTTTTCTCCAAATATGCCACTTAGAATTAACACCAAAAATTCAATCTCATCAGACCAGAGAACCTTATTTCTCATAGTCTGGGAGTCCTTTGTGTGTTTTTAAGTACACTGTATGCGGCATTCATAGGTATTGTCGACGCACTCTGCGATAAAGCCTGACCGGTGGAGGCTTCAGTGATAGTTGACTTTGTGGAACTTTCTCCCTGCTGCATCTCTCGAGCTCAACCACAGTGATCTAGGAGTTCTTCTTTACCTCTCTCACCACCACTCTTCTCCCACGATTGCTTAGTTTGGCTGGACGACCAGGTTGATGAAGAGTTGCGGCAGTCCCAAACACCTACTGTTTGAGGATTTAGAGGCCATTGTGCTCTTAGAAACCTGCTGCAGAAATTCTTTTGTAACCTTGGCCAGATCTGTGCCTTGCCACAATACTGCCCCTGAACACTTTGGGTAGTTCCTTAGGCCTCGTGATTCTCGTACTCTGAAATGCACTGTGAGGTCTCATATAGACAGGTTTGTGTCTTTCCTAATCAAGTCCAATTAGTTTAATTAAACACAGCTGGAATCCAACGAAGAACTATCTCAGGGTGCAGTCACACATCGCATCTAACGCATGCGTTTCAAAAAGAGACATGCCTTATTAAACAGCTGTTAAGACTTGCTTTTACAAAATGCAAGTGTTAACACACGCATTAACATTGCCTTAACTGTTGCGTTTTATAAACGCAAATGTTAACAGCTTTCTAATTAGGCAAATCGAACCCTCAGGGCTCGTTCACATGTGGTGCATCACAACACTGAGAAGAGGAGACTACATTGCTGCCATCGTCGCGTTTATAAAACGCATGTGTTAATTCAATGTTAACACACGTGTTTGTTTGCACGATGTTAACATGTGTGTTAATATTGCTTTAATGCACACGTTTTGTAAAAGAAATGTTGAAAGAACCATGTGATATTTCAGTTTTTCTTCTGCAATAAATTTAAATTAGCAAAAATATCTACATTTCAGTTTTTTTCTATCAAGATTGGGTGCAGAGTGTACATTAAGTAGCAAAAAAAATAATTATTTTGAGCTTACAAATTGGCTACAATGAAACAAAGAGTGAAATATATAAAGGGGTCTGAATACTTTTCGTACCCACCGAATGTTTGGATATACAGTATACTATATATGTGATGGTGGTGCTGCAGGCTGTATACACTGATCTCCCATAACAGCAGAATGTGTATATACTGTGCATACTGTGGTGAAGCTGCACATTGTCTACACTGAGTGTGTGTATATGCTGCATCTACTATGGTGGTGTTGAAGGCTGTATACATTGATCTCCAGGAGTAGCATTGTGTGTGTATAATACAGTCATGGATAAAAGTTTTGACAATGATACAAGTGTTCATTTTACAAAGTCTACTGCATCGGGTTTTATAATGGCAATTTGCATATACTCCAGAATGTTATAAAGAGTGATCAGCTTAACAGCAATTAATTGCAAAAGTCCATTTTTGCCTAGGAAATGAACTTTTCCCCCCAAAACACATTTCAACTTCATTGCATCGTTTCAGTGATTGCTCCAGTAGGTGTGATGTGGGTGTTGATGAGGACAGGGCTGGAGATCAATCTTTCATGATTAAGTAAGAATCACACCACTGGAAACTTTCTAAGGAGGCTGGTGCTTGGCATCATTGTTTCTCTCCTGTTAACCATGGTTATCTCTAAAGAAACATGTGCAGTCATTATTGTACTGCACAAAACTGGCCTAACAGGGAAGAGTATCGCAGCTAGAAAGATTGCACCTCAGTCTACAATGTATCGCATCATCAAGGAATTTAAGAAGAGAGGTTTCATTGTTGTCAAAAAGGCTCCATGGCGCCCAAGAAGGACCAGCAAGTGTCAAGACCGTCTCTTAAAAGTGTTTCAGCTTCGGGATAGGGCTACCAGCAGTGCAGAGCTTGCTCAGGAATGGCAGCTGGCAGGTGTGAGTGCATCTGCACGCACTGTGAGGCAGAGACTCTTGGAGCAAGGCCGGGTGTCAAAGGGCAGCAAAGAAGCCACTTCTCTCCAGAAAAACATCAAGGACAGACTGATATTCTGCAAAAGGTACAGTGGACTGCTGAGGACTGGGGTAAAGTAATTGGGGGAGATTTATCATAAGTCTATTAGAGCAGAACTGTTCTAGTTGCCCATGGCAACCAATCAGTGCTCACCTTTCATTTTCCCACAGCTGTTTATAAAATTAAAGCTGAGCTCTGATTGGTTTCCATGCGCAACTAGAAGTTTTACCTCAGAAACGTGATGACAAATTTCTCCCATTTTCTCTGATGAATCCCCTTTCCGATTGTTTGGAACATCTGGAAAACAGCTTATTCGGAGAAGACAAGGTGAGCGATACCACCAGTCTCGTCTCATGCCAACTGTAAAGCCTCCTGCAACCATTCATGTGTGGGGCGGCTTCTCAGCCAAGGGAATCGGCTCTCTCACAGTCTTGCCTAAAAACACATCCATGCATAAAGAATGATACCAGAATGTCCTCCAAGAGCAACTTCTCCCAACCGTCCAAGAGCAGTTTGATGATCAACAATGCCTTTTCCAGCATGATGGCGGACCTTCCATAAAGCAAAGGTGATAACTAAATGGCTCAGGGAACAAAACATAGAGATTTTGGGTCCATGGCCTGCAAACTCCCCAGATCTTAATCCCATTGAGAACTTGTGGTCAATCATCAAGAGACAGGTGGACAAACAAAAACCAACAAATTGTGACAAAATGCAAGCATTGATTGTGCAAGAATGGACTGCTATCAGTCAGGATTTGGTCCACAAGTTGATTGAGAGCTGTCGGGGAGAATTGCAGAGGTCCTGAAGAAGAAGGGTCAACACTGCAAATATTGACTTGCTGCATTAACTCATTCTAACTGTCAATAAAAGCTTTTGTTACTCATAATATGATTACTCTTGTATTTCTGTATGTGATAAAAACATAACAAACACACAAAAAAAACCAGAGGGCAACAGATTATGTGAAAATATAATATTTGTGTCATTCCCAAAACTTTTGTCCATGACTGTATATATACTGTGGGGGGGGGGGGGCAGGCTGTATACACTAATCTCCAGGAGTAGCAGTGTGTATATATACTGTATACACTGATCTCCAGGAATAGCAGTGTGTAAATATACTGTATACACTGATCTCCAGGAGTAGCAGTGAGTGTGTATATATACTGTATACACTGATATCCAGGAGTAGCAGTGTGTAAATATACTATATACACTGATCTCCAAGCGAAGCGGTGTGTATATATACTGTATACACTGATCTCCAGGAGTAGCAGTGTGTATATATATACTGTATACACTAATCTCCAGGAGTAGCAGTGTGTATATATACTGTATACACTGATCTCCAGGAATAGCAGTGTGTAAATATACTGTATACACTGATCTCCAGGAGTAGCAGTGAGTGTGTATATATACTGTATACACTGATATCCAGGAGTAGCAGTGTGTAAATATACTATATACACTGATCTCCAAGCGAAGCGGTGTGTATATATACTGTATACACTGATCTCCAGGAGTAGCAGTGTGTATATATATATACTGTATACACTGATCTCCAGGAGTAGAAGTGTGTAGATATACTGTATACACTGATCTCTGGGAGTAGCAGTGTGTAAATATACTGTATACACTGATCTCCGGGAGTAGCCGTGTATAAATACTGTATACACTGATCTCCAGGAGTAGCAGTGTATATATATACTGTATACACTTATCTCCAGGAGTAGCAGTGTGTAAATATAGTGTATACACTGATCTCCGGGAGTAGCAGTGTGTATATATACTGTATACACTGATCTCTGGGAGTAGCAGGGTGTATATATACTGTATACACTGATCTCCAGGAGTAGCAGGGTGTATATATACTGTATACACTGATCTCCAGGAGTAGCAGTGTGTATATATATTGTATACACTGATCTCCAGGAGTAGCAGTGTGTATATATATTGCATACACTGATCTCCAGGAGTAGCAGTGTGTATATATATTGTATACACTGATCTCCAGGAGTAGCAATGTGTATATATACTGTATACACTGATCTCCAGGAGAAGCAGTGTGTATATATATTGTATACACTGATCTCCAGCAGTAGCAGTGTGTATATATATGCTGTATACACCTATCTCCAGGAGAAGCAATGTGTATATATAGTGTATACACTGATCTCCAGGAGAAGCAGTGTGTAAATATAGTGCAGTGGTGGCGAACCTATGGCACGGGTGCCAGAGGTGGCACTCAGAGCCTTTTCTGTGGGCACTCAGGCCATCACCATAGAGGACTCCAGGTATCTTCCTGCAGTCCCAGACAGCCCAGGACTTGCTGTACACAGAGCTATTTTTAAGTGACAGCACTATCTGGGACTACTGGAGGAGTGGGAAGGTGTGGATGGATTTGGATTATCATTGTAGCTCCTGCTCCGGCCCTGACAATTCTTCCTGTTTATGGGACCCTGGAGGGAAGCTACAATGATCATCCAAATTTCTCCTATTTTCTGCTTTATTGGTGTCCTCAGGGTGCTGATATGAATGAAAGATGTGACAGAGCAGGGAGTATAAGTCACTTATTAAATTTCTGTGTTGGCACTTTGCGATAAATTAGTGGGTCTTGGTTGTAGTTTGGGCACTTGGTCTCTAAAAGGTTCGCCATCACTGATATAGTGTATACACTGATCTCCAGGAGTAGCAGGGTGTATATACACTGTATACACTGATCTCAAGGAGCAGCGGTGTGTGTATATATACTGTATATACTGATCTCCAGGAATAGCAGTGTGTATATATACTGTATACACTGATCTCCAGGAGTAGCAGGGTGTGTGTATATATATATATATATATATATATATATATATATATATAAAAATATACTGTTGTAGATCTATGATGTCGATGCTGCAGGTTGTATACTCTGATGTCAGGAGTAACACCACATACATCTGCTGTCCTGTGAATGGTCTGACACTTCATAGATTATGAGAACGTGTATAGCAATGTGTACTACCGCTGAGGGCATGAGGCTGTCATGTACCTGTGTGGGAGCTGCTGCCTTCACTACACCCTATGAAGATGACGCTTCTGGTTACAAATCCATGTGCACTGACTCTTCCGGCCCGGCTGTGCAACCTTGAATCAGTCTCGTTCTCGTATCTACCGCTGGTGGCTGCTTCTCAATCTGCATTCATCCATTACATCCCAGGGCGGAACTATTCTTCCAGAGAGACAGAGGCGGAACGCTGTACTCGGGTTAACGAGACCCGGGGAAAACGGACCGTGGCTTCGTACACCCGGAAGTGGCTACCGATCTCCTGTACCGGTACCGGCAGTCAGGTAGTGAACCGTGTGTGGGTGTGTTAGTGAGCGCCATGTTTGTGGCTGTGTTATGAGGAATTATCACAGGAGTGGTCAGTATCACTTCCTAGTGTATGGGAGGCTTTTCAGCCACATTATGTGCAGCTATATAACATATAGAGGAGGGTTGTCAAAAGTGCCTAAGGTTCAACTGTTCTAGTTGCCCATGGAAACCAATCAGGGCTCAGCTTTCACTTTTTAAACATCTGTGTGAAAATGACAGCTTAGTCCTGATTGGTTTCGATTGGCATATAGAACATTTCTTCTCTCAAACACTTCTGAGCCACAAAACAGTAAAAGGATCTAATGATCTCCATTTGTAAGCTGTGTAAGATATCAACCAGACTTGTTAACATGTTGCTGTAAACGTTTTCTGGAATTGCCAAAGCAGTGACTAGTCCATCATTGAAAGCAAAGACTAATAACATATACAAAGCTCTATATTTGTAATAATAACAAAAATGCTGTCAATTTTTCAATAAACTTTGTATTAAATTATGTTGTCCTGTGGAGACTCAGAACTAAAGAATATACAAAGTAAGAGGCTGTCAGTGGCCACTGTAAGGCCTGGTTTCCAATAAAGGCCTATATTCTTCGTGTATTCTTTTGAGCTTCCATGAAAGCTGTTAATGGATTCAGATGTTCTATTTTTCTCTTAGGGTTGAAACATGGCGGCTGTGATAAACACAGAGTTGGATCCAGTTTTTCTGAAAGCACTGGGTTTCCTCCACTCTAAGAGCAAAGATTCTGCAGAGAGACTGAAAGCCTTACTGGATGAATCTCTGTGCAAGGGCATTGACTCTGGATATCGGCCTCCACAAAAGGTTTGACCTGAGACAAAGAATACTCTTTTATTCCAGAGGTTTTTTTTCCATTATAGCATTAATGAACATTTATGATGTTTCATTTTAATATTCTCTGTCACAGGCTGCTCCTGTTGGGTAGAAAACACCACACAGCAATTGTCATAGCACAGAGTGATGAAGGATCCCAATAGATTGCTTGCTAATGACTTCATACAAGAAATGTGAAGGGACACTTTTCTGTGATAAGTGGGGGGTCATAGCCACCACATGACTACTTGGAAATGTATGAGGGTTTCCAACTTGGGAAGTAGGGAGTGGGCACTGGTCACATGAGTAGGATGAGTAGACAGTTCTGTGGAAATTGAAGGGATATTCCATTGCTAATGTGGAGGGGGTGGTGGCTGGTGCCACATATAGGGTGTGTGAGAGTACAGTAGTGCAAGGCTGAAGCAACCTGGGTCTACAGTGTAAAAAGTAGTGATGTGATGTGTAAGGCTAGGCTCACAACTATCTGGTTATACAGACTTTGGATATATACAGACTTTGTGATCTAGTATCAGAAAGTCCCTGAAATACAGAAGAGAATTTGATATTTATGTTTTTTGTTTAAGGATGTTGAGCATTCTAAAGTCACACTGCCAAAACCCAAGTCTGATGTGAAATCTAGCAACAGTTCTCCTGCGAGTAGCATCCTGAAACCAATGCCAGCAGAGAAGGTAAAGAAAGAGGCCGAGAAGAGGTCATCAGATAAGGTAAGTTCTGGAGCATAACCATCATATGCTTCTGAATACAGGTTTATTGAATCTTAGTCTAGTATGTCTGTTCTTGTTTATTATTATTATTATTATTATTATTGTAATTAAATTTTGTGTTTGTTTATTATCATAGATGAAAGCTGATGTTAGTGATCCAGTTGATTTGCCAAAGAAACCACGTTTGGAGAAAGCAGAAGCGCGTTCCTCTCCTATCACTGTGCCGATCAGTAAGGACATTCCTATTCCTGATCTATCCAGCTTTGATGAAACTAGTGCAGATGACTTTGCCATGGAGATGGGGCTAGCCTGCGTAGTCTGCCGGTGAGTGCCTGGAATCTAGTGTTCACTTCATTGTTGGCTGCAGTGTTTTGTTAAAAAAGGCAATGCTCTTTCATCCTCTTCCTCTCATGGACATATTTTATTGGGTCCATTGCAAAGTAGCACATTTTTCTTAGCTTCGGACAACATTTGACTGTTTTTTTTTTCTGCAGACAGATGACGGTTTTCTCTGGTAATCAGTTGGTGGAGTGTCAGGAATGTCATAATCTCTACCATCAAGACTGTCACAAACCTCAAGTCACAGATAAAGATGTGAATGATCCCCGTCTGGTCTGGTACTGTGCACGCTGTACTAGACAGATGAAGAGAATGGTAAGATCTTTAAATGCAAGAATCTGATGCTAAAATGGTGAATGTAAAACCATATGATCACATTGGCCAAATAATGAGAAATTTACAGAAGCACCACAGAGTAAAATGTGACTTATTCTTCACCAAGAACAGTTGGATCTGTTGGATTTGACCTGTGAATGTCTTAGAAT
This sequence comes from Engystomops pustulosus, assembly GCF_040894005.1. Classification (NCBI taxonomy): domain Eukaryota; kingdom Metazoa; phylum Chordata; class Amphibia; order Anura; family Leptodactylidae; genus Engystomops; species Engystomops pustulosus. The sequence continues at coordinate 206,879,294 of NC_092411.1, read as the reverse complement.
CTCTACTGTAATCAGTGACCTACATATGACCACCTATACTGATCTGGATGGATCAGTATCTATAATGTTGATGGTGCCATAAGCATAAAGATGTATTCTGATGGGCGTCTTTAAGCTCACTATGGTATCTGTTTTTTTGTATGATGGTATATTGACCCATTGATTCCTATGGGTCTGTTCACAGTGAGAAAAAAGTTGTCAATGGATTAGTGGCTTGAGGGGTGGGATTTCTTCCTACATCAGCATACAATAAATTCACCCTTTTAAGTCTATCTTATCAGATGTAGATATAAGGATTTGCCCATCAATACTATATATCCGTATAGAAAATCATTCGTAGATTGGTGGAACCACCACCACCAACCAGGAGAATGATGGTCACCTTTCCTATTGTCTGAATGTGGAGGCAGATGCTTCACACTCACTGCACATGTATTAATTACTGTGAAACTGCTGATTGGAAGACTAGTAAGCCTGGGAAACCTATCCCTCTCTTCAGACACAGTTACAAAGGATTCTCTTTATTCAGACTGGTAGGACCCTCACCAGTCAGAGGAAATGGGTCAAATGTTGGTAGGCAAACCTCTCTAATACTCTTGTATGTAACTTTAGTGCAGTTTTCTTGCACATGCTAGGGATTTACTATTATAGCCGGTTATTATTTGATTCTTTATTCATTTGTTCTTGTAGGCACAGAAAAATCAGAAGCCTTCTCAGAAACCTTCGCCCTCTGCCGCTTCTTCTACAATGCTGGTCACCAAGGATCCTTCTATCGCCAAACCTGAGATGAAACCCAAAGTAGATTCTGCAAACACATTTTTAGCTTTCAAGAGGACAGAAGTAAAGGTATTACTGTATTTTACCTTTTACTTTGGGCAGTAAAGGGGCACAGAGATGCAACCCTAGAGGTTTAACCCCGCACAGTACCAAAGCTGCACTAACAATATTACATCACTTTATGTAAGAGAATCCCCATTTAAAATATCTACATGTTTGCTGCCAAGATTGACCACCTATATGAAAATGTGTTTTAGTGTAATGTAACCATCCTTTTTTTGAAAGAAAAGTGTAGGCCACGGTCTTAGTACCAAGATGGATGGCAAGGTGTGGTCAGGATATAGATTACATCCTCTTTCCAGCTATTAATAATTCTGTTGCTAACACAAGTTGTGAAAGGATGTGTGTGCCATCTGGTAGGCAATATTCTGTTTAAATAAGGTACAATGGAGAGAGGTAGATGCTGTGTGCTGAGTAAACCAGTTCTTTATTATCTTTGTCAATACAGAGTGCTGCTTTTTCTGAATGATAGTTCACTGTTACGGGGAGATGAACATATTTAGCTATGTGTACATATCTGTATTTCTATCCAGTGTTAGATATAAAATGTTCTGGGTATGTTCTTTGTTATATTTACTCTGGTAAGTAAATGTGTTACCTTTATTATTGAAATCTCACCGGAAATTTCCTTTCCTTAAAGGTATCCGCTGCAGCATCCGGCAATTCCTCAAATTCTGGAACATCATCATCCGCTGCAAGTGGTCTTTCAGGGTGGGCAGCATTTGGAGCGAAGACTGCTTCAGCAGCGTTAGCATCCTCCAAGCTCGGTAACACAACACAGGCTGCTGTTGGGAAGCCACCCACTCTGTCCGCAGCTCAAAAGCCAATGGGTTCAGGTAGCAGTACACCCATAAAAACAGGTTCTACATCTAAGCCAGGATCTGGAAACAGCAATGCAAGTTCTGTTCCAATAAAACCCTTGCCCCCTCTGATATTGGGAAAGACAGGCCTCAGCCGTACCATGAGCAGTGAGAATGTGAGCAAAACAGGCCTCCCAAGTCCAAGTGTTGGGTCTTCGGGGAGTAGTATCAGCAGCCAGTTGAGCAGTGGTAATGGAGGAAGCAGCTCTGCAGGAAGCAGCGGAAGCTCCAGTAGTAAAGCTCCTGTGGATCCCAGCTCCCAGCAATCTGGAGCTAAAGGTCCTACATCCCAGGAATCTCAGTTGAATGCCATGAAGCGACTACAAATGGTGAAAAAGAAGGCTGCTCAAAAGAAACTGAAGAAATAAGAAAAAAGGTTAAAATACACAACTGTATATTTGTTATGAAGTGCAGTAGTTTACAAGAATATTGAACACAGGAAAAAACAGTCTGAAAAAATCCAATCACGTGTCCGTGTCACTAAAGAACATTGATATGAGATATTTTGTGTTAAAAGTAAATGTTTTCTTGATTTCCTGTTCCATTAATGTAATATGCCATTTACCTGCACTTGAATATAGTAAAATGGAAAAGAATGATTTCTTTGGCTTTCATATTGTTTTTACATTAGGTAACTATACTGCCTACTGCCAAATTTTGTTCATAAACACAACAGTTTTTTTTAAAATTATGCTGTTCGTATAAATGGCGATGAAACACTTGTAAAATAATAAAAACCAAGAGAAAAGCCTAATACAGCTACATTGACCAATTGGAAAATGAAAAATTATTCTTGGATGCAGTCCCAGAATACAAAGCATTGATCCATTAGACACTTATGTTTAATGGGAGGACCTGGCTCCCAATCTCTGTTCTAGATCATTCCAAAAGTATTTGATGGTTTTGAGATCAGGACTCATCAAAGTTATCTCACACCAAACACACCCAATCATGCTTTTATGGACCGTGCTTTGTGCATTGGGTCATAGCTATACATGGGCAGAAAATTGAGTTCCCCAAATGTATCTTATATGTTCTTACAGGGTGGCACCTCTGTGTTGAAGGACCTATCGGATAATCCTGTCTTCAGTGGACTATAACTTTGGATCCATGGCACTTAGCATCTCACTTCTTTTTTTTCCTCTGATTCACAAGAATCGGACATTTTCTAGGTGCCAGGGAACCAGAGATATTCATGTTTAAATTGAGAATTTTGGGTGCAACTTTTATATATAAAAATCCTTTCTGATGGCACTTTAACAGTTAATATCTCTTGTTCCCGGCACCTAGAAACACAAAGTTAGATTTATATGAAAGAGTAGAGGAAAAAGGAGGGAGATTTTAGGTGCCACAGATCCGGATTTTTAGTCCTCTGAAGTGTGTGTCCTTCGCCCCCTCCAGCATCTTGGCCAGAAGGATGTAGGGAAAATTTGGAAGAGGCCGCACATAGGAGCTGCTTGCACTTCACAGTTAAAGTAAATATTGACTTTATATGTTGCAAAATTTTTATAAGGCATAACATCTCCTAAAGGTTGTGTTATTAACCCTCTCCTACCCAGAACAATCTGAGAGCACACTTTTCGTTTTTTTAATGTCAACAATGAATATTCAATCTTCTATGCCTAATGTGGCTACATATTAACACTGGAACTGAGAACATGTCCAAAAAGTTAAATTTTACACGAAAAACACACATACATTTCTGAATAAATTTTTTTATGACATTCTTACTCAAATTTGTATGAACCGCAGAAGGGTCTGTTATTTCACGGGTAATACACATATTACACCCATCTCAAAGTGACCTTTGTGCTATCTCATTAGTTTGTTGTATGGATATATAGTTTTCATTTGAGTTACTGTTATGCAGGAAACCATACAATAATATATCTGTGTGAAGCTCAGTGTAATTTTCTGCAAAAATAGTTTGATGCCCCAGTGGATTTGACGTTCCCTTTGCTGTATATTTTCCTGAATATATACATGTAGGGTATGTATTAATTCCTCACATATTTCTGTTTTTGGAAAGTACAATTACTTTATACAAGTATTCTGCATTTGTACGTATTTTATATGAAGTCCAAAAAAATGGATTGTCAGCCCCATTGGGGACAGGGAAAGATGTGGCAAGCTTTGTGTAGCGCTACGTAATCTGTGTGCTCTATATAAATAAACGAGGAATTAAAAAGTTATTTTTGTAAACATGGTAGGCTGTGATTTCTGAAAAATATGTTGCTGTTGCATGTTGTGTTATATATAAATCTGCTCACAATAATTTTTACATATTCCTATTTGTGCGTAAACCTCCATGTGGCATGATGGTGTTACGGGCTGTCAACTGTTAAACAAAGAAAATGCAACTGCCAGATTGTCTGTTTTCAAAAGATATATAAGTTTTAGGGGTGCCTGTACTTAATCACTATATTTTGCAGACTGCGCCTGTCTTAAAGTTTGTAGCTGAAAAGTCGATTTTTGGTTATTTCAGTTTTAGTGATATGTATGGTGTTTTATTCATGTCAACCTATGACTATGAAATATCTATAAACTATATATATATATATATATATATATATATATATATATATATCCATCTGTTATATAGGAGTTGTGAAACTAATTATTTTCTGGTTGGAGCACGTTTTTGCCATCAAAGTAAATTTTTATGCGTTTTTTAATAAACTTAAAAAAAATACTTAAAAACAATTAAATTGCATGAAGGTGCCTATGTGTCTATAAATTCCTTGGTGCAATTTTGAAAATGGATTAAGTGTCTGTTTTCAGAAAATACATGGTTTTATGGGGTTTAGTATAATGCTGTACAGGCAGTCCCCGGGTTACATACAAGATAGGGTCTGCAGGTTTGTTCTTAAGTTGAATTTGTATGTAAGTCGGAACTTTATATTTTATTATTGTAATCCCAGCCAGAACTTTTTTGGTCTCTGTGACAATCGGATTTTAAAAATGTTGGGTTGTCATAAGAACCAGGATTAACAATAAATCTTCATTACAGACACCTGTGATAACTGTTTCAGCTGTTAAATGTAGCCTAGGACTAAAGTACAATAAATTACCAATATCCAGAGGTCCGTTTGTAACTATGGGTCGTATGTAAGTCGAGTGTTCTTATGTAGGGGACCGCCTGCAATTTCCATTTTACTTGTACATGTCAAAAATGTAAAATGCAACAACATTTTCAGAAATGCCTGGCAGGGAAAAGGTTAAAGAAGACATGCACAATTTACTAGCTTTAAAACCTTATTTCCTGCAATGAGATTAACAGTTAGAGGCCCAAAGCCTGAGGCTGCACTACTGAAGAACTGATAGAATACAACATTTAGGTGGGTATGTGGGGGTAAGTGTGCTTCCGTTTATTTGGTAATGTCACTTTGCAAAACGTTTCCATGACAACCAGGCAGATATCAGAAAAAGAAATGTTGTCTTTACACTCTCGAGTTTTGAGCATGTAACCTACAGCAGCCACATCTCATTACAGAAGTAAGACAAAGAATTTTTTTTTCATTTACTACTGTTAGAAAAAAAGGGCCTATTTAGAGCCAGTGTTTTCTTTCCTGACATGTACATTTTTGTAAACGTGTACAAGCTTTTACTATCCACTAAATGATTCCTTTAATAGTATATCAATGTTATATTTGTCTGATGGTGGTTTTGGCCATGATGGGTTAAATGCAGATGGTGGTCACGGGGTCACACCTGTAGTGACAGGAGGTACGTCCTTGTTTGTATCCACAAACCTCTCAGCTCTTCCTCTTCTATAGATTACATTATTTTTTCATTGCGACAGGTTCCTAAAGGGGGTATTCCCACAAAGACAAGATTCTTAAAAATGCCGTACTCAGGATAACAAATGAACACATTCAATAATCCAATGTTATTAGCAAAAATACAGAATTTTACAGATAAAATTCCAACTTGTCTCTATCAGTCCTAATGTATACAATTTCAGTTGCCCCAGGATCCGACCGTAAATCAGAAGTCTAGGGTCAGGCATGGCAGATTGTTCTCCTATCTGACGCTGCAGTGAGCTCCTCTCTGCATTGGCCCCTCCCCTTGCATTTCAAGACAAACTCACACACATAGAGACTCCCTGCCAGCAAACAGCATCTACAAGCCTTTATCCTTGGAAGGGAGGCACATCAGACCTGACATTGTATGTTATGGCTGAGATAGCGAGCTAAGAATGTAAGTGTGTTATATTGATCTTATAATCTCTGATCTGTATGGATCTCTTTTTCTATCTGTCAGATACTAGTGAATGTTCAGAAGCTAAAGAAAAGCGTAGATAAACCCTATACTGGAATTTTACACTGATCATCACTGAGTGATAACAGCAATAAAACTGAGTAAAATTTAAAGCAAAAGGTTAAAAATTATCTTTATTGTGTAACCATCACTAGGGAATTGAAACCCCTTTAACAAAAATGATCTAACGTCAAAAACAATATAATAAAACACTGGAGCTGAAATGGTAAAGGGCTCCACAGTACTGATAACTGTGCACCATAAGCACCAAAAAAAGATCAGCAGAACATTGTGACTTGTAGGTACAGAACATTTCTATACCACACAGTAGAAGTAAATGAGATATGGCATTATACAATAGTACCAAAAGGCAAATCGTGGGTGAGTTTCTCTGACTGGGTCCTCATCAATTTAATCTTGTTTCACAAAAAAAGGCCTGGAAATGGCCTCACAAAAGACCCATTGGTCAAGAGGTAGAGAGGAAATTCATATTCTCCATTAAAACTTCAATCTTTATTTAAATCTATTAAAAATATACTTGATGACACTCACAAATAATGTTAAAAATCTACAGACAATAGGGTTGGTATCTGTTAATATTGTTAACACAACCTCGTAGCCGCAATTCCTTTCATAACAATATTAACAGATACCAACCCTTTTGTCTGTAGATTTTTAACATTATTTGTGAGTGACATCAAGTATATTTTTAATAGATTTAAATAAAGATTGAAGTTTTAATGGGGAATATAAATTTCCTCTTGACCAATGGGTCTTTTGTGAGGCCATTACCAGGCCTTTTTTATGGCACTATACACACACTTGTGTAGGTTTTCCACTAGTGCAACTACTGGTTATTGTTCATAAGCTTCAATAAACATTTGGTTTGATGATGATTCATGAACTTTCTTAATGGATAAACTTACCTCTACAGCAAGGCGATACGTGTCCTGAATTTCCCTGGGGGCGGGGGGGGGGGGGGGGGCTTAGGGGTCTCTTCACCACAGTATAAGTTATCTGTGGATCAGTGGTCCAGAAACTTTGGCAGCTTACAAGCTACTTCCAAATGGCACAGATGGCTTTGAGTAAGGCCTCATGCACTAAAACTATTTTTGGGCCACATGCTAGCCATTATTTTATGGCTATCACGTGTCCCCATAAATCTCAATTGTCTTACGTGCATGGGCTGACTCCAGACCGCAGATTATTGAGTATTTCCTTTTCCTGCCCATCTTTGCGGCCCAGGCAGTCTTTTTCTATTGTCAACAGCAAGAAATCAGCTCGCAAACAACTTACCTTTGTGGGCGAGAAGCCTTACCCACAAAAGAAAAACTATACTTTTACATATGAATATATGGCCCAGTGGTATTATTGATATTATTGAATATGCTAGTATGGAACCATATGTAGAAATCAAAGAAACATCTGATTTTTATTTCATTTTTATTTAGAATCTACAATTCATTTCACAAAACATAAAAAAATATCTGAGAATTGTAATACACACAAGGAGGTGCAAGGATAAACATTTCTTATATATTATCATCTATTCTTAAATCTTTATTAAATTTCTATCTGTACATTTACAGCTAAAGGTTTAAGACAAAATATATCATTCATACCTTAATTTAACAATATCTTTTGCTGTCATTTAGTTTACATTTCAGTAACCATCTTGCAGGATATCACTTATAAGGTTTTTCCACAAATGTAAAATCTGGCACCTCTGTAAATATATCTTTATACTTCTCTACATGATTATGGTTTCATTATTTTCCAGTTGCTGCTGATCACTGCTGACAGAGCTTTTTTTTATATTTTACTTATAGGCTTGTATGATGCCTCAGTAGTTTCCCTATTTCACTTACTGTATTAATGATAATATTTGATAGTCACCTGACAGCTAAGACCAGCCCATTGCTGTCATTGGGGAGACTGGTTTTACAGTCATCTCACATAAAATTCCAATGGGCCACACGTCATAATGTCTGCACCTTACAGAGGATTTCGAGTACAATAAGGAGCAAATTGTAGCATATTTAAGGTAATTTTGTCAAATCTGCAGGCAGCATGAAAAAAGTGAGGAGTAGAACTAATAAAATGACAATAAAGATGCCAGACATTACATTTACTGACTTGGAGCCTTACATTGATAAAATTTCTCCAAGCTCTGTATTTTTGGAACATTGGCTGCATCTCTGCACACTTCACATATTTACTTATAGCTTCACCGTGTGCTTCATTCTCGAAACTAAAGAGTTAACAAACCTCAGCATAGATGAATCAGCTCTTGTCTCACACATGAATACACTAAAAACATTGTATATTAATTATTAAACTTCTTACTAAGACTGCAAGTCAAAAGTGTGTTAGGAGGCCTATTAGTAGGCCAAGAGTCTTGTAACAAAGCCGCTTCAGCTTCATGACTTTGCCCGGAGAGTTATTTTATAACCACACGGCCAAAAAATCAGCGACACAGCACAGCGTTACAAGTAATTAATGTGTAGCTCAATAGGTTGTTTGGCCTTTGCCTCCACGAAACCATGGTAACAGTGATAAATGGTGACCGGTTGCTTCTCAGACTGCGCTGTTAATCATGGGCTACACGTCTCAACAAGAAATTGTCAGGATGAACAACAGAGGCTACAAAATAAAGCGGGTCAAGTCTCGCATAAATAGGAAGCAAACAGGAGGGAAGAAATTAACTCTTATGATCAAAAGACTACATAACTACTAATGTCCCCTCACAGATGTCACTTTATTATTATAGCTGCCATCTACTGTCATGAGAAAGGTGAACGTAAAAGTGAGAACATGCCCTATGAAGGCTAATGAAATTCTTAGGACATCCATTATCCACAATACTGTAAATTTTAGTGGCTTGTCTATGAAGCAATTTCATGAACACATCCAACAAGTTTACCTATAGTGCCCCACTGACCAGATGTATGCCAAATGACTCCCATTTTGATACAGGTTAGATACTCCTAGGCATATATTCAGCAGACATTTACATTGACAAGACTAAGCAATGTCCACCTATGTGATACTTCCTTCTTGTATCTGGCTTAGTGTTGAGCAGCCTTGCACATAGCCAAGTTCACTGCTTGAAGCTCAGACTGTGTGTTCAGGGGCGTTATTTGAGGGGGTGCAGAGGTTGCGGTCGCACCCGGGCCCAAGAGGTTTAGGGGGCCCTTATGGTGTCACTTTCCCATATGAGAAGACTATTACTATAAACCATACATTATAGTCGGGGACCTGGCACACACTTTGCACTGGGGCCCCTCAGCTTCTAATTACGCCACTGTGTGTGTTGGTGATATTTGTAAGCCTGACAATTCCGCTATTGGTTTTATCTTACTACAGTATTACCTTATAGACTTCCTCCCCTATCACCCTCCACCTACATTTTGCACAAAGTAACAACAATGCGCTGCAATACCAGGCACAACACAATAGAGAAGGTCCATGAATTCTGTACAATCCGTATAGGGAATTTGAAAATGTTTTATCATTTAATTTGTACCAAAGTTTTACATCATAATTTCTTTCTAACACTGAAGCTTTAATAACGTAATAAAAAAATTGCTATAGTGCCATCACAGAAGAAATGAATACAGACAGGCCAGGTCCCGCAGAATAAGATCCACCGTTATGATAAAATGAGTCTTTTATATCAACCCCTTTACTTATTCCCATGTGATTACCGTAACTAAAATGATCCCATGTATTATTACATGATTTATACCTCTAAATATTATGCTCCAATCCAATTTCTCTCTGCTTGAACTTGTACAGTATAGTTTTGGCTAAGGTGGTAGTGCTTCTGTTAGGATTTACTTCAGTACATAGATCATACTTCATTCGCTTTGCATTATTTTTACATTATAAACCTATAAAACATATAAGTGCTTTAAAACAAAAATATCTTTGCTCATCAGAGCTTACAATCAGTTGATCCTGCCAGTGGGTCCATGCATTGACTTCATATCACATTGAATTGTTATACTTTGCTAACCCAGAACACAGGAAAGGATCCTTCACATTGAATACTATAAAACATGTTTGAAGATTAGATTCCTATAACATAAAAGAACAAGTTTCTAAGCATACGTCATCTTTCCAAGATAATTGGCTGGCACGTAACCCTTTTGGCCATGTGCCTCTCCAAGCCACCACTCCTTGTTTCCGCTTAGGTCACAAAACCTAAGGATCCGAACCCTCTGGTGTTCTTCAAGAGTGAGTTCCTGTTGACTCCGTGCTTCAAATGCATAAACCGCATAGAAAATCTAAAATACACAAAAACCCAAAACATTAAACAGATTGTCAGGTATAAACATTATACATTTATATAAAAGGAAAACTGCTTATCACTATAGTCTGCTCTGAATGGTTTTATAGTTTAAAGGAAATCAAAATCAAACATGATAAAAGCCACTTACTCATAGATTCATCCACTGTGACTGTGATAATCTTCTTAAATTTGTTATCCATACCCTCCTTCCTTCTAAAAATAAACGTTTAAAAGTATGCTAATGAACCTGAAAGGCTCTGGGGATGTCACCAGAACTCCTGCATGCTGTAGCTTCACACGCTGTTACACTGTCACACAGTGGGAGAGGGGAAGTGCTCCTGCACAATGTTACAGCTCTGTGAAGCTGCAGCACGAACAGGTTCTGGTAACCACCCCAGACCCCTTCTGGCGCATTTGCCTAATTTAAAAAGTTGATTTTAAAATGAAGGAGGCCATGGATAACAAGTATAAGACAATTACCACAGTCACTTTGCCTGGATATATGAAGCAGTAAGTTCACTGTGCTTGATTTTGATGGTCAATGTAAATCTGTAGCTAAATGAATAAAATCAGAGATATTTACTTGAGCATCCTCGCTCTGGTAACTTTCTGTGTCCGATTCATTGATCTCATGTTTTTCGTCGTCTCCATTGGATGATGGACTACTGTCTCCTGCACTTCCCTGTGAAGCATGGCTGTTTCTGTCACGAGAAGGCCGAGGGGATACAAAAAGACTAAGATCATCAAAATCTTCTTCACAAAAAGCACTGTCTGATGAATCTTTCTGTTGCCGTCCCGGGTTGTAGGGTTTTAAGAAGGATGAGTAGACATAACCTTGTAGAACTGAAAGGGAATACACATCAAGGATTAGTAACATTGTAGGACTTACATCTTCACTCCAAAATTTGTAATGATGAATAACATTGTACAGAGCAACATTTTAAACATAGGATGCAGCACAACACAAGATGAACATCTATATGGCATTGATAGTCAACTATAAACAAACAAGTTGTACTGAGATATAAGGAACTAGACCAATAAACACAAAATGATCAATTGAACTCATAGATTGTAGGGCAGGGCTGGTGTCAGGAAACCGGTGGGTATAAATACCCAGGTTTCATTGACTTGGGACAAGTTGGTATTGCTCTGGTTCCAAAGGTCAGCACGACATAGCTGGAAGCTGGTTCAATGGTCTAAGACCATTCAGGATTTTACAGTTAACTCTTTCACATTCTAGGTTTTCCATGATAGCATTATTTCAATAATGAATGACAATTTTATTTGGAAATCCAATGCTAGTACTGTGTGTGGGTACCATAGGCTATCTGTCACCTTGCCTCTACATAGCTCTGTTAAAACCCTTTGATATGCATAATGCTGGTGATATGGATGACAGCAGCCTCATGGCAGCAATAGGCAGGAGACAACTTATTAGGATCTTCAGAAAGTTTTCTAGAGGTGCTCTGTGAAGGGATAATGCAGATAAGATGTGACAATATCTATTG